>NW_021620961.1:6009490-6276627 GCF_004785775.1 Grammomys surdaster
TGTGTGTGTGTGTGTGTGTGTGTGTGTGTGTGTGTGTGTGTGTGTGTTTATCTGTTTATCTGTGGGTGTTCATATGTGCATTGGTTGTGTATGCATGTTTATGTGGAGGTCCAACATCAGACTAGAGCCACCCACTTGTTTTTTGAAACAAGGCCTCTCATATGGCCTAGAACTCACAAATTCTGCTAGGCAGGCTGGCCAGTACAACCTGGGGATCCTCTTTTCTCTGCATTCCCAGCTTTGTGTTTTAAGCGTATGCCACCACATCTAGCATTTTCTGTGGATTCTTGTGATCAAATTCAGATCTTCATGCACATAGGGCAAGCACTTTAACAACAGCTATCTCTCCAGACCATGTTAATCACCTAACTCCCTGATATTTTAAAACAAAGTCCATATCCACTGTCCTCTTCAGAAACTCCTGACTGACAAAAGCTGTGAGCACATTAATTTTATTCAGCCAAATTTGGGCAGATTTTTTTTCATGACAATAGTCATTGGAACAAATGGACAAACCATAAACAAACATACTTTAATATTATATTTATGGTGAATTAAACAAGAACAAATACATGGCTACAGTGAACTTAATTGGTATCACATAATCTGGTACACAGAGTTGAAAACCAAATCCTGACTGACTTTGATTTGCCAGTGCATGTGAATAATTTTCTGACTTTAAGTTATTTTTTAATTGGATATTTTATTTATTTACATTTCAAATGTCAACCCCTTTCCCGGTTCTCCCTTTGCTAACCCCCTATTCCTCTCCCCTGCTTCTATGAGGGTGCTCCCGCACCCACCCACCCACTCCCACCTCACCAACGTGGCATTCCACTACACTGTGGCATCGAGCCTTCACAGGAAGAGAGGCTTCTCCTCCCACTGATGCCAGATAAGGCCATCCTCTGCAACATATACAGCTGGAGTCATTGGTCCCTCCATGTGTACACTTTGGTTTGTAGGTAGTTCCTGGGAGCTCTAGGGCAGGGTCTGGTTGGTTGATATTGTTGTTCTTCCTATGGGTTTGCAAGTCCCTTCAGCAACTTCAGTCCTTTCCCCAACTCCTTCATTGAGGTCCCCATACTCAGTCCAATAGTTGGCTGCAAGCATCCATATCTGTATTTGTCAGGCTCTGGCAGAGCCTCTTAGGAGACAGCTATACCAGGCTCCTGTCAACAAGCACATCCTCGCATCTGCAATAGTGTCTGGATTTGGTGTCTACCATCCTTGACCTCAAGCTGTATTACAGAGCTGTCGTGATTTAAAAAAAAAAAGTGCATGGTATTGGTACAGAGACACGCAGGTAGAACAATGGAATAGAATTGAAGACCCAGAAATGAACCCACACATCTATGGTTATTTTTATTTGACAAAGGAGCTAAAATCGTCCAGTGGCAAAAAAGACAGCATTTTCAACAAATGGTGGTGGTTCAACCGGTGGTCAGTATGTAGAAGAATGCACATCAATCCATTCTTATCTCCTTGTACAAAATTCAAGTCTAAGTGGATCAGGGACCTCCACATAAAACCAGATATACTTGGCCGGAGCAAGAGGGCCAAAGTGAGAAGGAGAAGGGAAGGGGGTGAAAAACAGACACACAGAATCTAATAGAAGAGAAAGGGGGATACAGTTGTGAATGCCAGAGCCTGACATACACAGAGGCAAATGCTTGCAGCCAACCATTGAACTGATCATGGAGTTCCCAATGGAGGAGTTAGAGAGAGGACTGAAGGAGCTAAAGGAGTTTGCGGCCCCACGGAGAGAGCGACAATACCAACCAACCAGAGCTCCCAAGGTCTAAACCACCAGCCTGGGAACACACATGAAGAGACCCATGGCTCCAGCTGTATATGTAGTAAAGGATGGCCTTGTTGGGCATCAGCTGGAGAGGAGGCCCTTGGTCCCGAGAAGGCTGGATGCCCCAGTGTTAAGCTCTGAGGGCAGAGAGGCAGGAGTGGGTGGGTGGGGTGGGTGGAGGGACACTCTCTTAGAAGTGGGAGGAGAGGGATGAGATAAGGGGTTTCTGAGGGGTAAGTGGGGAAATGGGATAACATCTGAAATGTAAATAAATAAAATATCCAATTAAAAAAATAAGAAAGAAAGAAAGTTGAGAAGAGCCTTGAACACATGGGCACATGGGAAATTTTCCTGAACAGAACACCAGTGGCTTATGTTCTAAGATCTACAATAGGCAAATGTGATGTCATAAAACTGAAAAGTTTCTGTAAGGCAAAGGACACTGTCAATAGGACAAAATGACAACCAATAGATTGGGAAAAGATATTTAACTTATTTTAAACAAACAATAAAACTGGTAAACTCTGAAGTTTGAGTAAATGTCAGTTTAATATAAGAAATTCTTTTTTCTCTTGAAGATAAATTAATTGGGACTTAGGAGATGTCTGAAATAGATGAAGATGTTGGTGTCCTCTTGGGAGGCTACACGTGTGAGAACCAGATTTCACTTGCAATCTCAACAGAGACAAAAATCTGGCCTTACAAGCTACCACGATAAACTAGCCAGAATTGTTAAGTTCTGGGCTCAGTAAGAGATTCTATATCAATAAATTGGAGAATGATCAAGGAAGGCACTTAATTTGAACTTCAGACCTAAACACTTTCACATGCACACACACGTGCACTTGCACATGCACACATGCACATACAATAACCTACACTTTGTACATAAACAGACACAAACACACACACACACACACATATGCATATATATGTATAACATCATTGTACATACAAAAACATACAGAATGCTAATTCAGAATGACTTGCCTTTTATGTCCTTTACTCATACACTGCTGTGTTTCTACGGCTCTCCTAGGAAGGTAAGTCACTTTTCCTCTCCCCCCTCCCAGTGTCTGAGTATCTAACATCACAGAATGAACAGCATGGCCATTTGGCCTGCAATCTACAGTGAGAGTGTCCTATGTGCACAGAGCCTTTAAATTCATTGCTTCCAGGATTTCCTTTTAGTGGACTGATGAGATTGAGGCTTTAAAGCTACTTACTACAAGTATTTTCTCTATTAATTAGCTTTTCATGTTGGCCTTGGAAAGGATAAGAATTAAATCAATATCTTCCTTACAACACTGACTACTGAAGCCTAAATGCTACATCTGAAAGAAAATTTTCTGTGAAGATCATAGTTTCTATGACTGTCTTTCTTAGTCAGATAAACTCTTTAAGACCTGTTTTAATTGAAGAGTTATGTAAAGAACATGGTTTCCCTAAACTCAATGTCCTTGCTGTTGTACCTCATAATTTCCTGAAAACCCTCAAAGCTCTTCCCTTTTGTTTTGCCATTTTCAAATTATTCATGGAAGATGTTATAAGAGGTTACTGTGCTTGGTATGTGGGTAGGAAACCATGTAGTTCCTCGTGCATCGTTTTTCACAGTAGAAGCTGAGAAAGAGCAGTTGCCCTGGTATCTTTCCACTTTTTCCTTCCCCATCCCTCCCTCTGTTCCTTCTTTCTTTCCACCTCATTCTCTCTCTTCCTTCCTCTTGCTTTCTTCCTTCCTATATCCACAGGAATATAAATTCCACATTTTTCTATCATGTTGGGCTTACAAGGATGGGCAGTTTATCCCAAAGGATCCCAAGAGGAGTGGCCAAACTTGGGAACAGTGACTATGTAAGAGTGGCTTGATAATCGGTTCTCTGATTTAAAATTGATCAGTATTGTTAGTGTCATTTTAATTCTCCAATAGAACTGTCATTCTCTCATGAAAAAACAAATTCTGATGGAGAAGATATATATATATATATATATATATATATATATATATATATATATGCATGTATGTAATCATGTCTGGTACTAAAAGATCAAATTAACAGTAGACCGACTTCTATGATACAAGAAAATTCATAGAGCAAGTTTGCTAGAAGACTGTCTCCTTCATTATACAATGCCCATTCAAATTTCTTATGTGAACTGCGCAGCAGCATACCATTCTAGTTCTGGACCACTTCTCAGGCCTTTGCAAAGTCAGTTCTAGATATCTTCATCTTAGTATATCATGACAATGACTTTTCTCCACTAAACATAACCTCTTAGACAAAATGAACCTATCATACTCATTTTTATTTCACTTATAGCAAAACTATTTCTTCTGAGTTTTACCATCACTGCTATGACTGTTACTGACACAGTCACTGTTGTCATAGTCATTGCTATCTTGAAGTAGAGAGAATTGTCCTCAAGGTCCCTTGAGATATCAAGGCTACTAATATCCACTTGTGGAGCTAGTTGGTGGTCACGAGGTTCATGAGGCCCTCGGTAGATCCCCATAAGATCTTCATCCACTTGTTTCCCTCCCTAGGAAGACAATCTCTACCACATATCAGACAATTAACTAGAATGGACCTCCTCAGTGTTAAAGATTTTCATAAGTCATCTAAAAGACTTCTTGGTGCATTGGTGGTATGCCTGTCTCATTACTTACCCATGTTTCTGTAAATAATCCCAATAAACTACCAGTTTCATCAAGCTGAATTTTAAAAAAAAAAAATCCTTTCTTTAGTCTTCTGGTGTTCTATCTGGAGTAAATATTTGTTTCTTTATGTGGCACCAGAAAAATTATACAATATTTGCAAAAAAACAAAAACAAAAATATTAAAAGTAAAAGTCATATTATAGATGTCTATTAATTAATTTTAGGTATACAAATTATGGTATGCACAATTAGACAAATACCTCTCCTCCTAGTTCCTCTCCCTTACTTACTCAATCAAACACTAATGTAAACAGCACTCTGTAGGGCCTTGGGAGAAGAAGATAAGATTGCTAATCAGCTAACCTTACTGAGGAAGAAAAATGTTTCCTCTATGCTTTTAGTTCTGCCTCTTAGGGCTTATGAATTAAACTAACAAAGAACAGAATAATAAGAACTCACAATTTAATTAATATTTACATGAATGATAAATTGTGATGTGCCAAGGACATAAATATTGGTACTAACAGAACATGAAAAGTATTTTAATAAAGTCTGTTTATGCAAACTCACTTTGGTATCACCTTCCCATTTTGGTAATATGAGTTCTTTTTGTTCCTGGTAGAGGAACAGGGGGCACATCTACCTTGAAGGGAATTTTTTATTCCACTTTTAAATATGAAAGGCTGCAAAACTGTAGATACATCTGTTGATTTTAAATTTTTGCCAGCTCAAAATTGTCCTTATGCCAAAGTGGCATATTCTGATCACCTTCACATTAAAGTAGATATATTATCTTGCAAACAATTTGAAGCACAAGAATGACTCAATATGCCACTGTTTTGAAAATGAAATAAAATAAAAAAAACAAAAAACAAAAAAGTATAGATAAGGAATATCTCTACAAAATATCTTCAGTCAACATACAATAAGGAAATGGGGTCAAGGCTGCAGTGACCCCAGACTTGAAGAAACTGATCTAAAGTTGACCTGGAAGCCCCTTTCTGAGGACAAACTCATAATAGCCAAGGTGCTATTTAAGCTGGTCAGAGAGAAGAACAGCCAAGAGTCCTACCCACTTGTGTCATCCATGAACATCACAGCAATATACAATAGTGTCACTAGTGTCACTTAAGCATGGGGATGATCAATAGCCATCTAATTGGACTTATGGCATACTCATAAAAAGAAATTTGTCTGATATAATAAACAGAGAATTATCCCTGACTGGTAAGAGCCCAGGAAAAGACTCTAATACTGCTGCTTTCTTAAGTTAATACATGTTTTAACTGTATTCTCCAAACTTATTCTTATACCTACAAATAAATGTAGGTTTCACCATTCACAAAAGAAGTTTCCTTTACAACATATAAAAACCATATAGAAATCACAACTGCTCAAAATACAGGAATTAAGTTGTCTTGTAGTACCCAACCCCAATTTATACATCTACAGCACAACTTCTACACATAAATTTTGGGTAATATTATAGAATTAGAGCTAGAACATTTCTAAGACAATAGAACCAGGACATTTGCTATGAAATAGTGTCTTCTATATATGTCAAAGAAGCTAAACTCATAAAATCTCAAGCTATGGTCATCTAAAGAAGACAAGCACAGTGACAACACAGTTTACATGCCAAGGATGGGAGAAATCTCTTGAGAGTCCACCCCTAGATGAAGAACTATATGCAATCTATGGCTAATAAAAACAAACAAACAAACAAACAAAAAATCAGTGTACTCTAGGAATGAGGCCTTTGGAAGGCTATCCCATCCCAAAAAGTGGTTATTATTAAACATGAGCACATATATCCAACACTAATTGACTCAGCAGATTGCATTGGTGTAACACGTGCATGAATATATAACAATAATTAAAGAAGAGTTCATGAATTGAAGAGGAATCTGAAGGGGTATGGTAGGAGTTGGAGGCGAGTAAAAATGATAAAATAAACACTTATCCATGAAGGTCCCAAAAATTAACAGAATTAAATTAAAACAACAAAAAGGGCATCAGAAAGCCCTTGTACTCCCTGTCAACAATTTAAGAATATGATAAGAATTCTTTAGTCTGCAGCACATAGAGGGGTGGAATCAGGACTATCAACCATTCAAGGCTAGTCTGCTCCACATGAAAACCTGCCTCAAGAACAAAGCATAATATCAAAAAATAAAAATAAAAGCAAGGGCAAGACTAACAGGAACTAAATTGTTATCATTTCTGCCATTCAGTTAATGATAGTTTGATGTAACATGTTGAAGTAAGGCATTGCTTCATTGTGGTAAGCAAGTTGTCTATCACACAACAGCTTAAATTAATGATAACTGCTTGGTAACATTAGTTTACATGAGATAGGCTCCTCAAAGAACATCTTATCAGATATATGAAATTAGTTGATCTTCTTATTGTGATAAAACTGCTATGCAAAACTTTGGTATCTTAGTGTTTACTAAGCTACATAGTTAAACTACATGGCTAGTTGAGAGACTAGACCATTCACGTTTATAAAAACCAAAAAGTTGAGACTTGGGGAAATGAACTTGACCTTCACACTTCTTGTAATTGTGTGAGATATGGTTTTAAAGATTCTATAACATTTACGTGGCTGGATATCTGTTCAAATATATAGGCTTCTTCAGTAGAACATTCCTTTATCTGGTGGAGAAATGGCTTCTGGCTTCAGAGATGCACATATGCAGATGGTCTTTTCAGTGTGAACCCCTTTCATTCTGAGATTAGCCAGGCCCATCAATTATATCCAGATGGAAGAGCCACACAAAAGACAACAGTTCATCTCAGAAGGACAGTTTTCCCTTTCTGGTTTTCCCATCAAATGTCATTAAAGCTGAATCACAAACCTGACTCTGGTGGTTGTTTTACAAATCAGGGAGAAATTAAATTGGACAGAAAAAAAAAAACAAATTCAAGCAGAATGTTTAGCAAAGAAAAATAGACTCACTAATTACAAACCAGGGAGACAAAGGAATGCTTATACAGACATCAGTAGCATTAATCCATGACTCCAGAAAAGGAAAAGAGCCTCCACAGAAACCTCTACTCAACAACTAACATTTTAAACTTGTTGTTGCTAGTAGTAATAGTAGTAGTAGTATGTATGTGTATGTATGTGTGTGTGTTTATGTGTTTATGTGTGTTTGTTTGTGTGTGTGTGTGTGAGAGAGAGAGAGAGAGAGACAGAGACAGAGACAGAGACAGACAGACAGACAGACAGAAAGAGATAGAAAGAGACAAGAGACAGAGACAGAGAGTTTTTGTGTGTATTGGCCAAAAGTCAACTTTGGGTATCTTGTTCTATTGTTCTTCACCTGAATTTTGTATCAACTAATTGTATTCTTTAACAGTCTCATACATATATATAATGTATTCAGATTACCATCAATCCACACCAACTTCTATCTCTTCTAAACACAATGTCTAAACACACCTCATCCTTACCACTCCATTTCCCAAATTCACAATTCTTTTTTCTGTTGTTTTTATTGTTTTATTTTGTGATCCATTTAGTTGAGCCATGACCATCTTCTTGACAATTGCATTTGAACTGTCCACTGGATCCTGATAGGGTCACCGTTGGTGCAAAACTGAAGGCAATGACTCCCTTTCTCCACGAATCTTTACATCACCAATATTTCACTTAGCTTTCCTCTATCCATGAGGTTCAGTCCCTCTGTGGTGTTCAAAGCAATTGTGAGTTCATGATTTCAATGACTATGCCTTGCCCTGAAGAGGCATTTTCAACCAATTTTCAATCCTATCTTGCAGCTCTATACTCTTTACCTTTCTTACCCAGTGTTCCCTAGACCTTGAAGGAGATGGTATCAGTGTCTTCTTTAAGGCACCTCACTCACTCTTCTTCTACTTAGTCTAAGTATTTTTGCAAACTCAAGCCTCAGCTTTCACCACTAATCACTGAAGAGCTACTTTTGTGGTTAATACTGAAAGCAGAGTAGTTACACCAGATCATATACTCACCCCTAAACTAGTATCCACTCACCCCTAAACTAGTATCCACAAAAAAGAGAGAACATGTGCTATTTGTCTTTCTGAGTCTAGATTATCTTGGTATTATTCTTTCTAGATCCATTTATTTACTGACAAAGTTCATGATAAGTACAAAAGTACTATGGGGGATGAGATAAAAACAGCCCAAGAGGGGGGATAAATAGAACAGATGCTTTGAAGTGGGGAGACATTGGAAAGAAATCTTTCTCTGGAGATGGAGGAAGAGAAGGTAATAAAGAAGGGAAGGTAGAGAAGAGGATTGAAAAAAAATAAAAGAAAACATTATTTTGTATTTACTTTAAAATACATATTATATATGTGTGATACTTTGTATATGCTTGGCCCAGGGAGTGGCACTATTTGGAAGTTTGGCCTTGATGGAGTAGGTGTGGTCTTGTTGGAGTAGGTGTGTCACTGTGGGTGTGGGCTTCAAGACCCTCATCCTAGCTGCTTGGAAGTGAGTATTCTGCTAGCTGCCTTCAGAAGAAGATGTAGAATTCTCAGCTTCTCCTGTACCATGCTTGCCTGGATATTGCCATGCTCCCACCTTGATGATAACGGACTGAACCTCTGAACTGTAAGCCATCCCCAAGTAAACGTTGTCCTTTGTAAGACTTGCCTTGGTCATGGTCTATTCACAGCAGTAAAACCCTAACTAAGACATATATGTAACATGTATATCCATATATAAATAAATTAGATAAAGTTGCCCCTCTTGGAGATATAATTCTCCCCAAAATCATAGACAATTCAATAGAAACATCTGTGCTAGAAATGGAAAATGTCCTTTTGGGTCATTGGTCAGAGGAGTCCAAAAGACTCCCAAAACAAAACAGTATAGCCTATTGCCATTGCCCTTAGCTGTTTTCTTGAAGAAAAGATGCTAAAGCATTCTCTGTGACTGCAGAAGCTTGCCATTAGAGAGAAGGCTTCAAGGTCACTTCCAGCTAGATTTACCTGTATCTTAAAACCAGCATGGGTGTTGCTTTGGAAATCTCTGGAGCCTCCCTAACAATAACTTGTAAGGACAGAGAATATTTGTTCCTTTTCAGTAAAGAAGTACTTGTCCATCCCTGAAATAAAGGAACTAGCAGTGTCTGCCATGATTTATAGAACTCAAAACAAATAGCTCTGGAACTCTGATAAAGCTATAAAAACAGAGACTATTTAAAACTGAAATATCTTTCATTTGAAGTCTGCCAAATACCCTTAACTTTTGAGTATTTAATACACAAGTAAGGAAATACATTATACCATTTTCTATGAATGGTATAATAATTAATTGAATCTAAAAATATTTATATATTCAAATATTTTAATCAAGGCACCCTAAATGTTTTTAAATTATGTAATGTGTGAGTTCTGCAGCATGTACAAAGGTTAGAGGAAAGTATTTGGAGTCGGGTATGGCCATCTATCTTGTTTTGAGGCAGAATTGTTGGTTGCTCTTGTGGTTCTGCTCTCCCACACACTGTACTGTGAGATTGCTTACCCGAGAGCTTCTCGAGAGTTCTCCTGTCTCTGTCTCCCAAGTCACCACAGGAACTCGGGGCTTAGGAATGCATGACACTGCAGCTTCTCACATGGGTTTGAAGGATCAGACTCAGGTTGTCAGGATTACCATGCAAGCTTTATGTATACCCACTGGACCACCTTTTTGGCTCCATTCATTTGTATTTCCTGTTAAAATAGCCAATGTTCTGCATGTGGAAAAGTAATAAAGTAGAAGATAAAAAATATACACTGAATTCTGTCACGCTACTACTCAAAAGCACATGGGAATATTGTATCAAACTCCAAGTTAATATTCAGGAATCTATGTTAAGATATAGCTAACATGTAAATTGAGATCATAGCTAAAAGCCTAATCCAATAAATCACTGATTTTAGAGCCTTACATTTTGCTAGCACACTATCTGTTTGCTACCTGGTTGACAGAGGAAGCCTCCTCCGATGTGTAATTAAGCAAAAGAACAACTTGAGACCAAGAGGCAGTCTGAGACCCATCAACATCTGGAGAGAGGTGCTACCTCAGGGATATGCAGCACTAGCTGCACAATAGGCAAGAGCAAGGCTGGCTAATAGGCTAAAGACTGGCTTTCTGAGTGTGTAGTGTGCCATTCCTCTATGTGCACACTGCCAAATAACAACATTGCTTGCCTAGGTAGGGTGCTCTTCTAAATTATGTACAAGTTCAAACTCGGGAGCAAGAGGAAGGGCTCAGACAAATGTGAAATCTGCCTAACAAGATGGTCCAAGAGCATTGTAGCATGTTTAAAACGTATTACTGCTATCATCCAGTGATCAGAACATGAGGCTACTATCTATTTGCCAAGCAGAGCACATAGGCCAAAAAAAGTGAAACTTAAGGGATGAGGATAGGATTGGAAAACTAGCAAATCACTTTCACCCTCTTCCAGGATCCTGAAACACTAGCTAGCAAGAAGGTACACAGTTCAGCTTTGTTCAAAAAACCATTAAGCAGAAACCTAATGTTTGCTTGCAATGCCAACGAGCTGGGAAAACCATTTTTTTTCTGGGACAAATAAAGAAAAAGTGAATTCCCAACTTCTTTTCTTTGTAATGTGGATCCAACAGAGTACTAAGAGGCTCGGAATAACTACTTTTAAAATAAAGTGGTAAGAAACTGCCAAACACAATAGAAGCATGACCATCTCGGTTTTCCAATCCTTTTCTGTGGCTTACAGAAACTTTCCTTGATAGACAGTGACAGTTACATAGACAAGACTCACAGTGTGAGAAAGAGTTGTTCCAAACACAGACATGTTCTACTTCACATGTGAACGACATATTTATAGTAAGGAAAAGTGTTTTTGTTTATAGTGCTAAGGGTTGAGCCCATCACCTTGGGCATGTTAGGAAAACTCTCTAATACAGAGCACTCCCCATTTCTTAAGATTAAGTTTTCAAGGAGACAATGATCCCTCTTCTGCTTTTGTTCCTTCAAAGAAAACCTGGACATTGGTTAATGTAATTCATGATAACATAATTTGCATAATTTATGTTCAAGGCTGTAGTGATTTTCAACAGTTTTCCAATGCTTTACTTTGTTAATGTGATTTTGACTATAGCATGCTTTCTTGAGACATCTTACCTTTTTTCTTCAATAATATACCACTTTCTAAACACATGTGCCCTGTGCCCTATTCCTATCTCAAATAAAACATTTGTAGAAATAAAAAGAAGTAAAGCATTCATTTGAGAGTACAGGTAGTTACGTGTTTCCCACTAATTTTAAGAGAAGATGTAAAAATCACATTCAACATTTACAACAAATAAAATGTAAAAACAAATATTTAAAATGTGCTCTATCATGAAATGGGACTATGAGAGCTTGCTGTGTGCTGGGGTCAGTAAATTAGATCCCAGTGGCCTGTGTGTGAGTGTGTGAGTGTAAATCACCTTAAATTAAGCACTACCTGAAATTGCTTTGGGTGACATAGGCTAGAAATCATTGCAAGTGACAGGGATACCAGTTGGAAGGAAGCATGTTCCATGTAAATGTAGCCTCAAGGTAAGTTGTCCGTGTAAAATGAAGAATGATAAATGAAAGAACCAGTTCTCCTAGTGGCAAACTGAAATTGCTGTATTGTTTTACATTACTCATAGCTAGATGCTTTAAGCTATGTATTAACTAAAAAATGTGATTTCACAGTGCAATATAATAAGGTTATAAAACATGAATAATTACTTTCTCAAATATCAAATAATGATGAGATGATTTCCTTTACAATAAATGATGTCAGGAATTTAACATTAAATGGGCTTTTAATGTAAAGATAAATATATATGTAAAAGATAAATGGATAGGTAGTCAGTCTCAGATACTAGGGAGTAGACATAATATCCTTAACCAAACTCAAGTATCCTAACAAGTCATATGCAAAATATTTCAGATTAGCTACTAATAACTAAACAAACTTTTCTATCTGTGTTATGGCATTGCCTCAATACACTTACCTGAGTTTTGTTAGATAAGTTAATGAAAATATGAGACTCAAGAATGAAAGAGGAAAAATGTTCGATTATATTGAATAAATGCCAAATATGTAATTTTGTAAAAGTATGCCCTAATTAATAACCTCCAGTAGAAAGTAATTTTTCATAAGCTAAGTAGTTTATTACTCTGAAAAAAATCTTTGTAAGTTGTCAGAATATCTGAATAATGACATTTTTCATAATAATAATGACAAAGTATAATATAGCATTAAACAAATTATAGAGACAACATCAAATAATTCATATATGTTAAACCATTTTTATTATCTAACTAGCACTAAGACATAAGAACTACTCTGTTCTTCATATACAAGGGATCAAACTCTGGCCCTTACATAAGTTAGATGTGCACTCAACCACGAAGCTGCAAGTACAGCCTATTATACTGCCATCTCTTCTTTGGATAGAAAGTAACACAGCTATTATATGAGAAAGCAGAGATTTAGTTGCTAGTTCTCTCTCCCTCCTTCCCTCCCTCCCTCACCCCCTTACTCCTTCCCTCCCTCCTTCCCTCTCTCCCTCCTTCCCTCTCTCCCTCCTTCAGTGTGTGTGTAGGTCAGAGTACAACATGCAGGACTCAATTCCCTCCTTCAGCCATCTGAGTTCAGGTGACTGATGTAGGCCATCAAACACAGCAGCAAGTAAAGCCATCTTACCAGCCCTCAAATTGAGAATAAAATCCACTCCATCCAGGCTTCATACACTAAATCATATTTTTTCAAAGTTATTTGAAATACAGTTTGAGATAAGTAGCAAATTCATCCCCTTTATTTAAAAAATGACAGACACAAATGTTAAAATCATGACTTTTTCAACTTTCTGTAATGCTAGCTATGTTGGACAAACAGACACTGAATAACCATTTCATATTGGCTGAAAGTAAGATCTATCAATTGACATACACAACTAAGCAGAATAAATGCATAGATATGGTGCTACCCCTTGATTTCTTAATAGAGAATAATTCAGGGTGCTTAACCTGGAAGTTGAACTCTCAGCACTTAGTGTCATGACAAATAGAATATTTATGCTACTCGCGCCATTCATTTATAAAGTGTTTCCCTCTAGGACTTCCTATAAGTCAATCAGTTCTATCCACTGAGAGAGAGAGAATACAACACAGAAGGGGAGACGGTTGATTTAATTGAGCTTCGAGAAGTGCTGATTCCTTCAGTTTTAGTTGAAGCTTAACTAGCTGGTGGTAATGTTTCTCTCCTTCAGACATTTGTTTATACTGGACATCTAAACCCTTCGAATGGACCATATCCGAACAGCCTGAGCATAGAGACACACAAAGCACTTACAAATTCTGCAGCCATCAAATGCAAATAGACCCCAGAAAGCCAGCTCAGTTTACCATGCTCTACTCTTGGCATTGAGCCAGATATAGTTGGCCTGATGACTGTCCTGGCAGACCTGACTACATACGTAATAGGAAAAGAACATTTGAACACTGGGGAACTCCAGATTAAAGAATTCTTGGAATAGAAAACTGATGGCAGAAAGTTAATGGGGGTGGGGAGCGGACTTGGTATAGGTTACTGAGACGGTAATTGCTTAGCACAAATTTGAACTGTGGTGTTACAGATAAAAAGATGTTAGAAAGCAAGGGAGGAAAAGATAGAAAGGGGAAGGGAGGGTGAATGGGGTGGAGGAGGAAAGAGGGAAGAAAAGAGGGAGGAGGAGAGGACAAGGACTTTAAGAACAACCTTCAAATTAAATTGCTTTCCAGAAAGACATGATCCAGGTGTATTGACCTTGATTTGGAGTCTGATCTCCAACTTTGCAAAGAAACTGAGGCTTAGCACTGGCCTCAGATAAACAACCCAGTGGCCAACTAAATGCTCAAAATGGATACATAGTGTAACATAGCATTTGGATAATCACATAACTTCCATTATTTATAGTCAGTAATTGGATCAGTTGGTTGGTGAATGACACAGAATTAAAGTACAGTCCAAAGACTGACATGTATTAAATAACCTGACAAAGTCTCTGCAAATACTTCTTCACTTAGGCCAGAGATGAAAGCTCACAATTTTAATCTCAGTATTCAGTGGCCTAAGGAAGAAGTTTAAAACAGATCTGGTGTACCCAAAAAATTCCAGGCCAATCAAAGTTGTATATTGAGACTTTGTTTCAAAATACCAACAAAAACAACAACAATAAAAACAAACAAAAATCAACCAAACAAACCTACTCCAGTGCACAATGGGCTGAGTCCCACAAATGACACGTCTCGTTTCCCAGACAATAAAAATGAAATTCCATTCTTTTTCCTTAAGATAGCTTCTGCAGACCAGCTAATCTTTTAGCCATGTACATGATTTCAAATCTCAGTAGGTTTAAGAAGCCATGAGTGCTTGAAGTTCTGAGTGGATGCATACGGTGATGTGGACATGGCCTGTCAAAGACTCTAAAACCTCTCTGAGTATTGTAAATTGGTAAATCCATTACCCATATGGGTCAGGCTCAAGAAGAATGGAAAAGCTTTTCTTGGGAGTCCCAGGGCTTATGTAGTGTTGATGTAGGTTTATGAGGGTTTATGTACAATTGATTAATGTTTGCAAAGATTAGCAACCACAGTGCCCACTTCCTGAATGTTTAGAGCCTGAATCTGCTTACCTACAGAGACCTACCATGGAGACTACTAAACATGTCTCCCTGCCCTGTACACAATAAAGAGTTCTGGGTTGCAGTGGCACTGTAGTGGTACCCAGAGAATTAGAGAACCTTACCCAATCTCAGATTCACTGTATGTGTATCTATGGGTCTCTGTGTCTTATCTTTTCTTCATGCCCTCATAGAACTGCATTCCTGGATTTCCTTAAACAATTTACAGGACGGTCTCCTCCCCCAAGCATTTGCTGCTATGTGTGTCCTTGGTATGGGGGCCTTATGAATCTTGTAACTCTCAGGAACTTCTTTACTCTTGTTGTATCCTTTCAGTCCTCACCTCAGCCCTTTCTTTCTACCTTTCTTTCTTTCTTCCTTCCTTTCTTCCTTTCTTTCAATTAAAAAGAAATATACAAATGTGCTCAATACACTAACATTAGATTAGACTTGAGAAAAACCATCTAATATAAAGCACATTTTTCTTTCTTTCTTTCTTTCTTTCTTTCTTTCTTTCTTTCTTTCTTTCCTTCCTTCCTTCCTTCCTTCTTTCTTTCTTTCACTCTAGTTTTTCTGCAAGATCAGTATGTGCTGTTAATCCCAAAGCCATCTTTCCAGCCTAGGGTAGTTATCCTTACCAGAGACATCATGTGACCACAGGAAACCTGCATTATTAGAAAGGAGAAAATAGGACTAGTTCACAACAGCCTGTTACTAAGCTCTGGAGAGATCTGACACCTCTGGCCTTTGCCAATACCCAAGCACATTTTTTTTTTGTTTTTATTTTGTGTGTATGGGTGTATTGACTGCATGTATGTCTGTGCACCTTGTGTGTTTAATGCCCATGGAAGGCAGAATAAGGTATTATATCCTCTAGGAATAAAGCTACAGATGGTAGCATCCTGCCTGACTTGAGTACTAGGACCTAAACCAGGTCCTCTAGAAGTGTAGCCAGTATTCTTAGGCCCTGAGCCATCTCCAGCTCCTATGAAGCACATTTTCTAATCTAGCCCTGAGTGTGGCATGTATTTTGTTGAAGTCTGTTTCAGAAGTGAAGACCACAATGATTGGATGAGTAAGCTTTCACAAGGTGGTAACAAAATATTAGTGAGTCAAGTCATCTTAAGTATGGAACTCAATGTCTCCTCAATCCAAGGTGGCCTCACTCAATAAACATGCATAAAAAAGACTCTGGGTAGGGAGATTGGGGACATCCTCTTGAAAACAGGAGAAGAGGAGTGGGATGAGTAATAGTCAGAGGGCAGACCAGGAGGTGGATAATGACTGGACTGTAAAATGATTAAAGATAATTAATAATAATAATGACTCGCATACTGAAAAGAAATGTCTAGCATGAAGACAACACATCCCTTCTGAAACAGCATGAGAAAAACAACAAACCCACACATCTTTTCAAGAAACCATCACATTTTTAAGAGTGAAGAAACTGCCACACACTGCCATGTTACCAAACTGCTAGAAATATAAATCTAGCTATGTCTTACATTCAAATGCTCAAAAAATGCCAAGAATCCCTATCTCCAAACCATTACCACCACTACCAATTATTTACATGGTTTAAGGCACAAATAACATGAATCATTTGTACTGTTCAAACAACATTGCTTGTCTCCTTAGATAAATCAGTCTCTACCACTTTTCTTGGACCTGGGAATTCTCAGTAACAGAATAGGTAGAGATCCCTGTAGAAACTTCAAATTTATATCCAGCTTCCAAGGTTGACTGCTCTCACATCCCCTGGGATACAGTGAGTCTATAGAGACTCTTCACATTGGTCTGTTAGGTCTAAAGAGATCAATAGTGACAAGGCATTTCTAAGCCAAACAGTGGTTTGATAGAAGGCTCACACTCTTCATAGGGTTATTAGCATTTAAAAAGGAAAATGGTCCTGAGCTCAGTACTCTCCTGGCTACATGGGATCATAGGCTTTTCAGCGATCAGCAAGTGTACCTTCCCCTTTTATAAGAAACATTTGTGGTCTCAGGAGGTTAAGCAGAATGCACAAAGGTTGGACAAGTATATGGTCTGTCTTCATATTCTTCAATTCTGTTTTCATCTTTCCATTTACCCTCAGACCCTAGCACAGTGTTCCAAGAGGAGACTACAAAAAGATGCCTTCTTCCTAGAAATGGAGTCATTTTTACTCAATTAGTCTGCTAAGGCAAGAAAAGTAGAGACACAGCATTTAGTTTCTGTAGACTTAAGTAACAGGAGATGGAACACAACAATGAAGTAAAGATCAAGAAATAATTTACTGTAATTAATGTAATTGAGTAAGAATCCTTTTAGCACCATGGCCCATGTGATATTTCCTCAGCCATCCTTACATATGTGCTCATAAAATACTGGTACAGTTCTCCAGACTCATTCCCATTTTTGTTCCCATCAATTCTGGGTACATAAGTATAGCTTTCCTTTTTAAATTAACCAAGAAATAAAATGAAGAAAAAAACCACTATAGCAATACATACAGAAAACCGTCATCACCTAGAATAGGCAATGGAATTTCTTGGGTGATTTCAACTTCAAAATTCAACATAATAATCTGCAGCTACTAGAGTTTTACTGAGTTTGCTGAATGGAACTACTGAGGTACATAATTCTCACAGGTGTCTGAAGAACACGAAAAAGATTGCATACACCCATGGCACCATAACCAGGCACATTGTCATGAACTAATTTCTATTACACTGACTTTCTTTTAGCACATATTTCTTCTTTCAAGTTACCTAAATTGTGAATATAATACCTCAATTAAAAATAATAAATTTTATACCAAAGAACTTCATAGCATTACTCCAGTTAAGAGAATTACACTACTTCCATTGGTAAATGACATTTTTTTCTCATTTCCTTTGATTGTTCTGGTCCACAGCATTAATTCTGTCTTCAGCAGGCTATAGAGTGAGTGCCCTTTCTCCTTGATCATTCTTATGATATGAAGTTATAGAACTTTTATATAGTTCATCATTTATTTCTTACTTAATTTTTAATTCCTGTAATAAGGCACAGTGACCTAAACAACTTAAAGAAATAGTTTATTTGGAGATTCAGTGTGAGGGGTGGGTAAATGACAATTGTGGCAGGGAGGATGGCAGTAGGTGGGTAAGCACAGCTCTGGAGCAGGAGCTGAGAGCTTACATCTTGTTCCACAAGCAGGAGGCATGTAATTACAGAACTTTACATTCATATACACACATAAAAACATATACATACACACAGACAGACATCTACACACACACACACACACACACATACACACACTAACAAACAAGCAAGGTTATAACTTTCCTATCTTTCACCCAACTACATTTTAGGGGGAAAACAAAATATTACTAAAACTGTTAGCTTTTAGTCTCTACTGTAACTGCACTTAAGTTTTTCCATACCCACATCTGCAGAGGAGTGTGCCCTGCTCAGACAAGAGGCATCAGCTCCTATTTGATATATTCTCAGGTCTTGGCTGAGAGCATTTCATCAGAGATGTACTGCATCTAATGCAATCAGAAGAATTAAAGCAGTTAAAGGAATGCAATTCCCTGCCAAGAAACTCTTCTGCATTGTGCCCATGTTCACCCTGTTCCAGAAAGTCTGCAGCCAGTCCTAATAGGCACTGGCTGCAATTCCAGAAAGAGCAGCAGGAAAAAAGTTGCTGACCTCAGTAAATTTGCTCTCACTTTACAATCCACGAAATTCTCGCTGATTGATCTGCAAGACGACGCATCCATCCATTCCATTACTGTTCTTTCCAAGTGCCTTTTAGGAACTCACAGGATCAATATAATTCTGTAAATGAAATGAATCTCCATCAAGATGACTATAAATATGATAACAGAAAACCTTGTCATATTTTAATTGATAGTTATTTAAACCAAAGAACATGGAATGGAGGAAACTCTACTAAGGTAACACAATTTGGCTTCAAAAAAATCTTGTAAATGATACAAAAATAATTAACTTGTTTATTGAATTGATGGAAGCTTACTCATACCTGTTTTCGTTACATATTTTAGCTAAAGATGGATCAAACATTTTCTCAATTTTGACTTAAATGTAATCAAATTTTAAATGCAAAAAAATGTGTGAGTTAAATAAAATAGAGAAAATTTATACTATACAGAAGAATATAAGCCTTGTATTAGCCTACCTATAATTCGTGGACTATTATGTTAAAATATAATTCTAAATGTAAATTGTTAGATGTGTTGGAAAATAAACTTGTTTCAGTTATTAAGTTTTATATAGTAAACCAGTTTTTTATAGGAAAAGTATAATGCAGGCTACTGAAATATATCTTAATATCTATGAAATTTTTCAGACAAAATTATTTTCTTATAATTTTTGTGGCAAATTTCCACTGTAAATTCAGTGTGTAAAGTTTCATTCACATTGAAAATATTCACCATGCACAAACATAAAAATACACAGTATGCTGCACACTTACATATAAGGCTTAGGTATTCATACCCAGAAGCCATTGTGATAGCAAACAACTGACTACTTATTGAACCATTTCTTCCAGGAAGGCCAACATCTGCAGATATACAGAGGAGCACATGCATATACTCTCATGTAGATAAAGTGACTGTCATTCATTTTGGAGAGACTCTGAGGCAGCAATTCAAAGATAGATGACAGATTTATGTAAGAAGGTTGTTCATAAGACTTTTAGACTTGCAGATTTACTTCAATATCTCCTATAAGACAAAGACTAAGAAGAATACAACCCTATAGAATAGTGGATTTGGAGTTTGAGACACATGACAAAAGTCAGGAAAATCTTTACAGTTGACCTGAATCATCAGGGCAAAGCAGTAGCTGGGAAATGTTGCCAGTGGAGGTGGTGGGGAAGAGGGCATTTCACAGATGCCAGTACACTTCTCTAGCCATGTTGTAAACCTCACCCACTGACCTTGTTCTATCTCCTCTAACATACTAACATGATAGCTGTTTTCAGCCAGTTTCTGTGCTGGTGAGGCATGGGGTGGGGCAGTAGAGCTGATACACACTTAGAGAGATTAGTATGGAGACATCCATCACAGGAACAAGAGTGAAGAAGTAAAGAAGCAAGAGTTAAGATCTCAGTGAGACATGCAAATCAGAATCAGTATCTTGACTGCATGAATTTCTTTAAAATATTTAGAAATAATGGGCTGGTTTCACATCTAAATTGGCATAGAGTTCATGATAAGTGGATACTGGGAAGAGACCTAGACAACTCAGATGGTCTAAGCATTCATCATTCACCTTTGGCATTATTAGAGGTAGTGATACTGATGATTCAGTGTGATATGTTTAGAACGAGGTGAGCAAAAGAGGATTTTTCTCAATCAAAATATGGTGGCATTTGGATTTCCAGTTAAGTATATCTAGTAAGATTATCATAGTAAGCCAGATTATACCTAACACATGTAGCTAGTGTGTTACGTAAGGAATGTCAATCAATGTATATCATATATATGTAAGCTTATATAAAATATGCTCTAATTTGGGGCTGAGGGAATTTGATTTTCTATTCACTTAACCTTAAAACACTCTAAATATTAGAGACCACCACAGCATGCACAAGCTTACCAAAAAAAAGAAAATAGAGAAATTGGCTAGTAAGTAGAATTGTAATTTGTAACAAGTATTTATTTCCCTGTCACAATATAGTGGAAAATATACTTGTGATAACTCAGTTTAGAATGGCAATTGCCATTCACCAAAGAGATAGTGTTCCCCATTCCTAAAGTTTATGGTGCTGAAAGTTATTTTAAAGAGAATATAAACAGTGAAATTGAGCATCGTTCTGAGTTGTAAGTTGACCATAAGAATCAACTATTTTGAGCAGAATTTTATTCAAATAAGAGTACTATCAAGAGTAAAGATGGACCATGGTCTAAAGAGATGGTTTAGTGGGTAAAAGTGTATGCCATATGAGCATGAAGACCTGAGTTTGAATCCCCAGGACAACTACAAACCTAGGCATGATAATGTTTGAACTCCAGCCCTCTTACTGCAACATGAGACATAAGACAGGAGAACTTGAAGATGATTTTGAGCCAACTAGCTTAGTTCACAGCAGCAGAACATGAGAACCAGTCTCAAAGTAGAAGGGTGGGACCAACAACCAAAGTTGTCCTCTGACTTCCTCACACAAGACAATGGCATGTTCATGCTCCCACTCACACATGTGAACACATGTAGACATAAATATATTATCCTCCCTCTCTCACACACCATAAACACACACACACACACACACACTCACAAAAAGAATGAAAAGCAATCCTAATCAAACCCAGATGTTTGAATACTGTCCATACATTCAATTTCTCTCTCTTCAGGAATGCTGGAGAGTCAGAGCTGACTGATATTTCAGTTAACCGTAGCTAACATACAAATGAGATATATCAAAACAGATATGGTATTATAGAAATTGTTACCCATCCACTAACTCATTCAGCTCAGCAACACAGTTGGTATACCTGTCATGACTTGCAAACTGCACTAGGCATGAGGGACACAAAATGAAAGGCATCCTCTCTCAACCAGTTTCCAAGTCTGAGCAATAGCCTCTGACAGAGCATTAGAGTGTAGTAGATGTACGGGACTATACCATTGTTAGCTCAGTGGTCAGTACAGGTTAAAAAAGACTTCAAGGGAGATGAACAGTGATATGAGAAAAAATAGGCCAGATAAAACAAAGGTAAAAAGATAAAATTTGATAAAAACATGATAGTTTTAGCCATGGCCAGAGGAGAGGTGAGTGTAATGTGGGTCACCAACCTGCTTCCAAAAAACTGCTCATTTTTTATCGGTTCTGTATTCTGAGCTTCCCCTATGATTTTCTTTTAATAGGGTTTTATGAAAATCAAAAAGGACAAGAAGCTAAAATAGGACACTATAAGAAATTAGAACAGCTCTACTCCAACTGAGAGGCTATGTGTGAAAACGCCAGAGAATTAAATTAACATGATAGGCAAAGGGCAAATTGTAAACTTGATTAAGTGTAAGTATAAGAGGAGGAAATGAAATGTCCATTTTACATAACAATGAAAGACTCTGATCAGATCTGACACCATCATTCCTCAGTAAAACAAAGAGCCATTTGCTTATACTAAGTGTGGATTCACTAACCCAAGCATAAGCTTGGGTAGCTCATAAAAGAGCAGATTTTTTATTCTCAATAATGATAAAATTTTACTTTCTGACAGTGGAAGATGTGTTTATTAGCCAGGCTAATAGAAAAAAAAAGTTACATTTTCCTCTTTAAAAAAAAAAAACAAATTTTGGCCTGTGTTCTTTGCAAACTAAAGCAATTCTCCTATCTGATAAATAGTCAAAAATTAGTAGCACTTCTTTCCCAACCCATCAAAAGCAAGATCTATGAATAACTGACCAATTATTAAAGTATTAGCCAAGTTTTAAGGAGAGGCATCCTCATTCTTTAAGAGAGACAAAGTATTGGCTTTTTCCTAAACCAAGGCCGCCCTTGATATGGCTGCTAACATTGGGGAGCCTTCCTTTACGACAATATTACACCCCAAACTGACAAATGGTTGGTAACTTGAACATTTACAAGGGACTAGGATGGCTGTGAGTTAGCCCAATGACGGGATTATTGTAGGTCCACTTCCCAGGGGCCCACCCAATGCAGCCGAAAAGGAGTGTGTGGTGCTGGGAGTGGGTGCAGCTTACATGGCCTAAGATAGGGCTCTCACCCTCCTTTCACCCACCTCAGGGTCCCTTGACATTGCCTATCGCCGACAGCCTAAAGCCTCCGACCATCGATGTGACTCGTCTCACATCAATGTTTTGGGGTTGTGAACATGTCTAAGACCCCCCATAATTAGACATCCAAATTCAAAACTCACATAGTTGGGATTGATCATAAGACGCCTTCTCTAACTAAACAGAGAAGGGGGAGATGCCAGAAGCCAGGACCCTCGCCCTTACCCTCACCCCCTACCTTTCCCCACCTGCACAATGTCTCCTGAAGCTTGGCAACTGCAAGATCCTGATTGGCAACTGCAGATAGACTCGAAGAAGTGTACCATATCTTCTGAAGAATAGCAGGGAGACCATAACTCAAGCAGTGTACCATATCTTCTGAAGAATAGCAGATAGATCATAATTCAAGGCAGTGTACCGTATAGACCATGACATGTTTCAAGGCACAGGCCAAGAAGATTCTGTACTTTTCCACCACCTGACCCCTCTTACCCCCTCCCCTTGTAAAACATGCTATAAAAAAGCATTTCATGTTCAAAGAAAATTTAAAAAAAAAAAGAAAAAAAAAGAGAGACAAAGTACCTTAAGAAGAAGTGTCGTGGGCTAACTACAGGTGCTAGTGCCTTCCAAGTTCCCTCCATACTTTACTGTAGTGATTATAAAATATGACCGCCATTATTTAACAGTAGCACTGAAGATGACCACCAGCTGACAGTGACAGAAGAGATCAAATATAAAAACAGGATGATCGGTGGGGGAGGTGCATGCTCACCTCCATTAAACAGCAATGAGTAACTCATCATGAAGGATTGAAGAATGTATACACACAAAGATGGACGTGAGAGAACGGTGCGTTCTTTATGCTGCACAGGAATGAATATTCATCATTGCATGGAGTTTATATTTTACTTAAAAACCATTCTCAGTGACAAAGAAAGTTGCTAGATATATTTACAAACATGAGTAAGAAGATACATTGTATATGGCTTAAAACTGATACCTTATTAGAAAGATGAAAGGTATTTTCCTTTGTTTTTTTGCTAGTATTTTTTATGTTTTTTGCATTTTTATTTAATATGTATGTTATTTTTATTGGATATTTTATTTATTTAATATACAGAAGCCATCCTCTTTCCCCATTTTCCCTCCCTAGAACTCCTATCCCATCCCCCCTCCTCCTTTTTGCTATTATACCATTTTGATTACATGCATGTATTAAGGTTAGTTCGAGGTTGAGGGACTAGCAATACAATAGATGCAAGTAGTCACAGAACAAGCAATATAATAGACACAAATAGTCAAAGAAAAAGCAAGGCATTAAACCCAATTACTTGAACACTCCCATGATCATATGACATAATGTGAAATCAGTTTATTTTACAGTTGAGGGGCACTCACATTAGAAACCTCCAACTTCTATAGATAAAGAAGGTTGCAGGCACTCCATATCTTATAGGAGATCTATATCTTACATCTTATATGATCTATATCTTATAGGAGACATTAACCTAATACTGCACAACAAACTCATGCTTTTTCTGTGATAAGGATGTGCTGTTGGCTGAGGTATTACTATTATTCTGTTATTATATGACAGTATGTTGGGATTCTTCAACAAGTATCTTAAGAGAATCTCCTGGTACACAGCTAAGTAATTCATATATTTGTTTTAATTGTGTAAGAGACAAACCATATAGGGAAGATAAATCATGGGGACCCTTTGTGTGCACCTCACATTCAGACTCTTCTATACACATAATCAAACCATTTATTTTGGATACTTTATGCCTTGTCTTCTTTCTATCACTATGTGTAGATGATGATGCATGGTGATATGTAACTTGAAGCATTCATGTAATTGTTCACTTTAGAATGATAAAGCAAAACATATAGTAAAAGAAAATCATTTTGGATCTCATACATGAAAATAACGTGAATGTGAGTGCTCAGCCTAAATGGAACATCTGTGTCACCCCTGTCCATTTGGGTCAGGAACACTGCAGAAGAGGGGTGGGAAGAACATGAGAGCTGGAAGTTGGAGGAGTGATATGCTCTTCTCTCTTCTGAATACGACATAGCTGCTGCACTCATGAATTTGATATGACATTGAGAGGAGGAACATTTTACAGGATATTCTGAAAGGGGATGGAGGGCAGAAGTGGACCATGGCTATGCTCAAAATAGGTTGTATTAATATATTATATTTTCCAATATTAAATATAAAATTCAGGGACGACGTATGGAGCAGAAACTGAGCAGTAACCTGCCCAATAGACACCATTGCGGGTAAGCATCAATCGCTGACACTATTAATGATAGTGTTATGTTTCCAAACAGGAATCTACCATGGCTGCCCTCTGAAATGCTCCAACCAGAAGCTGAGTCAGACAGCTTCAGAGATCCACAAGGAAACAGTGGGTGGAGCTTGGCTACTCTTGCAGAAGAGCTGGGGGAAGGATTGGGGAGCCCTCAAGAGATAGCAATTCCACAGGAAGACAGTCAACTTACCTGGATCCTTGGGGATCTCAGAGTCTGAACCACCTACCAAGTAACATACACGGGCTGCACACCTAGCCCCCATCCCATCCCCACACACATATGTAGCAGATGTGCTTCGCGATCTCCATGTGGATCCCAAACAACTGGAGTGGGGACTATCCCCTAAACCTGTTGCCTGTCTGTGGAATATGTTCTTCTAGCTGGGCTGCCTTGTTGGGCCTCGGTGGAGGAGGATATGCCTAGTTCAACAAAGACTTGATGTACCAGGATTGGGGGATACCCAGGGGGCCCCACCTGTTCAGAAGAGAAGGGGAGAGGGGAAGGAGAAGGAGTTGTGGGACAGGGCAGCAATTGATATGTAAAGTGAATAAATAAAAATATATTGTTAAAATTAAATAAAGTTTATTTGGATAAAAAACTAATATTTAATTTATTTAATTGTATGGTTTTATGTGGGAGCATATGTTCATTTCTGTTTAATTTCTTAGATATATATTAGTCAGATTTCTCATGGTGCCACCAAACAATTAATGAATTAAAATATTATTTGTGGCATTGGAGATCAAAGCCAGGGACTCTCAGTTGCTAGGTCAAGTGTTCTACCACTGACCAACAGCCCCTTAAAACAATGCTTTATTTTTCCCACAATTCACTAGTGTCTCTCTTTGCGTTAGACACCACAGAAACACTAGCATATAAAGTACTGTATTTTTTAAAAAAAATTAAACTAAATAAATAAATTATAAACTCCCAGAAACCTGCAAAGCTGCTTCATAATGTGCCCTCTGATCTACAATATATTCTTTCTTCTTACATTTCCTTGGCCAAAGCGAATTTCATTCCATTTTTTTTTAAATCACTGGGGTTAAGTTGGGTTATCTTTTTTCATGCAGCAGGAAGGTAAATAATCAGGAGTAATAACAAAATTATACCTTTGCAACATTTAATATTTATTACGTAATTTTTATAATTTTATACATGTATACAGTGTATTGTGACAAAGCCCACCCCCATCCCCCCTTTCCCTGTTTCTACTCCTAATCTCCTTCCTAGCCAGTCCCTCTCCCTTTCACATCATTTTTGTATGTACATCTGTGCAAAGAGACAGCCATACCTGCAGTGTGATTGCAATCCTACAGTCATGCCATACCCAGCATGTAGCACTTCACATCTCCCCTTTGAATCTCTCTTACAGTCATGCACACACGTCCTCAGTGTTCCCTGGGTCTAAGGTGAGTTGATACAGATACCTTAGGGCTGAGCACCTACGAGTCATTTCAGCATGCTGAAAAATCATAAATCACTACTGCTCGTAAAGTAATATACTGTGTGTGTGTGTGTGTGTGTGTGTGTGTGTGTGTGTGTGTGTGTGAATATATTGTATATTATATAACTGTTAATCTGGTTAAAAGCCTATGGTTAGACAAGGTGTGAGCTCCAACAGGAAACATGGTATATAGACAGCTAATTTTTCATCCATATATTTCTAGACCCTTATATTAGTACTGTTTATCAGTGTTGACCAGAAATTTCTAAGGGGTGAAGTAATTTTTCTTCAAATGTTTTAATACTGAAAGAGGGAAAATAGCAAAATCGGGAAAGAAAAGAAGGACTGTGTCAATGATGTCAATAAAGGACCAAGCTGGATGTGGAGAACCCACTGAACAGTTCCTGCTGCCATGGTTACCACAACTACATAATAATACTGGGAAATTTCTAGGAAGCATCTCCAGTAATGACGCTGGGTCTAAGTCCTATTCTGTTCCACATTGCTGAAGAAAAACATCCAAATTAATTTAAAACAGAGACAATGGAAGATTAAATATTATATATTAATATTTTATGATGGAAATGACTGGAAAAAAGGAGTAATTTTTCCAGAGTGCAAATTCAACTCTTTATCCAAGCCAATATGATATAGCCAACATTATTGATATATTAAATAAAAGAGTTATGAATCACAATGTAAAACAAAGTTAAGGGAATAGATTGATGTTGCAACATTTCAAATAATTTGTGGCACTGTCTATAAAAGGTTTTTTTATCTTATTACTTTGAGACATTGTGTCGAATTAATGTTTGTGCCTCCCTTCCCCCATTTATCTGTTCTCCAGGAGTAAGAGGTAGTTCTTGAGAAAATTAGGTAAATGTACTCAAGAAAATTAGGTCATGACATAGGGCCCCATCTGGTAACATTCTTGTTCATATAAGAAGAGACACCATAATACATCCTTTCTCCTTCTTTCCCACTTGGTGAGGAAACAGAAGGATGGTGGATATCTGTAATCTAAGAAGGGCAATCTAACTAAAAATCAAATACCCATACTCCCTGATCTCAGAATCCTTACTTCCAAAACTGTCAAGGAATAACTATCTGCTGGTTAAGTCACCCAGTCTACAGTGCTCTTTGAATCAGTGTGAGCTGGCACAGACAACTCTTTAAAAAAATAAATGCCATAAATATAGCATATAGAAATACAACCTCCATGAAGAATTGAGTTAGAATTTTGATGGAGATTGCATTGAATCTGTAGATTGCTTTTGGTAAGATGTAGAAAGAGCCTATTCTCAAATTCATATGGAGAAACAAAAATTCCAGGATGGCAAAAAAAAAAAAAAAAAAAAAAAAAAACTTCTGATGGAATCACCGTCCCTGACCTCAAGCTGTATTATAGAGCAATAGTGATAAACACTGTATGGTAGGGCTGTAGAGAAGGCTCAGAAGTTAGGAGCACTGACTGCTCTTCCAGAGGTCCTGAGTTCAGTTCCCAGAAACCATATGGTGGCTCACAATCACCTGGAATGGGATCTGATGCCCTCTTCTGGTGTCTCTAAAGATAGCTACACTGTACTAATATACACAAGATAATTAAATCTTTAAAAAATACTTTATGGTATTTGTACAGAGACAGACAGGTAGATTGATGGAATAGAATTGAAGACCTAGAAATAAACCTATACACCTATGATCATTTGATCTTTAACAAAGAAGCTGAAATCATCCAGTGGAGAAAAAGCATTTTCAACAAGTGGTGCTGGTTCAGCTGGTGTTCTGCATGTAGAAGAATGCAATTCTCCATTTTTATTTTCTTGTACAAAGCTTGAGACCAACTGGATCAAGGACCTCCACATAAAACCAGATACGCTGAATCTAATAGAAGAGAAAGTGGTGAAAAGCCACACATGGAACCTCATAAAATAGAAAAGCTTCTTTCAGGCAAAGGATACTCTCAATAGAACAAAATGGCAATCTACAGATTTGGAAAATGTTTTTTTTACCAATTCTACATCTGATAGAGGGTTAATATTCAAAATATCCAAAGAACTTAAGAAGTTATACTCCAGAGAGCTAAATAACCCTATTTAAAACAGGGTACAGAGCTAAACAAAGAATTCTCAACTGAGAAATCTTGAATGGTTGAGAACCACCTAAAGAAATGTTCAATCTACTTAGTCACCAGGGAAATGCAAATAAAACCAGTCCTGAGATTCCACCTCACACCAATCAGAATGGCTAAGATCAAAAACTTTGACAGCAGATGCTGGTGAGGATATGGAGAGAGAGGAACACTTCTCCTTGTTGGTGGGATTGCAAGCTGGTACAACCACTTTAAAAAACAATCTGGTGGTTCCTCAGAAAACTGGAAATAGTTCTACCTGAAGACCCAGCTATACCACTACTGGGCATATGCCCAAAAGATGCTCCAACATATAACAAGGACACATGCTCCTCTATGTTCATAGCAGCCTTATTTATAATAGCCAGAAGCTGGAAACAACCCAGTTGTCCCTCAACAAAAGAATGGATACAAAAAATGTGGTACATTTACACAATGGAGTACTACTCAGCTATTAAAAAATGATGACTTCGCAAAGTTTGCAGGCAAATGGATGGAACTAGAAAATATCATGCTGAGTGAGGTAATCCAGTCACAAAAGGACACACATGGAAACACAGGGACAAAAAAACTGCAGCAGAGACTTAAGGAAAGACCATCCAGAGACTGCCCCACCTTGGGATTCATCCCATCTGCACACAACAACCCCCCTCACTATTGCTGATGCCAAAAAGTGCTCCCAAACAGGAGCCTAGTGTGGCTGTCCTCTGAGAGGCTCTGCCAACATCTGACTAAGACAGATGCAGACACTCACAGCCAACTATTGGACTGAGCCCTGGAACCCCAATCGAAGAGTTAGGGGTAAGACTGATGGACCTGAGTGGGATTGCAACCCCAAAGGAAGAACAACATCAACTAACCAGAACTCCCATTCCCAGAGCTCCCAGGACTAAATCACCAACCAAAGAGTATACATGATTTATACTACATATGTAGCAACGGATTGCCTTATTTGGCATTAATGGGAGGAAAGGCCCTTGGTCCTGTAGTGGCTTGATGCCTCAACATGTTGGAAATGCAAGAGCATTGAGGCAGAAGTGGGTGGGTAGGTGGAGGAACACCCTCTTAGAGGCAAATGGGAGGGGAATGGTATGGGAGTTTTGTAGAGGGGAGACCAGGAATGGGGACAACATTTAAAATGTAAATATATAAAATAACCATTAAAAGTATACAGCCTCAACCTGTCTCCACACTTGGAAGATATATTAAGCATATAAAATACTTTAGGCAGGGCTGGAGAGTAGCTTGGTAGGTAAAGTGTTTGCTGAACAAGTATAAAGTCTTAGGTTCAAATCCTCACAACCTGCATAAAGCTACATGTGGTGGTGCACATCTTTAATCTCTATGCTACATCAAGATGGAAAGCAGAGAAAGGAAATCCCCTAGAAGTTTATCGGCCAAATACCCTGGTGTACATGGGGAACAGCAAAAGACAGACCCTGACTCAAAAATAGTGGGAAATGAAGGTTGAGGGCAGAGCTTATCCTGTGACCTCCACTCATGTGTCATGGATATACATACCCACCTTCGCACACACACACACACACACACACACACACATCATACACATGCACATAGAGAACACCATAGACATGCAACGTACTATATATTTCATAAATATATTCAAATAGTATGTATCACTTAAAACAGAATAATGATAACATGAAAACAAGAGAGATAAACAACATTCTCCATGAAGCAAGTTATACTTGGGTAATTCAAGAAATAGACAAGCCTTTGCCAAGCTGGAGTCTGGGAGCAACACCATGTGTCTTTTCAGAATTGGACTTGGTGTTCTCTTTAACTAATTTGAGGAACAGATTCTTTTCAGAGAGACCGGCCAACACCTGTTACTATGGCCAATCCATTAGGGCATTTATGCTATGCCACTCTGACAGATTTCATCTCCATTCTAAGGGTGGGCTGTTAGTTCCCAGGATTCAGCCTTGTGGATACAGTGACTTTCTCAAGCCGCTTTTCATCCACATAGATCCACTATATCCTCTATTTGAAGTACAAAGTATCTCATTCTGTTTTGATTGTCAAGAACTATTCTAATCACACACAACGTTATAGAGAACATGGAGTCGGCCCTACCAGCCGCTCCCATAGGGGAGAAAGTCTATCAGGAATAATAACAAAAGACAAAGCCAATACTTGATAAGCACTTCTGTTACGTTCCTGACATGGAACAAAAATTAATTTAGCCACTAAAATAACCTTCTAACAGGGGTAGAATTACCATTTTACAAGTAAGGAGATTGAAATTGACAGGCATTAAGTAAATACTTGTATTATATATCATCATCCATAGATTTAAGCCCTTAAAACAGAAACTAAGCTGGGGTAGGTTACTGATTAGCACACAGATATCATTTTCATTTCTCTCTGATCTTTCTCACTCTACTGAAGTAAAATAGTCCGTAGAGACACTTCTTGTGAGTGCCATCCTAAATGTATTTTCTTTCAAAGCATTGTGAAAGGGCTTGGAGAGATCGCTTAGTAGGTAAAAGTGAGGTCAAGACAGGAGAATCACCAAAAGTTTGTGGGCTTCTGGCTTATACAGATGAGGTTCAGCACCTAAAAGGAGAGAGAGAGGATACATTCTCTTAGGATTGCTCTTACATATCTTTATAGAGAAACACAGGCATGTAAATAAAGTGGAGAATACTAGGGTGGTATTGCACACACACACACACACACACACACACACACACACGCACATACACACACGCACATGCACAAGCGTCTAGCCAACAAAACTGCCAGGCATTCATCAGCCACATTCCAGGAAGATCACACCATTTCTGTATTATCAGAAACTTAACTGAATGTAATTTCCCAAAGGATAAGTGGTCCACTGGGTGAATTTAATGAACATCTTCTTGCCGAGAGATTTTAATGCATTTCTTCTTGTGTCTAAAGTACTTCATTTGAGGTTCTGTTGAAGTTAAGGTAATGCCAGATATCTATGAAGGTCCCTTCCAGGTGTCAAGTCCTATTAAGGGGACAGTAGTTTTCTAAAGAACTCCAGAATTCTTACCATCTATTATTCAAATTCACGGGATTTCCTCTGCTTCTGCAGTATCACTTTCTCTTCTTAAGTGCATTAAACTACTCCCTCCTATACTTCCTTCCAACCCTTTGGCCCTTCTACTGCAATGCGTTTAGAACAGATGCCACGCGAAGGACTAAAATTCCTATAAATTAATAAGGCTTGTCATGGAAAATGTCAGGTTCCAATTGCAGTAACAGGGTAATAGACCAAAAGCAATTCCACAAAGTAATGGTGCAAGATTTTAAAAAATCCTTTGTCAGATATTTGGTGATTAATACGGAAATTGAATCTTATTATAATAAAAATTATATTTCTTAATATGTTTTATACTGTAGAATTTTATTAAAATAAAACCACAATCATTTTCTTTTTATAATTAAGTAAAATTAATAGATACAGTTGCTATTGAATATGTATCCAGTAGCACTGGACAAACTCCGATAAGAAATAAAACACATTTGTTTGTTAAATGTATTCAACCGTAATGTATTTATATAATTATATAAATTTGTAGAAAAAATATAAAAGTAGGTTCTGTACAATAGTGAATTATGAAGTGGACCCATGCTATGTACTTCACTTTAATTGTTTTAAAGACTTGAAGAGTGATTTAGTCTATCAATTTTATGAGAATACCATTAGCAAGTACAAAAATATTAAAAATAATTTTACATAAATTAATTTTAGGAATCATAGGTAATATATTCTTGAAAGTGTATCTATGAGATCCTATATGGCAGCATATTTTCATACATAAATTTTATGTCTTATTGATGCTCCCTTTAAATACCTCCATAACCTATCTTCTTTACAATGTCACTTAGATTATCTAAATGCAAAGTCAAGCTATCAGACCATCTTGGGTCTGGTGAAAATATTCTTTCCTTACTTGCAGATAACTAGTTTTCATTGTGTCTTCCACAGAGGCTAATGAGAGAGAAGACACTATTATGTCTCTTCTTATAAATAGACTATTTTTATCCACACTCATTTCAGGACCTAATCACCATCCAGACCCCATCTCTACATTCTGTCACTTTGGTGGTTAGGTTTTCAGCATATGAAGGACACAGACATTCACTCAATGCTGCTTATTGACTTTCTCTTTCTCAATAGTATATATGACATAAAAATGTGATATTCCTAAAAAGTAAAATCTCTTTTTTTTAAATTTGAATATACTATGCAGTTTAAATACCATATAAACTCCATGCTCTCATTTCAAAAATTTAAAAACTTGTGCTTATCTTTTTACATTGACATATATATATATGATTATTTTAAAGTACTATATACATATGTGTATGTGTGTGTGTATAGTAGATTATTTTAAAGTACAGCTCAGTAAAAACTATTATGAAACATTTTCTGTTGCCTGTACACACCACTGTTTATCTCTGAAAATAGGAACTGCGTAAAAATGTGTCATTGTAGTGATAGCATACCAAAATAAAATTAACAATATCTTAATTATCTGTAAATTTATTCTTTATATCATTATTTTTATAATCACTTGCTTGAATAGAGACTCCAATACAGCATCACTATCAATAACAAAATATGAATAACAGAAGTCTCTGTGGCAATAAGTTTAAGTTATTGTCTCCATGAGGGAAAAAGGAAAAACAATGAGTAGAAATACTAAGGATTTAGTTTTGTATAGGAATGGAAACAATGTAAGGCTGGGTAGATAGCTTAGTGGATAAAGTCCCTACCATTTAAGCATGAGAACCTGAGTTCAGAGTCCAACTAACCCTTTCAAAGTCCTGACACTGTGGCACACATTAATAAACAGAGTGCCGACCAGGTGGAGACCAGGGACAGCAGACTTACTGTCTTACCAAAATGGTAAATTTCACGTTCAGTAAGAGACAGAGACCCCTGTATCAGAAAAATTAAGTAAGATATCCTCACATGAACCTCTGGTCTCTGTACAGGTGAGCACACAGGTGCACTCCCCAAAGACACACACAAACATGCATACACACAGATACATGCACACACACATGTATATGCATGCATGTATGCACATACACAAACACATGCACACAATTGACACACATACACTCATGAATGTGCATGTGCCTGTACATACACGTGTGCGTGTACACACACACACACACACACACACACACATACACACACTATAAAAGCCCTCTTAAAATCTATTATGCATAATAACCAAAGGTTGGGACTGTGGCACTCCAAAAGCCTTAAAGAAATAAAGGAAAACATGATGAGTCTTTCATAATATTACTGGCTTTCTAGTTCAGGACCAGACCCTGTATTGTCTGGTTACTGACCAACTACTTTACTTAATGGTGGATGGAGTATGTTCTTAGGCTGCTGAAAGACACCAGGCCAGTAGCAGCTATAAATCAGCAGGTTCTGAACATTTTTCTGAAAGGGTCTGGCCCTCCGAACATGGTATTACACAGCTCTTCTGCTTTCTGTGCATGGGAAAGTTGTCACTAAGGTTCTCAAGTTCAGCTTGAGGCAATCCTTCTAAGTCAGGTTCACAAGGATTGAAAGCATGCATAGCCATGCCTGTTTCAAATTTAATTTGTTAATCACTTAATATTGAAACTTAATATTCTTTTGATAAGTTCAGTTACAAACTATGACTTTTGCATACAGTTTGACAGCACTCTCATCTCATTATGGCGCAGATTCTCCTACTACTGGACATCTTTTACTGAACAAAAACTCATTATGGCGCTTTGCATTATCTTTGTACTCCAGTCAAATTATTGATCAGTCATAAATTTAAGTGTATATCTCTTGTCCATAATTATTCATATATATGAATATTGTTATCCTCACTCTTAAAGACAAATTCCATTCGAAATTTTGATAGGAATTCTACTGCATCTATAAAACACATTGCAGAATATTTCCACTTTAATCATAACTTTAAGAATTAACTATATTTTCATATTGTTTTATTGTCAGTATATTATAATAAATTTACTTTGTGTATTTTCTAACCTGTATGTCTTTGTATACCTACCTTGTATAGTTTGTATCTTGAAAACTTGGTAAGGAATACAAATATTTTAATCTTTTGTTTTCTATGAATTAGTTTATATTGACTATGAGAAAAGATATGTTTACTTATTATTTTTATATCTGCATGTGAGAACTTGGCATGTTGGTACATGCAATTCCAGGACTTGGGGACATGAACTAGAAGGGTTGCAGATCAAGACCAACTTGGGTTATAACAAGACTCTCAAAAATCAACACAAACGTAAATGTACTGTCATCAAAATCCAGCATAGAATCATTGGACTGAATTCATATATCTAGCACTGTTATATCCCTTACCAGAGGATATGGGGAATAACTCAGTTCCTCATATTTTGTCAACTCTAGAGCTGTATGTTTCATGTATCTTTTTAACATTTTTAAGGAGTTTAGTGATTATATTGTAATCACTTGATTATTCAGTCATGTGTGGTGTCCCCATTTTCAAATAAGTAAGCATATTTATAGGTTCCAAGGAATAGTCATTATACCCAGAGCTCTTGGAAGAGAGAATTAAGTCTGTTCTTCATGACATGGCAAAGCAATTACAGCCCTGCCTTAGCTTTTACTTCCTGAGCATAAATACTATATCACAAATACATGTGGATTTCTAGACCCTCAGAAACATGTCAGACTTTTATAAGCCACCTATGGCTAGCTACTTCCTGGTTTTCCCTTTGCTTGTTTGAATCAGTTCTTTCTTGACCCTAGATGGCATTTCTACTTAGCCAACTCCAGCATTAGCAACAATTGCTACATATCACTTTCACAAACTCTCTGGAGATACAACTTGGTATCCATGCAAGAACCTCACAGAGCTGCACACTGAAGCAAAATGGACAACCTGATGCTCAGTGGAGCAGACTGCACATACAAAAGGTTTCATATTCAGATTTCATATACAAAAGATGAGGTGTAAAGGGCATGTTTGAATGATTACATGGGCTACCATGAAACACTTCTACTTATCAATAAAGATACATAACATCTGGTCCCTGTAATATGAGGGATTATTTACCTAGAAGACTTCATCTGCTGGATCATAACAGGGGAATGCATTTGTATGAAGATCAAAATGAGCCAATCTAGTTTTACCAAATGTCAAAGAAGCACAGAAAATTTTATTTTAATTTTCAAGTTTGCATACAAAATCAGTGTAGGAGACATCTGAAGTAGAAAAATAATAGACTTTAAGGAGACATTTATTCATTGGTTTGCATAAATCTATGATCCTGTGATTTCCTCCATAAGTAACCTAGCTCAGAAAAGAGTTGGACCTTCTCACTGCATTCCTCATTTAGATGTTTTAGATATCAAGCTCAAAGTATTTAACAAGGACAACCCACTACCTTTCTCAATTATACCATAGAGAAATCAAGTGATCTTTCAAAGGAACTATGCAAATTTGTACGTAAACTGATTGATGATAAACTGACCATGAGGCTATGGGAGAGACTATGGTGCTTTCTGTCAAACAATAAACATAGAGAGATTAATGAAACCACTTTGAATTGATGGACACCTTAAACTTGGTAAATGAATAAGCCTCTAATTGAAGCATCACTGTTAGGGATGGCAGGAAATGTACATTGATGTGATGAATGGAATTTCTAACTATCCAGCCATTAGCTGTGGTGGTGCTTCATTTCTAATCTATATGTATGGTCTTTTATGTCATCCTTCTTGATTTCTAAGCTATTCCAACTGTGTTCTAGCCTTTGGTGATCTTATTTCTAAAGTCGCATGGAAGTGATAGACCTTTTGGCATTAAAGGGAGCCCATTAATATACTAAGTGTGGAAAAGAAATGTGTTGGTAGGGAAGTTTTGTGGCTTTTGAGTTGTTAGACATTGGCACTGTGTTTTAATTAGCCATCCTAACGCACAGGGGCTTTCGTCCAGAAAATGTTGCAACAATATGCTAACTTTATATTTAAACTGCACAAATTAATTACGGTATTTCAGCAGAATACCCATATTTTATAAAAATTTAATGGAGTATATGGATCTTATCCAGAGACCATAAGGAAGTATACAAGATTAACAGATCTTAAAGGTAAAAAAAGAAGAGTGTATGCTTATTAGTAACCTTGAATTTAGTCCATCTTACATATATAGTTTTGTTTGAGTTATGAAAAATAATGATAAAATTGAAAACTAATCATTTCAATTAAAATAGTTTAAGCATACTTACTTCAAGAGTTATTTGTCAAAAAGTATATTCAGGAATAGAAGCTAAACTTAAGATAGCAACTGTTTGCTAAGAATAATACATTTGGGTAACAATATGTATTTATTTAGTGTACATGAATAGGAAGATACATACATCATTTACTAAGTCCTATCAGTAATAATAAAATTCTGAAACCTCTGAACTCATACTTTGATAGATGGAAAACAAATACAAAACAGCAAAAACAAAACAAAAAATAAAAACCTAGTTGCTCTACCATACAACTATGAAAATTCTATGGCAATGGCAGTGTTAGTGGCATGCTGTTATACTCTGACTTTATAGCAAGGTGAAAGGATGGCTGATAGTGAATCCGTCTTGCCTGTGTTGAAAACATCGCAATTTGCAGCTTGCTTTTCTTGATGGTGATTATACTAGAATATGAAATCACATTAGAAAATGCTGGTTGACACAGCTCCCAGGGTCTAAACCACCAGCCTGGGAGCACGTAGGGGGGGATCCAGGGCTTCAGTTGAATATGTAAAAGTGGAGGGCCCTGCTGGGCATAGGTGGAAGAAGAGAACCTTGACCTCATGAAGGCTGGATGCCCCAGGGGGTGGGAATTTTGAGGGTGGGGAGGTGGGAGTGGGGGGGGGTAGATAGAGGTTACATCCACAGAGAAGAAGGAGGAGGGGCGAGGGGATTGGGGGTTCCGAGGGGGTGGTGGGGGATGGGGTAAGGGGACAACATAGGAAATGTAAATAAATCATCCAATAAAAAAAAAGAAAAAGAAAATGCTGGTTGAACATAGAATTTCAACTTTCTTGCATATGGTAAAATTTGAATAGATGAATAGATAAAAATGAAGGCCATGATATTCACTAGATATTCTTGCCATGTAAACCTGTTGCAAGAAGTATAAAGAGCTATGCATTCTGTAGAAAAGTACTTAACTATATAGATGGATGGGTAGATAGTTGATAAATACATACATACAAATGCATACATTCATACATACATATACTGTATACATGCAAATTCATATGCATTTTAAGTAAAAATAAGTGTACAAATAATGACCAGCTTCATTTTTGATGATAGCAGAAGTTTTGTATGAGTCAGTGTGGTCTACTGTTGGAGAAATAAAAAACATCAGCTAAAATAAGAGAGAGATGGGAGGGAGGAGCTGGACCTTCTACAGTTCTAGCTCATAAACATATAAAAGTCAAATTAGAACCAAGGGGAATCTGGAAAAAAGAAAAAATGATCCAGGAAACAAATTAACATAGATAATATTACTAACATTTCTCGATTATTTTCCAATACACAGGGATTGTTAGTTCTTGAGTAAAAAATACATTTTTATTGGACACAATCCATAGTGTATGCTCAATAAGATCAACACATTGTGAACAATTTTCTTCAAACCTATAGCTTTACATTTTGTCTCTAATCCTGTAGATTTAGGATTTTTCAAGAGTTACTGAAGAATATTTTTTCATCTCTTCACTAAAAGGAAAAAAAATGCAACCTGAAACCATCATCTGAGGAACTTTGAACTACTGCATCTCACTGGTAAATACAGCAAATAACTTCAGCAAATACAAAAGCATTCATGTTTCATCTATGGACCTATCTCTTCTAGATTTTAAAAGGAAATATACCTTTTCAAAATGAGGAGTCTGAGATGTTAGATGTGGATCTGCCTTAAGCATACTAAATGATCCTCAACGCCTAATATCTGTGACTCAAGACTATCCATATATGTGTCTTGAAGCTCCTTCCCATGCTCAAAATACAGCTTTAAAAGCTGTATACATTTTTATTTATCTCCATCATTATTCTATTGTTATATGGCATCTTGATAAATCTACTATGCTGACATCTCAGCGGCTTAGCCTAGGGCTAAGCTAATAATTCTGCAACCACTTGGGTAGTTCAGGAGTAGAGTGCTTGCAGATCAACACAAGGCTAGGTTCAATCCTTACCATCAATCAAAACACAATCATAATAAACAAACAAAACCATATATATTTATCCTTCATGCATCTCTTAAACCAATATCAACCTCAACTAGTTAGATAAGCTTAAGAGGTAAGCAAGCAGTTAGGTAATTCATTACTCACCATGGTGCGTTTTCTATTATATTTCACCTGAACATCAAGATTTGAAACAGAGAATAAGTCAGCAGCTAGTAAGGGATCGGGGTTACAAGGAGATTTGAAAGAAAAGGTTAAAAGACCACAAAGAATTATTAAAGATCATTTGTTCGTTAGCCTATGAGTGATGATGCTTCACTAGTATATGTCTAAGTGGTGTACATTAAATATGCCTGGTTCATTATTTTTTAACTTGTGGAATTAAAAATGCCTATAGAGTATAAAAATAAAAGAGTGATAGAGAAATTTAGAGTTAAAGTTAAGCTATCTCTTCTATCATAGTTGCAGAACATCAACCTGAAAGATATATGTAAAGAACTGCAAAAAACAAAGAGAATTCCCTGGAACAGCTAACTGGTCCTTGTATTAGATGCTGAATGCAGTAGTTAAACTATAGCAACTGCACTCCCCAGAAACATCTATGGAAGAAAGGAGATGATTAATGAAAAGAAGTTAGAGAGAAGAAAGTTGTACAGACAAATGCTAGGGGAATTTAGAGTGAGCTGTTCTGCATTTGAGTATTGAAGAGGTTGTTCCATTAGATCTTGAGTTAAATATTTAGAAAAGAATGATTGGTCTTATGCAGGAACCATGTTGACTAAACTATGACATATAAGACCTCTTTAAGTTGCATTTGTTAACATCTTTAAAAAAGCATTCCAGTATCAGATGCTGTTTTGTACTTTTATTGAAACAGTGGCTTCTGATTGCATGATCATGCTGGATAAGGCTCAGACAGACAATAGAAAGATTATCACTTTGAGACCAGAATCTGCAAGGAAAACCTTTTGAGAAATGTCTAAGGATGTAGACTGAAATTTTTGAGGAAGATCTCATAATTGGAAGGCATCGCCCATCTTGCTCTCTACCACCTCCCTGTTATGCGCATTGTAATGACTAAAAATAACTCACTGAGAATGGGGTTCTTCCCTCACTTTTGCACTCAGACTCCCCTAGATTTTTTAACAAGTTGATGATCTATAACATTTACTAAGAGAATTAGGAAACAAGCTTTCTTATCTAAATTAACTTATGTAGTCTATCAATTAATCCTGAATATCAGGTAAGGCTGAAAATAATTAAAATTAGATGTCTGTGTGCTCCAGAGATTGTGTAGTAATGGAAAGGATATCCATGTAAATTGATTTCCCAGTCCATTTCAAACCCAGTTGTAGTTAATATTTAAACAACAATAGCATAGACAGTAAAAAATTTCACATTTCTGTAAAGTGGAATTAAAAGATAAATACTGCTGTGCACTGAGCCAAACACAAAATTTATTTTAATTTTTATTTTGCATTTGCATGTGTATTTGTGTTCATCTATGTGTTATGTTCATGAATGTACATGGATGGGGACCTTAAATCAACCTCAAGTGTTACTCCTAATTCATTTTATTTTCTGAGACAAAGTCTCTATCTGGCCTGAGACTATCACGCTCTAGGGATCTGCTAATTTCTGACTCTCCGATATTTGGATTGCAAGTGGACTGTACCACGTGTTCTAATTTTCTTAGGTTCTCCAAATTGAACTCAAGACTTCATGTTCACAAGGCAAAACTTTACCAACCAAACAATTTCCGAGACTCCATAATTTTCCTGTTTTAAACAGAATTTTGCTTAAAACTAATGTAACCATAATCCTTAAACAATTCACCTTAGTCAAGTTTTCAAAATTATTTTCATCTTATAACCACTTTTGTTTTAAAATGTCTATTTCATTGTTTAATGGAATATTTGATTAATATTAAACCTTACAATTCATCTATTTACAATCTTTCCTCCTCTCTAAATTATAAACTACTTACCAGAAGAAAATTCATGAGTATGGCCATCATTCTATTTTCAGGAGAAGTATTTACTTTAAAATACTGGGTATAAACAGAACTAAGCAGAAGCAAATACAACTTATTCTATGTTACACACTCAGTCAGTAACCAAGGAGGCCAGGTCAGCCTCTGAGCTATGAGCTTTCATATTGCAAGATGCATCACTCGGTATGTAACATTAGAGCAATGGAATTGGCATTGCATCTAGCAGATGGTTGGTGGTTCCTTAAATCACAGTACTTCCCAATATTTATCTCATCACAGCACCATGGAAAATTACCCTGTATAGACTGTTAGAATAAATGATCCAACAAAACTGCCCTGGGGGCTCCAGATGTCCAAGTCTCTGCCCAGCCATCCTCTGGGCTAAGGGGACCAATAACCCATCAGTAAACAGTTGCTCCAGGCTGGGAAGCTCTGGTTCACAGCTTCTACTGTTATGACAGTTCATATTGGGCACAGATGCATCACTTACTGTACCAGTGCTCTGCTCTTGATAATGGAGCACTATGATAGTCTGACAAGGTTCCTCTGCCACTGGCAACTGGTGCCTTACTGACTGACCCCTTCAGTAAAGCAGCAGTGAGGCCACTTCTTGCTGAAGCACTGGATATCAACAAATTATTTGCACTCAAGTTCAATTCATTCTGGATCCCATCAGTGTTTCAACTTCTGTTGGCATTCATACTCATTTATTCAAACTAGCTTGCTAACCACGTGAAAAATTATACTACTATCAGTTGAGATAAAGGGAAGAATAACATTTAAAAAACAGGAAAAATGGCTTCAAAAGAGATGTTGACTTCACATAAACCTGAAATATGAACACATGGGTGTAAAATACAAATCACATGCTATATTAGTCACGGCTCTCTAGAGTTACAGAATTTATAGAATAAATCTCTCTCCATATATATGCCTGCATATAAATATACATATTTATGATTTATTAGAATTAGAATAATGTGCAGCCTGTGATTCTGCTAATGCAACAATGGCTGTTTATGAACGGAAAGTTCAATAATCCAGTAGTTACTTAGTTCCCCAAGGCTGGTTTTCATAATCCCAGAAAGTAGGCTCTAATGTCAGTGAAGAAATGGACTTGCTTGCAAGGCAAGTGCAAGCAGGCAAAGAGCAAAAGCATCCTTCTTCTATGCCCTTATATAAACTTTCAGAAAAAAAAAAAAAACATTGCTGAGGTTAGATCTGGACTCAGGATATGAATTAAAGGTGAGTCTTCATCACTCAAAGATTTGAAGTAGAAGTAGACTTTCCCAGGTATTAAGCAAAAATCTCCCACACATATTTCCTCTATTTTGGATTTTTACTTGATTCAGATGACATCAAGTTGACAACAAAGAATTGCTATCACAGATACCTCCAGTAAACTTTGGTTGTTTTTTTTTTTTTTTCAGACATTGACATACAGTTGGTAATTGGAGGCATAAGAACTTTAGATCATTCAGGAAGATTTACTAATTACATAAAAAGACAAAAGGCTTTTTGACTGTGTTCCTAATAATGTTATAATTTAAAGAATAGGCAAGAACTAACGAATATATAAACTATTCTTAAGTAAATGGTTTTAAAATAAAGAAGAATATTAAAGAACATTTTGTTTAACAACTTGATTTAAATGGATAAAAACTGCATGGTATTGGTACAGAGAAAGCATGTAGATCAATGGAATAGAATTAAAGACCCAGAAATGAACCCACACACCTATGGTCACTTGATCTTTGACAAAAGAGCTAAAACCATCGAGTGGAAACAAGACAGCATTTTCAACAAATGGAGCTGGTACAACTGGAGGTCACCATTTAGAAGAATGCAAATTGAACCTTTTTTGTTTTGTTTTGATTTGGTTTTTGGTTTTTTCGAGACAGGTTTCTCCGTGTAGCCCTGGCTGTCTTAGAACTCACTCTGTAGACCAGGCTGGCCTCAAACTCAGAAATCTGCCTGCCTCTGCCTCCTAAGTGCTGGGATTAAAGGCGTGCGCCACTACTGCCCGGCTGAACCATTCTTATCTCCTTGTACAAAGCTCAAGTCCAAGTAGATCAAGGACCTCCACATAAGACCAGATACACTGAAACTGATAGAAGATAAAGTAGGGAAGAGCCTTGAACATATGAGCAAAAGGGAAAAGTTCCTGAACAGAACACCAATGGCTTATGCTCAAAGATCAAGAATCGACAAATGGGACTTCATAAAATTGCGAAGCTTCTGTAAGGCAAAGAACACTGTCAATAGGACAAAATGGCAACCAACAGATTGGGAAAAGATCTTTACCAACTCTGCATCTTATAGAGGGCTAATATCCAATATATACAAAGAACTAAAGAAGTTAGACTCCAGAGAATCAAATAACCTTATTAAAAAATGGTATGCAGAGCTAAATAAAAAGTTCTCAACTGAGGAATACCAAATGGTCCAGAAGCACCTAAAGAAATGTTCAACATCCTTAGTCATAAGAGAAATGCAAATCAAAACAACCCTGAGTTTCCACCTCACACTAGTCAGAATGGCTAATATTAAAAACTCAGGTGACAGCAGATGCTGGTGAGGATGTGGAGAAAGAGAAACACTCCTCCACTCGTGTTTGGTGTGATTGCAAGCTGGTACAACCACTCTGGAAAGCAATCTGGCTACTCCTCAGAAAATTGGACATAGTATTACCTGAGGATCCAGCTATATCACTCCTGGGCAAATATCCAAAAGATTCTCCAACATATAACAAGGACGCATGCTCCTCTATGTTCATAGCAGCCTTATATATCATAGTCAGAAGCTGGAAAGAACCCAGATGTCCTTCAACAGAGGAATGGATACAGAAAATGTGGTATTTTACGCAATGGAGTACTACTTAGCTATTAAAAACAATGAATTCATGAAATTCTTAGACAAATGGGTAGAACTAGAAAATATCATCCTGAGTGAGGTAACTCAATTACAAAAGATCACACATGGTATACACTCACTGATAAGTGGATGGATATTAGCCCAAATGCTTAGAATACCCAGGATACAATTCACAGACCACATGAAAGGAAAACCAAAGTGTGGGTGCTTCTGTCCTTCTTAGGAAGGGGAACAAAATAATCATCGGAACAAATACATAGACAAAGTTTGGAGCAGAGACTGAAGGAAAGGCCATCCAAAGATTGCTCGACCTGGGGATCCATCCCATATACAGTCACCAAACCTAGACACTATTGTGGATGCCAAGAAGTGCATGCTGACAGAAGCTTGATATAGCTGTCTCCTGAGTGGCTCTGCCAGAGCCAGAGCAAATACAAACGTGGATGCTTGCAGCCAACTATTTGACTGAGCATGAGGAGTTAGAGAAAGGACTGAAGGAGCTGAAGGTGTTTGCAACCTCATAGGAAGAACAACAATATCAATCAACCAGACCCCCCCCCCGAAGAGCTCCCAGGACTAAACCATCATCCAAGGAGTACACATGGAGGGACTTATGGCTCTAGTCACATATGTAGCAGAGGCTGGCTTTGTTGAGCATCAATGGGAGGAGAGGCCCTTGGTAGTGTGAAGGCTCAATGCAACAGTGTAGGGGAATTTGAGGGTGGGTGGGTGGGGAAACACTCTCATAGAAGCAGGGAAGGAAGGATGGAATAGGGAGTTTTTTGGGGGGTGACTGGAAAAGGAGTTAACATTTGAAATATAAATAAAGAAATTATCCAAGAAGAAGAAGAAGAAGAAGAAGAAGAAGAAGAAGAAGAAGAAGAAGATGATGATGATTTTGAAGACTAGTAAAGACTATCGAATGCCATCAAATGTATTCTGTGGGTTCATTCACTCAGTAAGTCAACTATCTTTCCAGAGCCCATAGAGAGGAGAAGAAAGGAACCTCGCCCCCACAAGTCTACAGATAATGAGATAGCAAAGCTAAGGCACATAGAGAGGACTGCAGGAAAGCACTGATCTCACAGCAGACTCATCCATAAGTTTGATACCATCGAAGAAATGATCAGTGAAGAAACAGAAATTAGCTTTACTAGTAGCGTGGACCAATTCAGTCCAGAATAGAAAGTCTAAGCAGAAGAAGGCAGAAGAATAACACTGTTAACTTGTAATACTGATCATTCAAAAATTACATATATGAAAGACTTGGTGCATTTGACCATGCATACTCTTTCCAAAATAAGAATTAAGAGGGGCTGATATATGGAACAAGGAATGAGAAGCAGAGAGTTTTGTGAATTTTCAGACTAATATGCCCTGGCCAGACAGGGAGTTCTGCTAAAAGTATGCTAGTCCCAGGAGAACAGCATTAGAATTATTTGGCTTGTGATTTACACTCATGTTGGAAAAATCAGCAACCATTGATTGCAGAGAAGCTTTGTAGAAGAAGCCAGACATTATCCGCATTATTTGCACCTGAGGATGAGGCGCCAAGTACCAGGCTCTGGAACAAAGACTTGAGCAACAGGAACTGGTCTGGACTAAGACCTTGCAATTTCTCAATATTCTGTATGTCCTTCTCATCTCTGAAAATCTGTCCTCTACAGCTACTCTTTGTGTTTATGTGTGTTCATGTGTAGTAATACACATGTGTATGCATGTGCCTAGAGGCCAGTGATCAACCACCATTGTTGTTCCTTAGATATTGTCCAATGATATTTTAGACAGTGTCTTTCATTGGCCTGGTTCTAATCAACAAGGCTAGGTTATCTGGCCAAACATCTGCCTTTTTATTGTCACTTCCTCACAGCTATTTGAACTTATAAGGATTTATCAGCTTTTGACAAGGGTTCTAGGGATAAAACTCAGATCCTCATGATTACAATGGCAAACATTTTACTGACTACTATATGCCCCACCCAATTCATTTTGAAAATACCAATATAACTGCATAAGTCATAAACTACTACCTAATAATACATTTTAGTGATTTGAATGAGAATGGGACCCATAGGTTCATATGTTTGAATTCTTTGTCTCCAGTCATTAGAACTATTTGCGAAGGATTAGGAGGTCTGCCCTTATTGGAATTGTATCACTTGGGGTGGACTTTGGGGATTCAGTTTGAGGTTGCCATTCCAAGTGAGCTTTCTCTCCCTCTTGCTTGTGGATCTGAATGTGAGCTCTCAGCTGTTCCTGCCACCATGCCTTTGCTCCACCATCTGAAATGATTAGCTCAATTAAATGTTTTGTTTTGTAAGAACATTGCCTTATTTGTAATGTTTTATCATAGCAATATAAATGTAACTAAGACAATTACACTAAAATATAGCATCTATGACAACACCATTTATGTAACCAGTGAATGGAAGACAATTTGAGCTAGGGTCTGCTCAGTACTTCTGCTGAACTCAGCTGGACTCAAGTATTTGCTGTCAGTTGGACTTTGATGGCTTTATTCTGATATCTAGCTGTTGGCAAGCAAGCATTGGGGCAGGCTGCTTTATGTCAGCCTTCCCTGTAATGACTGGTAACAGTGATTTCTTTAGTTCCAAGTCTATTTGTTGAATGGCTGTACTCTCAAGAGCAAAGTTAGATATTGCTCCCTTGTGAACCATTAACTAATTCTGCATGACAGAAATTTATACCAGCTCTCCAAATTTTCACAATTCCTGATACATACTTCTAATAGCAATTATTTCTATGTATTATTATCATTATTATACTGTATCTGTCCTCATCAGCACATTAAAGGTACATATCCCAATGTTACATCATTTTTAGCTAACACAAAATTTGTTTACATTGTACAGATAATAAATATATTCTGGTGAAGGACTATTTTACTGTGTTATCTTTCACATCCTTCAAAATTCTGTAAATGATAGGAGAGAGGTCTGCTGATGAATTTTACCCCTAGATTGTGAATGAAGTTCCCCTCTGTTGAACAATGTCAAACAGACGTCTACTCTTGGTTGCACCAAAGAAATCTGGAAAACTTGGAATAACCTAATCTCATGTAATAGGAATCTCAGATCAACTTAAATTGTAAAGTAAGTAAGTAACTGGTGAGAAGTCATTTGCCAATGGAGCAAATTAAAATATGTCAGCCATTCAGAATTCTTATCCTTCCCTTATATAATCTATAATAACAGCCTTGGGATTTTTCATATGTATAACAAATACTAACTCCTGAATCATATGGGAAACATTACAGTGGAATTATACAATTAGTTAACTCTATTAACTTTTTAAAACATGATCTGTATTACTTGTGTTAACTTTGCTCTCTTCATCTTCAAATGCTTTGAGTTTAATACTAAAATGACAGCTCTCTAGTATGTAACCATCTCTTTCTACAAGTGATATTATTTTTATTAGTTACCATAAATGTTCTCCAGGAAGTCAGGTATATCTTATTTCACCAGTCCACATATTCGTTACATGTCTTACATATGAGGGAAATCTCAATACTGGTCTTAAATTATAATTGTAGCACATTATTCATGAATATCTTCATACTATGACAGCCTACCAAGGTTGAAGTACAAAACTGTAACAAGTATCTGTACAATTATGGGACAAAATAAGAGAGCTCTCTTTACAAAGTAACTAAGGATATAACTATAAAAGAACAGTTCTTTAAAAGAAAGAAAAGAGATATAATGCATTTATCCCACTAAAGAAACTGTATAAAAACAGAAACGCCTTGGTCAATGGAAAAGGTGGAAAATGTTGAACACATTGAGTTCTATTAATATGGATCAAACGTTACTGATATCTAAGAACCCATTTCTTGACTAAATTTCTATGCTCTCTTTGTTTCAGAGAGAACACCTACACAAGTGGTTTTCAATAATTCTTAAACTCACTAAACCTTAGTAAAAGAAATATATCATACTTCTTTATGATATATTTAGGAAAACTTTGTGGTTAAAGTCATCTATCTTGAAGAGAAACTCTTTAAGACATATAATGATAAAAGAAAGAAGTGAAACTAGAGAATATTTTAGGGCAGGATTTTTCAAGCAGGTCAAACAACAGGGTGTTCTACAGAGAGATGTGACACTCCATCCTGCAGCAAAGCTGGTTAAGGCATGAAATAATGCAGGAAGTCCACGAATCTGATCAGATCACTATGTTCCTTCATACCTAAGAGAATATAAGCTGTAAAGACTATTGAGGATCACTTGTACACAAGACAAGCTACAGCAAAAACTCTCAGATAAGACAAGATACTTGAAGAATCAAAGATTAGCCAACCATCCTGAAAGTAGAAATCCTCTGAAAGAAGCAGAGAAAAATTGAACTGTCTAGAAGAGACAGACTGATTGAGCTACCTAGAAGAGAATTAAGTCAACTGACCCTCTGGGAAAGGACACTGTCCAACCTGTTGAGCTACCTAGAGTTTGTGTAGTGTGTTTCAGGTATCTAGTTTTCATAAACTATAACCCATGATGGAATGGGCATTGGTGTGGTATCATTGAATCATTTCTGCTCCTGGACTCCTCACCCATATTTCTCTAAGTATTACCAATCAAGTTTATTGTTTCACCAAGTTGGACTTCATTGTTATTTGTACATTAGTCTGTCAATAATTCCTGATCCGAAGTTGAGTAGATATTTCTCATATATTCCCCAAAATATTGTCACTCAACATGTATCCTCTCTTAACAGACATAATGTGGATTTGCATAAGCAACTTCAAATAGCCTCATCTCAAACTTATTGTGTTACATTTCTATATCAATTATTCTATGAAAACCATCTAACCCCCTTTTTAATTTACCAGCTCCTGGTTCCCTAACCCTTCAACATAAAATGTGATTGGTCTGGGTTGTAGGTTTTATATGCAATAAGGGATTTATTTGAAATCAACCGAATATACTCTGATTAAAGTCAGCAACGATATTTGTAAAATTATATTGAGTAAGTCAAAATTACAGACAAATTGAAAAATCTGGCTTATAAGAGGCAAAAAATTAGGCAGGCATTTTGGTATTAAGGCAATATCATGCAACAAAATAATTCTAGTATGGGTATTGCAGTTTACTCTGAAACCGCTGGCCCTGGTTTGCTGGCAGAGGCTATTATTCTAACTAGCATTTCTGGAGATTTAATTTTGAAGCTCTCATTCTTCATATCATAAGAGCATAATGCCTCATATAGAAACTTTACGACTGTTTAAGCCTGTCTTCTGGTTTTATTTTAGTTGCCAAGAGGGAGTAGAAATAGCTGACTTTCAGCTTCTCTTTAAAGGATGCTCTTGGTCTCCCTCACATTCAAAAAACCAAAGGTCTGCAAATAAAATTAGAGATCTACAAGTAGTCCAGGTTAAGCAGACAAATAAATAGGGACCATTATGGAGGCAAAAGATTGGAGGCAAGGGGTGTAATAGATAAGTGAATATCAGAATATAAGTATCTGAAATGGGGAGTGGAAAAATAAGGGGTTTGAATTAAGTAGAGCAGAGGGAGATAATTCAAAAGAGGGGTGGAGGAGGGTAAGAAAACATTAAGGATGTCTGTAAAAGTCATAAAAGTCATACTGTTAACTATATACCTAAAATAGTTCTCTCTCTCTCTCTCTCTCTCTCTCTCTCTCTCTCTCTCTCTCTCTCTCTCTCTCTGTGTGTGTGTGTGTGTGTGTGTGTGTGTGTGTGTGTGTGTATGTATAAAAATTCAGCATCTTTGCTGACAATATTCCCACCAAGAGCCATAGACATTATAACAAAACTGAAACAACAAGCCATAGAATAGTTTGTCAGAGCTACCCAGGAGACTCCTACAATATTAGATATTATTGCTATCACCCCTGGTTTTCCCCCATAGTTGGAAGGTAAGTCTCTGTTGCTGAAGACACCATGCATATCAGACAAGGAAAAGAGGCAACTGACGTGAGAGCTTCCTCTGTGACTACTGACTTTCATGGTACCAGAATGTGCCATGTAAGCTTCCAAAGGAAGGAAGGAAGGAAGGAAGGAAGGAAGGAAGGAAGGAAGGAAGAAACAGTCCAGACCAGCTATGATGCTTATGAAGCACAACAATGGCCAACATGCCACAATTGCCGTAAGAGAACAGTAGCACTATGCATGGTATCCAAGAGCATTTTAATTGGACTAAAGATCTATTCAGCAGGAGAGAAAAACTGTCTGGTAATGGAAACCTAGTCAACTACACAGGACTAGTGAAGTCATGGATCTTGGAGGAGAACCTACAACCAATACTATACTAAAATAGCACAATCACCAATCAAAAAGCAAATGTAACTAATTCCCAAAAGGATCATCTGTAAAACATTACTGCAGCTAATGCTCAGATAAACAGCAGGTGAGTATTCCCTGTGGACATGGGGCTATAAGAGGATCAGGGAGCTTACTGTGTGATTGTGAATGAATGAAGTGAACATGAATGTGAACAAATACCATAACAATAGACTAACATGGATGTTAGACTAACATAGTGTTAACATGGATGGTGAAAGCTCAGTAGGGATCAACTGTAGTAAGAGAACTGCAAGCAACTAAGGAATACTGACAGCAAAAGCAGAAAAAAATAGTTGTCCCCAGGGAAGAACACACCAATATCAGTCATCAGTTATCAGTTATCCAATACCAAATGGTCAGCCCTGCAAACATTAGATAAAGCTTGAATCCCAAACTATATCTTCTTGGGTACATAGTGAACAGGAATCCCAAACTATGTCCACATGATTATATGGCCACCACAAAGTCATGAGCCACAATAAGGATACCATGTTTAGGGATAATTTTTCAACCTAACAGATATACAATACATTGGCTGGTTCTCATAGCTAACTTAGATTCTACGTTGAGCTCTGTGTGTGATTTCCACGTGGTCTGTAATCTCTTTATATAATAGCCCTACAAAGGAAGCAAAGACTGTACAGACTTCAAATCTCCTTGTTTTTAAACAGAATAAATGTCAAATTTAGTTATTCTAATTCTCATTTCCCATGAGAATTTATAATTTAAAATATCTTATGCTTTTCTGTTAATTTTTTATTTGTAGAATCTACGAGGCTAGATCTTAGTATTTCTATTTTATAAGAGAAGAGGTACCTTAAATACAAGCTACCCACCTCTAGTGTGCACACTTCTTGCCATTAAATTAAAATGCTTTTCATCTGCTCCACTGTTAGTCCATTATAATGAAAATTTTAAGACAAAATAATCTATCTTTTGTTTGGATTCCAGTAGACTGCTTAGTGTTATTGCTCTCTCTGTGCCAAAATAAAATTTTAGGATGAAAAAGCAGAAACTTATGCCAAAGAAGTTAATGCCATTGCTTTTAGTTCCAAGTTCTTACTTTCAGTTTTGTAACATCTCAGTTGTCTCATTTTGTTCCTCCAATACACTAAGACTGCAGTATTTCTACTCAGCAGACTCAGTCTGGAAGCTGGTCTATCACCAAAGTATTCACCATTGTCCCAAGCCTTCATTGTTGAGACTGGTTCCACTTGCCTAAAGACTATGAAATCAATACATGACTTAGAGAAGTATGAAAGGCATTTCTTTAGAGTTTATCAGTATGAACCCTTCTTTGTAATTTTAAAAGCCTTGCTATGATTTAAATCTGAACTGATCCTCATGGGCCCATGTTTTGTGAGTCCAGCTGTTGGAGTGTGAGGAAGCAGAGTCTAGCTGTTCCAAGTGGATGACAAGGAGTCAAATTATTACAAGTTGCAGCTTGTCTTTCCTTCCTGCCCTGCCATGGTGTGAGCAATCACATTTTCCCTTCTTCATGAACTCAGGATAGCCTCCTCACCACTGAGACCTCTGGAACTGTGTCACAAGATAAATCTTTCTCTTTTTTGAGTTGTTTCTGTTTGTGTTGTGATCACAGCATTATGAAAATAGCTGGTAAGTACTCCCTTTAAAACTGAAGAACATAGGAAGAACAATATCAGCTAACTGGACCACCCAGAGGTCCCAGAGACTAAACCACCAAGCAAAGAGTACACATGGAGGGATCCATGGCTCCAGATACATATGTAGCAGAGGATGGCTTTATCTGACATCAATGGGAAGGGAGGCCCTTGGTCCTGTAAAGGTTCGATGCCCCAGTGTAGGGGGATGCTAGAGCGGTGAGGCAGGAGTGGAGAACACACTCATAGAGGCAAAGGGTATAGGGGGATGGAATGGGGGGTTTGTGGTGGGGTAACAGGGAAGGAGGATATCATTTGAAATGTAAATTATTAAAACGATTAATTAAAAAACTATTGGTAATTGCTTTATAACCCTTTCAAACACAGATGAGAGACAAACATAAATAAACCACAATAAATTGTAGCCTTGGTTTACATGTTTTCCATAGATGATGATGGACTTTTAATACCTACTCGTCACTCAGATCTTACTTGGTGCTTGTGGTGGCTTGAATAAGAGTGGTCCCCATAGGCTCATATATCTGAATCCTTAGCAACCAGAAGATGGTACTACTTGAGAAGAAATGGAGGTGTGGCTCTGTAGGAGGAAGTGTATCATTAGGGGTATGCTTTGTGCTTTCTAAAGCTCATCCCAAATCCTATATCTTTCTTCCTTCTGCTTGTAGATCCAGATGTAGAACACTCAGCTGCCTCTCCAGCACCATGACTGACTGCCTGCCACTGTGCTTCCTGCTCTGATGATGACAGACTAAGCCTCTGAAAGTGTAATCAAGCCCTAATTAAATATTTATGTTATAGGAGTTGCTGTCATCATGGTTTCTCTTCACAGCAATATAACACTGACGAAGACAATGATATTTTGCAACTAACAAACATATGTTGTTTCTTTGTACAATTAAAATCCATCTCAAACCTACTAGTGTTCAATATAGAGTGTACCACAGTCACTTACTATGAATAGCAGGCCTAGAAAAAACTCAGGTAGAGGAATACACAGCAGACTTCTAAAATAGTAGAAGGATATTTATGGCATTTCCTGGGAAATTGACAATGATAACCCAGATGTTTTAAGAACTTATTCACCTAAAGTGGTAATGTTGGTTCACTGAAGTCTCAGCTTATTAAATGTTTCCATGGGCTTTGATCCCATCAGAGAAAGATGCAAGCATAACTGCTTTGTATGATGCTGAGTTTACATTCTTGCATCTCTGTCCTGGCAAGACCTGCTAAATTACAGAACATTAATCAATATTAATTCTTGGGCCTGAGCAATCATCAGGTACTCATCTTTAATTGGAAATTTTCTCTTTAAATTTTCCTTTCTTTTTAATACTTATTAAATTTTGGACCACTTCATCTACCTCAATTAAATATATACTTTTCAAAACCAACTTGGATCACAACCAAGCAAATATGGATTTCATTATGGAAACTAAATATGGGTTTCTCTCATTTTTCAGAGTGGCACACAGTAATTTCAGTAATGCTCTTTACTCAGGATAAGAAACTTTTTAATATATGTTTAAGTACAAACATCAACAAAAAAATGTGGTAACTGGAAATATACTATGGTATTGAAAATATATCTACTGACTTCGTTTTTTGTCTTTCTTTTTTTTAGTATTATAATATTTTCAGTTTTGTTACATGGTTATATTTCAATGCAAGTCAGGCATCTTTGTAAGGACTGTCAAATATATTTATATATCTCTTAGCTAGGAAAAGGAATTCCCTATACACTTAGTTCTAAATGTTTCTAAAGCTGACTAAAAAGAGTAAGAAAATAGGGAGAAAAGTAGGAAGAGTGAAAAATAAGACATTATAGAAATTCTAGGTAAGAAGAAGAGACCCGTGTACTGCTCAGGTGTAGAGCACTTACCTAGCATGAGTGAGACATTGTTTTCAATCTCTAGCTCAAAAACAATGAAGGTAAAAGAGATGGATAGAGAGGAGGAAGAAAAGGAAAGACTAATGAAAATGGAATAAAAACAACTGTTGTAAATATAATCAAATATATATCAATCTCATAGCCATTTAATATTCAGAGATGTGGGGTGTGTGTGTGTGTGTGTGTGTGTGTGTGTGTGTGTGTGTGTGTGCGTGTGTGTGTGTGTGTAATCTTCCTCAAATGTCTACTTTTTGATCAGCTTTCTTTTGGACTCTGTTGACTAGCAGCCTCTTTGCTACAGTATAAATGGGAATCCCTGACACTCCAGTGTTTCCTCAGGGGACATGTGGCACATTTACATTCTTTTTCTAGCATTACTCTTTTATTCCATTTCTTTAGAGACAAAATCTTCATTGGTCTTTGTGTGTAACATCAAGCTTCTAGCTTCTAATCATTCTGTGTAACAGTGTACGAAAGTACACTGTTGCATTTAAAAGACCCATGAATTATAACTAATCAGTATGCACTGACAAGGTCATTGTTCAATGTTTATTTTCAATGTTCATTCTGAGTGGCCAACATTCTTTGGGATCAATTGTTAAGTATTTTCTCTAATGACACTGACTGTGGATTCATTTTTCACTGCTGACATTCATTTGTCTTGCAACCTCTTACTCTGCAACTCTCTTCCACTTAAAATTTTTCATAAATATTTACATTGGAAGCTTCCTTTACTTTGGCTCATCATGATAAAATCATCCATCTGACTTCTGTTTGCAATGAATGTAAGATATCTTGTTTGCAAATGGCCACCCCATCTCCTTTGCTTTGCTGGAGGATTAAAAGGTTTTTATTTCTTTATTGTCATTTGGATGATATCTTAGAAAGAAAACATGTACTACATAGCTTAATCTGTAGTCTTAGAGCTAAAACTACATCTTATTCAAAACCATAGAATAAATTGTAGTTTGGTAGAAGTAATGTAAGATTGGATAAAAATGCATAGCACATCCATGCATTCATTTAAAAGACACAAAAGGCTATGATATTCTGTGTGTTGCTTTCATATTTCAGATGCTATGACCAATAAAATGGGTTAGAGAGTTTATAATATAAATCACTGTATGAATAGCCTGATTTAATCAATATATGATGTGAAGAAAGTACTTCTATTCATTGGAAAGGTTTAGAACAGAAGACAAAGTGGACTTTAAACTGTGCCTTTAAAATTCACTAGTGGTAAAATACCATAAAATATCAGCACATATGTTTTTAAATTGTAGGAGAATGGACGAGAAAATTGAAGTGATGAGAGGAAAGAAAGAGGAAATAGCTAACAGTACGATCGGGGTAAAGAACAGAATTGAATGGCTGTATCATATCCTTGCACTGAAGCCAGAGGGTCCTCAGGGTCCAGTAAGGCTGTCTTGATAAAGCTCTACTTCATTTGGACCCATAGGAATAGACAAATGTACATTGAATTACATTTGGCCATCCAGAATGAGAATAAAATCTTTTGAATTGCCACAGTTTGAATAGATCTGAAGATCATTGTATGGGATGAAATTAAGAAGGAATAAAAAAAGCGAACATTCTCATGTAAAATGTAAATGTGATCTCAACGAAGTTAAGGATAAAATAAGGGTTACTTGAGGAAAGGTTGGTAAACAGATATCAAGCTACAGTTAGGTAAGAGCAGAAAGTTCTATTCTAAGAAAACACACAGTAAGATGGACTTCCATAGTAATATGTACTGTATTTCAAACGGACTAAGGGAAAGGATTCTGGATGTCTTCACCAAAAAGAAACAATAAACATCTGTGGAGATAAACATGACTACTGTGACATCAGGCAATGTGTTGAAAGACTGTAGTTCCCCATAGATAGGTACATACATATTCATAACTAGATTGCTAGCAAATAAAAGAGGGGCTGTGTGGATAGCTCTGTGAGTAAAGCTCTTACCTCATAACCATGAGGATGCAAGTTCATATTCACAGTATTCACTTAAAAAGTTGGATGCACCAGCATGGGCCTATAATTTCAAAACTAGGGAGATGGAGACAGGAGAATCCCTCAGGCTTATTGTCCATCTGAATGAATTGGTTAGCTCCATACTGAATGAGATATCCTGTCTCAAAAAGGATTCAATAAGACATCCAGTGCCAAGCTCTGACCTCAAGATTTAACTTCTTGCACAGATACACACTTGTAAACATGTACACATACATGCATGCAAAAAGTAGCATTTCAACATAAATATATATGAGATTTTTTAGATGTATTAAGTAATGGTAAATACCAGGTTTTGTACATATAAAGATTTCTTGGGAGGTTTGGATTATGGAAGCCAGGAGGGTCAAGGACACCAGAAGTACATGACCCACAAGCTCAACTAAGCAATGCTTATAGGAGCTCACAAAGACTGAATCAGCAATCACAGAACCTGTCTGGGTCTGCGCTAGGTCCTCTGCATATATGTTATAATTGTCAACATGGTGTTTCTGTTAGATCCTAAAAGTAAGAGTAGGGGTATCTTTGACTCTTTTGCCTGTACTTAGGATCCTTCTCCTCCTACTGGATTGGCACTGATATGAACATTTGTGCCTAGTTTCATTGTATTCCTGTTTTGCTGTGTTCATTTTATATGCCTGGGAGGCTTGCTCTTTTCTGAAGGGAAACAGAGGAGGAGTAGATCTGAGGGAAAGAGGACATGGGAAGGGGAGCAGGAGGAGTGGAGAATGGAAAGCTGCAGTCAAGATGTATTATTGTATGAAAGAAGAATAAACTTGTTTTAAAAAAATATTTCTTTAGGGTATATAAACAAAACCTTAATGAGATCACGCAAAGGCTGAAAATGATGGCACATTTAAGACACAGCATATGTGAGACTTTAAAAATCATTTAGTTAAGGAAAAGTGAGTGAACTTGAAAGTAGATGTAAAGGAAAGGCTCTCCTAGTTTCTCTACCTATCAAAACATATCATTGGCATTCTATCACTTGAACTTGGATGAACATCTCTCAGAGATGTCAGAGGAAATCTCAGGAGCTATTTTGAGGGTTATAATGTGTGGCAACTCACATTCAGGGATTTGTGTCAGGGGAATGAAAAGTACAAAGATTCATGGTGTCTTTCCCCCTCATAACACTCACAATTAATTTAGTTTTAAGTCACCCATAGGAAGAAATGACAACAAACCACTTAAAGAAATGTCAAAGAATGACACGAATGGGCAGCATTCAAAGGTAAATGAGATCACTATGCAAGGCATAAACCAAGGAACACTTCATAAAGAATGGAAGTCATGGATGAATATAAAGGCCACTCAATCCATGCATGTTGGAAAATAGGAACAAGTTAGGAGAAGGCGAATGGAGGAGTAGGGTAGAAAAGTTACTATAAACTCTTGGGAAAACTCTAACAGAAACATGTATGCCACTGAATGAAACACATTGCAGCCAGAGAGCTGAAGGTAAGATGAGTATTTGCTGAGCTCTGTCTTGAAATTTAGTCCTTAAGAATAAATTGGGAATTTACTTTGTGAGTGATGTCCCTCCATGAAGAGACATTTTTTAAAGTATCACATTGATTATGCATGTAAAATGAGTCCTCCCATGTTTCTCAGGAAACAGAAGACACACCTGGAATCAATCAAGATGGAATCCTAATGCAATAAATTAATTATTTATAAAATTCATGTAATGGCGACAGAATTGAAAATCTTTAGGTGACTGTCAGCTTTCAAACAAGTTAACGCTTATTTCTGCCTATTGCAACAAGCAGATTGTCTGACACTGGAACATCCAGAGGGCACAGGAAACTTTTCTCCTGCCAAAGCTCACAGATGAGCCTACTGCAAACAAAGGAGCAGAAACATAGCTTTATCTCCCTTTAAGCCCTCAAATCTCACACAAGTGTGTCTCTAGTAAAATGAAACCTTAACTCTGCCAGTAAGAGATACTAGAGAGTAATATTCCTACATGTTAATAACTCATGATACAACATGGATCAGAGAAAGAAGCAATATTAATGTTTATTAAAACTATATGGACAAAATGCTGCTTTTGTATGCACAGTTCTATGTACACATGTATATATAGCCTTACATATAGCAGTTATACACTCACATGTTCAGGACTATATAGTACAGTCAATGAATAAGAAATTAAATTTCACATCTATAGAGGAATTTTAATCCAGCAACATGGCTTCTCTGGCAAGAGATCTCATCCAAAGATATAATCTGGAATACAGACATGTCACACACCTTTAATCCCTCTGGCTAAAATACAGACCTTTGATCCCTCTGACTGGAATGCAAACATGTCCTTAGTATACACCTTTAATCCCAAATAGTGACTTCGAATTGAAAGGCAAAGTGATGAATCAGAGAAAGATTTGACAGAATAAGTCAGAGATAGGATATGACCAACTCTCTTTGGAGAACAGATAGAAAGGAGGAGCCATTTAAAGAGCAGCAAGGGCAGCGAGGAAGAGAGAATTTAATTCAGCGGTGTTCAGTTCAATTAGAAGTGGTTCAGTTCCTGGAGTTCAGAGGCAGTTCAGTTCAATTAGAAGTGGTTCAGTTCCTGGAGTTCAGAGGCAGTCTTTCCAAGCAGAGCAATTCAGTCAGAAGCTTAGAGAACCCTTAGTCAGCTTGGAGAGGAGTTCAAGCCAGAACAGTTGAGTTGAACCAGCCAGCCAGAATTCACACAGACCTAGAAAGAATGAGTTTATTCAGCATTAAGTCTTGGAGGCTGAAACACTCTAGGCCTAGGTTAGCAGACAGAGGCTAGAAACTAAAGTTTTCAAGTTCCAGGTTTGTAGAACATTGGATTGTACAGATGCTAAAACAAAGCCTTCAAGTCTAAGCCTATCAATAGCTAGAAATGTTCTGGTCTCAGCCCAAGTCATGTATTCAGAGTGCTCAGGTACAGCTCTCATCCCAACCCATCTGAGAAGAAGAAAGCAGCACTTTCATTTACACTCAGCATCACTGAAAAAAAGTTGGCCAGAAATCTGAGTAAAAGTGAATTAGGAAGATAAAGGAAAAATGATATATGTATATGGCTACACATTTAGCATATCAGTCATGAAATCCTATAAAATAATTAATATTTTGTTCAACTTTGCTAACAAGTAGAAGTCATGTGGCAAAGTGACCCATGTGCTGCCTGAGTACACACCTAGTGTTGGATTTATGTCCACTCCATGGCTTACAGCAGAGTATCATGTCAGAGCTACAGTTGTTCTGGAGTTGTGGAGCATATTGTCTATTTCACAAAGTTCCTTGAGAATTCTGTCTTAACATATGGAAAAAGCTCTCTGTCTTGTTTGTGCACACAGTCGAATTTGTTACTTTGAATCAGACCTAACTCTGAATATCATCTCAAAACACACATATGCAAGAAAATTTTTAATTTTTCAGACATAATCAATTGACTCTCTTCCTTTGTGTTACACCTAAACTTTAGAAGAGAAATTGAAATCATCCTCTTAATCAAACCACTAGGGGTCCTGTACGGACACACTCCTTCATGTCTCATCCTCAGAACTGGTATCTGTAGATATACTAACTTTCTACTCTTACTGCAAATTTCCTGATTTTCTTTCTCTTCTTACTCTCACAAGCAACAGCCTTTGAAATTCAGACAGCTTCATATAAACTTTGAAAAGAAATTTATTTTAATGTACATGACTTATTTTGGTACTTCATCTTTCCATGAAGTGGTTTAGTATTACTCTGTATGTCTTTTTTTTAAGCAGAAAATATAAAGAACCCTAATAGTAGAATATATGAGACAGATTTTAAAAATTTCACCAAAATTTTTAATAATACTGTTAATTAAAAACATGTATCATAAGTTACATATCACCTTTTCCAAACCTCAGAATGAAGTCAACATATTAGAAAGCACAAGGAAATACAATACATATATTCCCTTCTAAATCATCTACCATTTCTTGCAATATCTCAACATATACATAATCTCAACCTCATTACAACTCTGTCTTTAAACTTATAGAGGATCCACCAGAACAACTAAGAGCATCAAGTAATTAGTCTCACTTAGAAATTCTTATACACTGTGACAACTTTGAAAAGCTCATTGCCATGAAGTATCTTATTAGCAGATGATATGTTACTATACACAAATGGCCCAAAACTCCACCAGGAAACTGTTGTGGTTTGGGAATCCAACCATTTGGGAGGGTGTAGAGGAAGCATGCACACCCACCAAAGAGTTTAGAGCGGATTAACTCACTACCACTACAGGATAACTTTTATACCCAATAAACACTTTCAACAAAATAGAATTATTATACCCAATAATTTTCAACAAAATTAACATACATCAATATTCCCCCTGTATATAAATGACAAATTGAATGAGAAAGAAATCGGGGAAACAATGCCTTTTATTGTAGCCTCAAAAACAATATCTGGGGGTAACTCTAACAACACAATTAAAGACTTGTATAATAAAATGTTAAACACATTAAAGAAAGAAATTGAAAAAGATCAGATGATGAAAAGATCTCTCATGCTCATGGATTGGTAGGATTAAAATAGTAAAAATGGGCATCAAACCAAACCAAGCTACAGAGTCAACTCAATCCCTATCAATTAAAAAAAAAAAAAAGTGGGACCACATAAAACTGAAAAGCTTCTGTACAGCAAAAGATACTGTGATTCAGACAAAACAATGGGCTACAGAGTGAGAAAAGATTTTACCAGCTACACATCCAATAGAGGGCTAATACCCAAAATACATAATTAAAAAATTGTACACCAAAAAAAAAACAAATAACATAATTAAAAGACAGAAACTAAATAGATAGTTCTCAAGAGATGAACCACAAATGGCTAAGAAACACTTAAAAAAATATTCAATATCCTTAGCCTTCAAGGAAATCAAACTAAAGCTACTTTGAATTTCATCTTACACCTGCCAGGGTGGTTAACAAAACAAATGACAGTTGGTGAGGACAAAGTATATGAGAAATGTTCAGTCATTGCTGGTGGGAGTGCAAACTTTTATAGCTACGTTGAGCTGTTCATGCCTGTTACTCAGGAAGGTTGGGATGTATCTACCTCAATATCCAGCAATACCCTGGACTTTATATCCTACAATAGAAACACTTGTTCAAAAGTGTTCATTTCTCCTCCATCCATAGTATCAGAAATTGCCTAGATGTTCATCAATGGATGAATAGACAAAATATCATACATTTACATAATGCTTTATTACTTAATGTAAAAAAAATAAAACCATGAAATTCACATGTATGTGAGTGGAGTAAGAAAAAAATCATTCTAAGACAGGTAACCCAGACCCAAAAAGGTAAATATGCATTTTCTTACATTCAAATGTTAGCTGTTAAGTCTCTGATAAACAGGCTATGATCCATATAACAACAGAGCATAGGTTTGGTATAGAGTAAGGACTGACAGAGGCTATGGAGAGATTGCCATAGAAAGGGGAAATAGAATAGATAGTTATAGATGGAGATGGCAGAACTGGAAAGGCAGAATCATTTCTGTTGAGTTTTTCTTCTGTGGCAGGGAACTGTCTAAGTCAGAAGTTACTTAGCAATGATTTCTCATTATCCTCAGAGCTGTGTCCACAGCCTGATAAGATTTCTTTCCAGATAAAGGACAGCTTCCCCATCTTGCAATCCTTAGAAAAAGAGTAGTTATTTTTCTATGTAATCAATTCTTTCAGCCATATGATGGGCAGTATCTCAGCAATTCATTGAGCATTAATTAGATTCATTTGTCTCACAAACCAAAATGCTTAAAAGATCTTTCCAACATGCATTATCTATGAGTGATATCAATTCAAAATTATACCAAAGGAAATAATCTTCTGTCCTATACTACACATTCTAGGATTTGTTTTTCACTTCTTATTTTGGCTTTTAATTAATCATTTTATTTGTTTATATGTCAAATGATATCCCCCTTTCCTACTACCCCTCCACAAATGCTCCATCCACCGCCCTTTGTCTTTATGAAGATGCTCCTCTACCCACTCACCCACTCCTGCCTTACCACTCTAGCATTCCCCTACACTGGAACATCAAGCCTCCACAGGAACAAGGGCCTCTCTTCCTATTGATGTCAGGTAAGGCCATCCTCTGCTACATATGTATCTGGAGCCATGGGTCCCTCCATGTATACACTCTGTATTCTTGTTCTTTCTATGGGATTGCAATCCCCTTCAGCTTCTTCAGCCCTTCCCCTAGCTCTTCCATTGGGTTCAGTCCAATAGTTGGCTGTGAGTGTCTATGTCTCTATTGGTCAGATGCTGGTTCTTTAAAAATAAAAATATTTTAATAAATTATATTACAACAATCTACAAATAACCTTAAATAAGCTAACATGTGATACTATACAAATGATTTGAAACATCAACTAGATAATTTAGATAATAAATAATTTGAAAACATATTATCTATGTTTAAGTGTCTGAATTTGGGACTGCAAATTAAATAAAATATGTTAGACAAAGTCATTTTATCTCTTAGCTATTATTTTCTATTTAAAAGGTAGCTATGAAAAAATGAATTTAGCCGGGCGATGATGGCACACGCCTCTAATCCCAGCACTTGGGAGGCAGAGGCAGGCGAATTTCTGAGTTCAAGGCCAGCCTGGTCTACAGAGTGAGTTCCAGGACAGCCAGGGCTACATAGAGAAACCCTGTCTCGAAAAAAAAAAGAATTGAAATGTCAATATGAATAATTTACTTTATACTTTAGGATAAATAATGCTGACTGATCAATCCTTACAACTCACAGAGTAAATAGATAAAGGAAGTGGAATTTTTTTTTCTAGTCTAAGGTAGTGGTCAATGGGAGAAAGCACAACACAGAATTTTGCTGAAAGCTTGAGTCAATTTAATATAATCACTGGAAGTACATAAAGGTTTCATACCATGACATATATTATCGATGAAAAACACAGATGGTAATGATGACAGACCGCAACTGATGCATTTCTTAAGAGGAAACCAGTGAGACATCATTCAAATTGCTAGCAATTTCACTTGCCTTTGAAATTTTTCTTTACCTTATGGATATCAAATTTTTCCACTGGTTGCTTGACACTATTTTTTAGACTCCCACCGTAATCTTACTCTTGAAACTTTCATGGTAGTCATCACTTCCTGATCCAGACTGAGAGAGTCTGTAATAGCTTCTACACCCAAAGTATTTCATATACAACCATTACTGTCACCGAAGAGGTCATACATTGATAAAATATGTGATGGCTTAGTCCTTATATATCAAAATACCAATTTTAATAATAAATAAAACAACAAAACACTTAAAGATAATAACATTTTATCAAAGCCATTGCACAATCAATTCCCACAAAACTTTTTCTAAAAATTAAAAGATCTTTGGAGATTTTTAAAAAATTTTTAATAGACTTAATGAGATTCTCTACCCTTAGGGGAGGTGACAAGCTGTGCAACAGGTGGAATTCCATCTGTTACTGTTTTACCTTACACATGAATTTTCATTGTTCATGACTTAAACCCACATAATTTCTTTGACTCAAAAGTAACTTTCTTGTATACAGGACTAGAGATTTAACTCCAGGAGACCCAGAGTTCATTGGAATTGTTAAAGACAATCTAATACCTACATTTCTTATCTAGTTCCACAAAATACAATTAGAAAGAATACTACTAAGTTCATTTACCAACACCAAATATATTTTCCTTATACCAAAACTATATATAAACACAATAAAAAGGAAAACCATAAACTAATACTTAAATAAAAGTTTGTGAATTCGGGGGATAAAGGGGCAGTAGTTAGACAGTGAGAGAAGAAAGGAGTGAAAGTAAGTGAGTACAGTACACATATAGAAAATTCTCAAAAAGTATTTTTAAATTATCAAAAGAATAAAATTTTAGTAAAATTATTCCAAAAATAAATCTAAATTGGTACACTATAACTAAAAGAAAACTTCAGACCAACATTACTGATATTCATAGCCACAAGTATTGTGAACAAAATATTCCAAACTGAATTCAGAAACTAATTAAGAAGATCATCTTCATACGCAAATCAATAACTATAGTACATTATATAAATATGCTTAGAAAAAACACACATAACCATTTGGATAAATACCGAAAGAGCATTTGAAAACACTCAATGTGATTCATGACAAAAGTCCTGGAGACTTTAGGAAGAGATGAGTCAAACCTCAAACTAATAAAGACTATTTAAAACTTCAGAACTTTTCTTCTGAAATCAAACATGAGAATCCAATTATTATTCACTATACTTGAGTGAATTCAGTGTAGTGTTTGTAGTCTTAGTCATAGCAATAATACTAGAGAAAGACAAAAAATAGATAAAATAGAAAAGAGAAAATTCAAACTTTCCCTATTCGCAAATATGATTCTACAATTAAAGACACTATAGAATGCATTATCTAAGAAACATTTTCAGTAAAGTTTCAAGAACAAAAATCAGTAGCCTTCATCTATAACAACAAGGAACTCATGTAGAAAAACACAAGGAAATGAAAGAACATAGCTAGGAACGAACATAAAACAGAAGGAATTTAAAGATTTCTATAATGAAAACTCCATGATTTTTTAATGCATCAGAGAATATTAGATGATGAAAAGTGATTCTATCTATACTCCTGAAGTGACAGAATTAATATAGTGAAATTAAATATTCAGATCTAGAAAGTATAATACTGTGCAAGATGACCCAAATTCAGAAGGACAAACCCACATGTACTTTCTCATATGCAGAATGAAGCCTAGGGATTACACATATATAAATGGGTGTGAATATTAGTAATACCTACAAAAGCTAGCAAAGAGACAAAGAGGAAGTAAAAATAGGTGAGCAGAAAGTTGTGGGATGGACAAAAGAGCACATAGTATATGAAATAGGAAAATCATCTTAGAGAAGGTCACAGAGGACACTAAGAGTGGGTCTCACATCACTGTGGGGACAAAAGAGAAGAAAACATCTACTAAACATGTTTTGTTGCAAAAATGCCATAAGGATATCTAATAATACCTTGTACACATTTGTGTGTGTGTGTGTGTGTGTGTGTGTGTGTGTGCGTGCATGTATGTGTTTTGTTTTTAGAGGTGGGATTCAAGTTCTACATTTATTTCTTTCTGCAAGTGGCAAGTGTACACAATGTCAAGTGTGTACAGACTTAGCAGGAAAGTTGAAAAAGTGTGAGAGTAGGATCTCTTTTTCCATTGTGTGTGTCCTAAACATTAACTCCAGATTGTCAATATTGGTGGGTAGTGCCCTTAGATGCCAAGCCATCTTGCCAGCTTAATTTTTTTCTTTTCTTTTTGTTGATTAAGATTTTCTTTGGGTTAATTTTGTATCTAGTCACTTTACTGAAGGGGTTTGTCAGGTGTAGAAATCCTCTAGTAGAATTTTTTGAGGTTAATTATGTATATTATCAAATCATCTAGAAATAGAGATATTTTGACTTCTTCCTTTCCAATTTGTATCCCCTTGATCTCCTTTAGTTGTCTTATGGCTCTAGTTATAACTTCAAGTACTATATTGAGTAGAAATGGCTATCTTGTCAAAAGCGATCTTCAGATTCAATGCAATTTCCATCAAAAAACCCAACACAATTCTTTAAAGATTTTGAAAAGGTAATTATCAACCTTATTTGGAAAAAAACTGTATAGCTGTAACAATTCTGCACAATAAAAGAAATACTGGAGGTATGTCACCATTCTGATCTCAAGCTGTACTACAGAGCTGTAATGGCTATTCCTGGTTGCCAACTTGACTATATCTGGAATAAAGTACAGTCTAAAAGTGGAGGGCTTGCCTGTAATCCAGATGTTGAGGCTGAGAGACACCAGTTTCTGACCTGTATCTTGGCATGGAGACCTTGAGGCATAGTGGCTATGAAAAGCTTAGGCCCAGGCAAGGTAGTACATGTCTTTAATCCTAGGAGACTAAGGCAAGGAGATCTCTGAGTTCAAGGTCAGCCTGGGACAAGTCCCAGATCCAGGCATGGTGGTACACACCTTTAATCTGGGCCACACTTTCTGCTGGAGACCTACATAAGGACATTGGAAGAAGGAAGATTCACTCTTCTTCACCTGTTTGCATTTACTTGCCAGCACATCTGTTAGAATCTACGTCTACAGGAGACCAGCTGAAACAGGTAGTCGTGTGGTACTGAGTAACTACTAGATCCTTGGTCTTCCCATTCACAGCTGTTGGGAAGTTGGACTGATGAAGAAGTCAAGACTATGAATACAATAGAAAAACCAAAGCATCTTAAACAAGAGCACTGGTCTAACTGGATTGTTGTATGTAAAAGAATGCAACAGATCCATATTCATCATCTGCAACAAAACTCAAGTCAAAGTAAATCAAAGCCTTCAACACAAAACCAGACACACTAAATCAAATAAAAAGAAAGTGGAGAATATCCTTGAACAAACTGGTGCAGGAGACAACTTCCTGGACAGAACACCAATAGCTCAGCTGCTAAGATCAACAATTAATAAATGATATATAATATGTAGTTTCCAGGTTTTCCTCCTTGCAAGTGATGTCTGGGTGCTTACAATAAACCAGCTCAGAAAGGAGAAGGCAGAATCCAAAGCCAGTGTTTCCCTTCTGGGAGTCAGCATACTACTACTCACCAGACCTGAATGGGAAAGAAAATCTGGACAAATGCTGTGGTTCCCCAAGTCTCCTCTTTGTGCACTAGGCCACTGCCAATATACTACCTAGAGAATAATTCAGGAATGGGTGGGAGTATTGGGAGGGGGTCATCTCCCTTCAGGGTGGGAGAGCACAGCTGAAGGAGAGAAGGGTCCCACAGCAAAGAGGATCCTGTTCAACTGATAGTCAATACTGGGTTACAGAGGTGCCGCAGAAGAGGGAAGACCTTCTTCAGGAGTCTTAAGTGTTGCAGGCCTTTTAAGTAAAGGCCTTCCCAGTGGTGATATCTAATGAAGCAGCTCTCTGAGATCTTAGCTCACTCATGCTCCTTTATTGGAGTGGGCTAGAGATTATACAGGGTGTGAGACTATCCAAGAAGAGAAGGTCATTAGCTGACAGTGGCTAAGGCTATTGAGATACCTCACTAGCATGAAGAGGCATTTTAGGTACTGTACTGTGTGGCTGGCTGACAGTGGCCCTGTCAGATGAGGGTCATGGCTACCACATCTTCCAAAGCAGGCACAGAGGAAAGGGAGGGGTCAGCTTCATTCCCTTTGAATCTCAGATTTTTGAGATTCCTGGAATTTGAGCATGCCCCACCATGCCAGTTCTTATGCCCATCTGGTAGTTCAGTTCACATGACCTACACTCAAGAAATTGAAGAGCTTCTGTAAGGCAAAGAACACTGTCAAAAAGACAAAATGGTAGCCTACAGATTGAGAAAAGATTTTCACCAACCCTGCATCTGACAGAGGGCTGGGCTAATACTCAAAATATATAAAGAACTCAAGAAGTAAACACCAACAACCCAAATAAAACAATTTAAAATGGGGTACAGAGCAAAACAGAGAATTCTCAACAAAGGAATCTCTAATGCCCCCAAAACACTTAAAGAAATGTTCAATGCCCTTAATCATCAGGTAAATGCAAATCAAGATCCCATCATATACCCATCAGAATGGCTAAGAGTAAAACCTCAAGTGACAGCATATTCTGGTGAGGATGTGGAACAAGGGAAACATTATTGCTGGTGGGAATGGAAACTTGTACACCACTATGGAAATTGATGTGGCAGTTTCTCAGAAAGTTAGGAACAGTTCCACCCCAAGACCCAGCTATACAACACCTGAGTATATACCCAAATTATCGTCTACCATCCCACACAGACACTTGCTCAATTACATTCATAGCAACTTTATTTTTGTAATAGACAAAAACTGAAAACAAGCTAGATCTCCCTCAACTGAAGAATGGGTAAAGAAAATGTGGTACATTTACACAATGGAATACTACTCAGGTATTAAAAACAAGGACATCATGAAATTTTCAGGCAAATGGATGAACTAGAAAATATCATTCTGAGTGAGGTAACCCACACCCAGAAAACCATACATGATATGTCCTCGTTTACAAGTGGATATTAGCCATAAAGTACAGGATACCATATACTTCACAGACCCAAAGAAGTCAAGTAACAAGGGAGGCCCATGGGAGCATGCATGAATCTCACTGAAAAGGGAAAACAAACTAGACATCAAAAGTGGATGAAGATAGGGAACTGATTGGCAGAGGAATGGGGAAGGGAATGGGGGTGAGAATCGGGAGAGCCAAAATAGAGGGCTAGAAAGCAAGCGACTGAGGGGGATCATCTCTGGGATAAACTGGAGACCTGGACCTAGAGACTCCCAAGAGGATCTGAAGGTGACTGTAGCTGAGTCACCTAGAAGCAAGAGATATAGGGCCTGAAGTGGCCACCTTCTATACCCAAGAGGGAATTCCAGTGGAGAGAAAGTATCACCAACCCACCTCTGAAACCTTTGACCCCAAATTTGTCCCTCCCAGAAGATGTGAAGAGATACACGTGGAACAAAGATTGAGGGAATTGCCAACCTATAACTGACCAAAATTGAAATCCACCTAATGGAGAGAGCCAACCCCTGACACTATTAATAATACTCAGCTATGCTTGCAGACAGGAGTCTAGCCTAACTGTCATTTGAGATGCTTCATCCAGCAGCTGACAGAAACAGATGCAGAGACCCAGAGACTCTCATCTCCAACAATTATTCGGAGATGAGAGAGTCTTATAAGAGTCAGAGGAAGAATTAGGGGAACTGGAGGGTCCAAGGACACCACAAGAAGACCTACAAAGCTAATTAACCTGGGCCATTGGGTGTTCACACAGACTGAACCACCAAGCAGAGAGCATGAACTGGACCTAGCTCCCCTACACTTTTGTAGCACATGTGTAGCTTCATGAGGGTCCCCTGAGAATTGGAGTAGGGTCTCTCTCTGACTTGGACTCTGTTGCCTGCCTTTAGATTCCTTTTTCCTATAGCTGGGATACCTTGTCTGGCCTCTGTGGGAGAGGCAGTGCTTATTCCTGATATGACTTGATGTACCATGGTACTTTGGTACCAGTGGGGTTGGGGTGGGAGGGTGGGGAGAAGGAACAAGGAGAGTGAGAGAAGGGGGTTATAAGGGTGGGACTCAGAGGATAGGAGGGACAGGGCTGTGATTTTGGTGTAAAGTGAATAAATTGATTAATGAAAAGAAATCTGTCTTTTTTCAGAAAAATCAAAATAAAACAAGAGAAATTGATTGTGCAATCATCAGTAAGTATACACAAGATTCTGAATGTAGTTTGTGGTTAATTTCATACTAATTAATATTAATTTTAAGTAACAAAAGTTAATTAAAATACCATAAGTTATTCACCATAACTTCTAATATTCTTTTAATCCTTTCTGCTGGTCCCATTTACTACTATGCCTTGGGTTTACTGTCAGCTCCTTCAGTAAAGAGGCTGCATCCATGTAAGCGGAATGCTGTCCAAAATCTCTTTCTCACCATCATTTCAAATGACAAACTGTAAGTGGTTCTTTTAGTGTTGGTCACTAAAAGCAGTGTGACAGAAATTACTCTCACATCAAAAAGAATACTTCTAACTAATCAGCAGTCTTCAAAATTGCTTTTCAATCAGACTTACATTTTTACAAAATTGTGTTTAATAGTTTGAGAATGTTTTAAAGACTAAATACCTTAATGTCTGCTACCAGCTGACTACTTAGCTGCATAGTACCATAGCCTGGTTCAACTAATTTAAAATTAGATTTCTTTATTGAGCTACATCTTTGGAAAGGCTAACAATGTTCTTAGCAAATTCAAACCAGCAAAGTATAACCAAACATTAAGACAAAAGTATTCCTGGTTTTTAAAGGGGATTGTAGAATATATGTCATGTAATGATAAATGTAAAGCTTAATTTTGGCATTAAGTAGTACCTAACATCCAGGCACATAGGTTTATTACCATATTAAATAGAAATGTAGATCCCAAAGATTAAGCCTCTACTCATAAAGGACGATACAGACAGTATCTCTATATATAGATGAGTATTGTATTGACCAGACTAATAATTTCTCCCTGTTAGACAAAATCTGCACAGGATTACTGCCTTGACACGACATGCAATGACTCTAGTTCTGGACAGACAGCTTTATGGTTAAAGAATTTGCCTCACAAGTATGAAGAACTGAGTTTTTATTCACAAATCCAGTAAAGCGCTATGTCCTATAGTGAGATGGAAAGTGGAGATAAGAAGTTCTGTAGAAGCTCATGAGCTACCTAGACAAGCAGATGCACTGTTGTATAACAATCAGACTTTGTCTTAGACAAGATGGAAGACTGACACAGGTACCCAGGTTGTCCCCCAGTCTCCACATGTGCAACACAGCACACATGAATCTGCATTACACACATGAACACAGACACACACACACATATAAGCACACATGTCTCTTTCTCATATACATACCTACAGCTTCCCATTAAAAACAAATAACACTGAAATAGAATAATCAAGTATAAATTAGATTAAGAGCCATCCCCATATTGCAGCTTATCAATTCAGTACAAAATTATCCATGTGATTAAAAGATAGAAGATTGCTGTACAGTCTTCTTAAGATTGAGTAATTTCCAGCCTGAAAATATTGGTTTACAGGAAAATAAACATTGAATATTTATGAAATAGGATTGGAAATCAACTGCATAATTTCCCAGCTTTTTAATAGCACAAGTAAAATGTATAACCTAATACTTCACAGGAAATATAACTGAGAGGCATGAATTATAATTCGAGGACCTGAAAAGAAAAAAAAAGAAATTATAAGTTTCCAAATAAATTTACCACTGGCCTCATCTTAGAAACAGTAATCAATATGAAAACCCTTCATAAATTCTCTATCAAAAGTTGGTATAACTTTATAGAAGAGGTGGGCATTGAGACTTAATGAATATTTGTCTTCTAAATTTGCTGATGAAGCAGCTAAATTGGATGGTTGCTTATGCTAAACAGCTATGCATTATAACCAGCCACAGTCTTCCAACTCTTCTTCTGTGCCACCACAGCACTCTTGCTAAAAGTTTTTTTTAATGCATTTCTTAATATCCTCAAACAATTAACCAGAACTTCTTTTGAATGTTCCCTGCCAAGAAAACCGAAAGTGCCATGGTCTCTCATATTCTATCAAATTTGTCTTAAGTCCTACATATCCTAAGTGCCTCTGAATGATAAATGGCCACTCGTTCAAACACAGGAGTTCTTCTAAGTGTCTTAGAAATTGAATGTAACAGTAGTCTTCATGATTCTTCTCCCCAGTTCATCAGCATCTTGATTGCAATCTCCAGGAGATCAATTCTTTCATTAGAATTCTCCACTTATTAAATAACACTTCGTTCATTATCTTATTATGGAAGAACTTATACCACTGACACAAAATGTCAAGTATGCAAATACATGCATCTCTCGATTCCTACATGTATTTGACTGAACTATTGCATTATAATAGAGAAAACCACCATATCTATTTACCCATTTACTCATTAAACTCATTCATTTGCCTTATAACATTTTAGGATCTCTTGAAGAATAAACAGGATAGTTAGATGAAGAAAACCAAAGATGAATGATTGGCCTATGTTCACAGGAGACAGATAGTGCTTAGTAATGTCCATCATGATGCAGGGCTCCTAATTCTAGCTTGAATTCAAAAGTGGGTATGACTGACTACAAAGAGAAAGTTTGTGTGCATGTGTATTTGTGAATGCATAAGCCTTTGTGTTCCTAAAGCATATGTTTATGAGATACCCATAATATCATTATACATACACACACACACACACACACACACAGCCTCAACAGCACAAGATCTACAAGTGACAAGCTGCAAATTTAAGAATAGTGACAGTGTAGTTCCAGGCCAAGTACAGGTGACTGACTGAGAAACAAAAGAAATGATTTGAGTTTCATTGTGGCAAATGGCAACTGCAAAATTCAGGAAGAGTGGGTGTTTCTGTTTGTATACAAAGACTTTTCAAAATCAAATTTAGGAAAATTCATGTCCTGGTTCATGGCATTCAAAGGATAAATTTTTCTGCTGGGTCCTTAACCATCTCGTGTATCTACAGAACAATGAACAAACAAGCCGATCATAATCGACATTTAATCTTGATGGTTTTAATCATTTACCTAGAAATTATCTAATGTAGTTTGTGTTGACCATTGCATTTTTGTGCATCAGGCACCAAAAGCAAACTGACAAGTAATGCAGTTGAAAAAAAATATTAGAAACTTTTTAAGTTTAGAAAATTATTGAGAAAAAAAGAGAATTTTAAAAAACATAACACTGAAATAAATTATTACTAAACTTAGAGGATGGCATGTAGCAGGAGGATTTCCTGCTGCTGCTACGTTGTATCAGAGGAGCTGATGTGGGAGGAGCAAAGAAAGGAAAGAGAAGAAAGAGGAGGAGCTAGGAGAGAGGAACCAGAGGAGAAGATGGTTGAAGATGTGCGCATGACTCTAGCATTCTAAGGTAGTTATAATATCTAGCTTAGGTACTGAGTAACAACGCTAATTGTGTGGGCGTCTTGTTAATTGAGCATTTCCAAATATATAAGGCCTTTATATAGTAATTAAGCTTTAGAGTCTCATTTCTACTACGTACCGTGTGGATAGTGGGATGATCTGGGCTCAGCCAAGCTTTGTAGAGACAGCATGGTGGATTGGCAGAGCCAACCACCACACTGGCGTCTGGTGGGTCTAGTCGTGGCGGGTGTGGCTTCTGGCCGCTTCCAGCTGTGGTGTGCTTGGCTTCTGGCCACGTAATATGGCTGCCTGTGCTAAGCAGAGACACACCGCTGCTGCCGGGATAGTCGGCCAGCGCCTGCGCCAGCGCCAGGGCATTTCAAAATATTTAGTTACAATGGCATAGTGGGGAAGGGTTCCTGCTGCACAAGCGTGAGGCTTGAGTTTGGATCTACAGCAGCACCCACTTCAAAGCCAAGAAGTAGAATCTGGGTGCATTTCTGACAAATACATATTTTTAGCCCAAGAGTACATGATTGATTTCCTCTTAAATCAATTTCTCCCTGAGAGAGAAAAAACTGTGTATCAACAGTGATAGCCACTTCAAATTAACTAATGCGGTGCTATTCATCTTCAATATATCATCACTAATAAATTAAAAGAAGTCAGTAAAGTTTGGCAGTCAGCTTCCTGAATCTTAGCTAAGAGCTCATTTTCCTACTGATGTGTCTTTCCATCTTTTTCTCTCATCTTCCCTGGATTCTCGTTTATGAACGCAGAAACTTGAGAACTCTGATCACCTGTATCTATTCCTTTCCTTTGCTCCTCAAGGGACCAGAAATTATAAGAACATCTCAGGAATGTTAAGAAAATTTTTCTGCTGATTTTCTTTTAGACATTTTTAGGATTCATGGTAGGTTTTTTTTTTAACATTTGAGTTCAACCATACATATGAAATGCTTATCAATAAGTAATATTCTTTTTTTCTAATTTTTTTTGTTTTTCCTGTAGATTTGATAGGAGTTTCTTATATTTATTTATTTAAGAAATCAGAATTTATGTCACTCTATGAATGCTTCATTTTTTCTTTGAATTTTTAAAAATTGTGGACATGGATTTTCCCTTTTAATGTATGTCACCTGCAAAATCAGTATCCACACCTGGATGCTCAGTGGTGTTCCCAGAAGAAGACCTGTCACTTCTCACTCTCAAAAAGTTCAACCATGTCCACCTGAGAAGGCGGCTTTTCCCCTAACTTCCGTTGTTTATAATTTTTGCTGTCTGATAATTTTTCATTTTCATTTATTTCCACTGTTCCTCTTCATGTTACTCAATCATTTCAGTCTCTTGCCTCACACCCTACTCTAAGGATAGTTTTAATTGTAAGCAATGTACTTTTATGCGACATATTGTCCCAAGAATCTATATTGCATTTCTTTATATATTTGTTACTTCAAATCATTATTTCTTTTAACCACTGTGCTCTACAAACATGGAGCTGTCATTCTTTCTATTATGTCAGATATCTGATTTAGGAGTATTTTGTTAGTATTTGTCATCCCTCCAAAATCTGTGTCTGTTAGAGTATTAGACCTTCACTAATACCTACATCAGTACTCAAACTCATCATCATCCTCAATGTCACTGCTGCCCCAGGTGGGAAAGTCTTTTCTTTTACTTCCTCTGCTTCTGTCCCATCCTTGTCCACAGCAACAACTGTTTAGACTAAATCTTCTTTGTCATCTCAAGATCAACACTGAAGGGCTTTAACAGAATCTTGCTATTTTCATTTTGATTGTCTTCAGGGACCTGATTTTAAAGTCTGCATACAGAAGTTGAGAATGCTGAAGCCTTGGGGAAATATTTTTATTCATTTAGGTGACATATTAGTCCCTCAGCATCTCCATCATAACCCAACATTGTGTTACTTTCCTGCATAGCAAAATTGCGAGGTATTAAGACTCTCAGTATCTGGGCTCCTGGGTTTCTTTGGAATTTCATCAAAGCCACTGTGACTCTCTTATTGCAATAAGTCATATTAGGTCTCTATTCATTGTGTTAATGTCTTTGAATACTTAAACTTTTGAAAAATTTCTGAAACTTGATATTTTCCCTTTGCGATATCATATTAGCGTCTGCCTTCTGGGTTTGTTCCTCTAATTTCCTCTGCAGATTCCATCCGTAGCTCTGATTCCCAAAACTGAAGTGATGTTTGAGCATCGTGCATTAATAATAGGAATGTGCTCCTCTGCAGCACTGAAAAATATGAAAGACAATGAAATGATGGAAAGAGAAGTGGGTTGAACATGGGCATGAAGAGAATGTGTCATCAAGAATACTCATAGGGTTCTGACTCAAAAAGTACAGATAGCAATGTCTTTTTGTAGATAGAAAAGGTTGGGTTTCACAAGTGAACAGCAAACCACAGATCATGAGGAGTTTGTACCTGGAGTATTCAGAATGAGCCTTAAAAATGCAAATGAAAATTTTGAGATCTGAATGAAGTTTCCTCAGCTCATTTGAAGTGACCAGGTATATCGTTGTTCTCATGTTGCCATAACAAAATAGCCTAGACTGAATGGTTTAAGCAACAGAAATGGAGTTTTTTTCACAGTTCTGAGGGGCAGAAGTCAGTCATAAAGGGGATGTCATAGTGAGTATCTAATAAGGGTTCTTTTTTCATCTTCTCAGTGTGTGTTCAGAGAGCATTTACTCTGCATAAACAGACTAACAAGCACCATGAATCTTTCTTTGGGAGGACCCTAATATCATCCAGTGAGACTTCCACCCTCCCAACTTTATCAAACCTTAGTTATTTCCTTAGAAGCCTATTTGAAAATACAGATAACATTGGAATTAAGAATTCAGGGTAAAAATTTTGAAAGAAATATAATGTACATGATAATATATTATATGATTAAATTCTGGATTGTCTGAACCAAGGATGTAATTGCATGTGTCACTTTCATATCATTGATTTCTTTAAGGTGCATAGAACAGAAGATAAATGGCAACCAGCAACCCCAGTCCCATTATCATTCATGAATAGCTATGAGAGAATTATGATGAAAGAGAGACAAGAAATATGAATAATAAAACCATAAACTTAGAACAAGTAGAAGACAGAATAGATACTTACACAAAATAATTATTTTTATTCAAAGTTATTTTGTATTAATTTGAGATATACATAGCAATAGATATTTAAGAAAATAAGGGAGAATGGAAGATGGGAACCATTGGATAGAAAAGAGAGTAGAGAAAAACAGGAGAAGCTTACCTGCTGTGATGGCTAATCTTCATTGTCAACACACCTGGCAAGAAGAACCCTCACTAAAGAATTGCCTCCATCAGATTGGCCTGTGAGCTTGTTTGTGGGCATTCTCTTGATTACTGTTTGATATAGGAGGACCCAAGATACCTTTCTCTATCCCATCTCCAGGCAAGTGGGCCATAAATGTCTTAGAAAGCAAACTGAGCAAACCAGAGAGGGGCAAGCCAGTAAGCAGCATTCCTCCATTTTTTCTGCTTCAGTCTGCCCTGCGTAATTTCTTGTTTTGGCTTCCTTCAATGACTGGGGCATGGAAGCCAAACAAACCCTGTCCTCCCTGAGATAATTTTGTCTGTGGTGTTGATCACAGCAATTAGAAGCAAACCAAAGCAGAAATCATTATCAGGAGTGAGGTATTGCTGCAAAAGACCTGACCATTTTCAGTACAGTGGAAGTGCTTTGGAACAATGGGTTAGATAAGCTAATCAGTGTTCAGAGTATAATGAGCTTCTGTTGTGGAAGTTTGGAATACAATGCTGAGAGCAGTCAAGATGACAGAAGACAGGTTTAGACATTTCAGAACACAGTGAAGATTTTACGGGGGTAATTTGCATATTAAGTCTGTAGCTTCTGGTCTTCCAGGGAGAAGGAATGACTTCCACTTCTTCAGCATCATAGAAGTGATATTTTTACTTTATGAGAATAATTGACTCTGGTTATCTGGGGCTGAAAAGCCATCTGGGATCCACAAAAGACCACCATCAATGATTTGGTATCTTCTAGTATTTCTTCAGGGATAACATACACAAGCTGTAATCCCGAGGATCCCAAGGCTGTATCTCATGTAAGACAGCATTGATTTTGCCTGGTCTGGACTCAATCAGAGAAGATGCACCTAACCCTCGAGATACTTTGGGCCCTGGGGAGTAGGGAGTATATAACAAAACAGAACTTGGTTTTTAAAATTATTGTAATTTACAGTGAAGTCAAGGTAAAATATTAGTTCATTGTCTACCACAAATTAAACAATGTCAGATGAGGTAAGTAACTTAATATGTACAAAAATAAAAGATGTTCTGGCTGCTACTGGCATCTGTGAGCAACAGAATGTCTTCTGAGGTCAGTGGAGAGCTGCTGCCCCAGCATTTCAATAAATAGCCCCATGTGTCTGTGATGTCAGAGTAGGTATTGTAAGGATCCTTTCGTTCTTTGGCAAGAGAAAAAAAATACTTACCCTTCTTTGCCAAGTTTTACTTTACATGATTACATCTTTCTCCTCCTGAAGGTCTAGTTGCCCATGACAGTCTTCATTTCCTGCCCTAATCTTTTGGACAGAATTGTTCTAATGCAATTGTCACATATAGCTCCATCAGAGTGGGTCTCTTCTACTGTAAGTTAGGATTAGCCTGTAATACATAGAAAATCAAGGATCTTGCTGATCAATGAAGGGATGGATGTCCCTTGGTAAACTTTAGTTTATCCTGTCAGAAAGAATTGCAGAGACAAAAATGGAGAAGAGCCTAAGGAAAAGGAGTTCCAGTGACAGGCCCAAATTGGAATCCAGCTCACAGGGAGGCCCCAAGGTCTGACACTAATACTGATGCTATGGTGTGCTTACAAACGGGGGCCTATCATGACTGTCTTCTGAGAGGCCCAACAACCAATTGAAAGAGTCAGATGCAGATACTTATACACAACCAATACACAGAAGCTGGTGACCCCTATGGTTGAATTAGGGATAAGCAGGAAGAAGCTGAAGAGGAAGGTGACTCCAGAGGATGACCAGCAGTCTCAACTAACCTGGACCCCTGGGATCTCTGACACTGAGCCACCAACCAGGCAGCATACACCAGCTGATATGAGGCCCCCCAAAGCATATACACCAGAGGACTGCCTGGTCTGGACTCAATCAGAGAAGATGCACCTAACCCTCAAGATACTTTGGGCCCTGGGGAGTAGGGAGGCTGGGTGAGGTACAGGTGTAGGGAAGAAACATCCTCTTGGAGATGGGGGCAGAAGGGAGGAAGTATGGGATGTGGAACAGTTGGAGGGTAAACCAGGAATGAGATTGAGTCTGGACTGTAAAAAGATTGAAGAATAAAAAAATTTAAAAAAATAAAATAAAACAGTCCTCTTCTGTGGGGGGAAAATCTTCAGGAAAGCTGATAATGACATCATAGATAAACTCCTTTTCCTTGACTTGAAAGTCATGGTGAAATCCTCATCAAGTCTAAGATGCTCAGAGATAGATGAACTTCCACCTTTTCTTCCTGTTCACTGTTTTTCATTAAAAATTATTTTCAACACCAGGCACAATACTATAACTTTGTAATCCCAGTAGTCTTGTTTTGACAGGATTGTGACCCTGTACAGAAAGAAAATTACTTTCAAAATTATTAAGACACTTGAAAACAACAGGGAGGCATTTCTTAATATAAAAAAAAACCAAGGTTCTTTTTCAAACTCCAGTAGTTTGGGGGTTGAACTCTGTGATTTACTTTCCTCAGACACAGCAAACATTTTATCAACCTATCATTCTGCCTAAAACATTAAATATTTAAGAAGCTGTTAACACAAGACTCTCCCCAAATTACTAAATCACTGAAGGCAGAGGAGCCAAACACTCTTAGAATCCCTGCCAGATTTACAATTTGCAAAGTCACACTGAAAGCATTTTGCTTGTCTCTTCCATGGGATTGCTAAACCACTCTTCTATCACACATGAAAACCGAGCACAATAGCCATCATTTTAAATTGACACTGTCCCTCTAGCATATCCTTAATCAGAGGACCATCAAATTTGATAGAACACAAATATGAAAACTTTTGTGTCACTCTAGGATCTATACCTCCTGTCAATGCTTTCCACATGGTACATCGTAAAGAGAAAAGGACTTGTTTAGTCAGAACAATTTAAAAGTACATCATTCAGCCATACAGACACAATTCATACTGTATGTCACTGATGATCGTTAACAAATGGGTATTTCTCCCTACAACTAGAAATGATTTTTTTTTTTTTGCTTTCATAAGAACTTCTAACTTGAAAATCTCTACAGCTCTCCTAGAATAACCCAATGGGCATCCTAAAATCAACACTCGACTTGCATCTCCACACTCCTTGACCTGCTCCCTGTGTAAATTATCCCTCCCTTGCCATTTTGTTCACAATAAATTTTGCTGATGTATACTATACTGACTGTCTAGGCTCGGGAGACTGATCTTTACTCCGCAATCCAACTTATTTTCAAGTCATGTCATCTCCACCCTTAAAATATTGTAGCATTATATTTCACATGTTTATAGTGCTAGTCTTTTGGACCAATTAACTATAACTGCTGCCATGAACCACTGCAGCAATTTTTAAGTGGGTTCCCAATGTCTACTGTGTCTTCTGACCTGTGACATAATAGCCAGTGTAAGATTTTTAAAACAGTAACAGCAGTCTTGCTTAAAAACATTCAAGGGATTCACATTGAAATTCAATAATACTCAAACTTCTTCCCATAGCCTAAAAAGACATAAAAATACAAATATCTGATCACCTCCTGTGGATATAATTTCCCTTTTTCTTATCTATTGATTTCATCCTGTCTCCTTTTTCCTTTTCAAACATAGTCACTGCTTACCCTTAATAAAAAAAAGAATGTTCTATGGAGTGTTTCCCAAAGATCCTAGTAAGGTTATATGGGGTAACGTCCGCCTGTCACACAGCTCTGATCCATTCCTTCGTTAGCTGCTAGCAATATTTGTAATCACTGTTGTTTGGTCACATACTCCTCCATTCAACTGTTAACTCCATGGATAAGAGATCCCATCTTCACTGTCATTTGATCCCTGATCAGTGAAGTACCTAATAGAGATACTACAAATAAAGATAGACATATAATTATGTCGATGTTAAAGACTGACTTGAGTTCCCTCTAAAACTCAGACCGAAGACTTCATTGCCAATATTTTAAAATGTACATATGTTTCATGTTAAGGTCCTTAATTTATTAATCAATTAAATTGTTAATTGATCAATGTATTTATTATTCTCTTCTACCTCTCTCTCTTTCTCTGTCTTTCTCTTTTTCTCTGTATGTCTCTCTGTCTCTGTCTCTCTCTGTCTTTCTGTATATGTGTGTGTGCGTGTGTGTGTTTGTGCGTGTGTGTGTGTACTATGTGTGAATATGTGCAAGGCACATGCATCACATTCATCAGGTGTAGAGGTCAGAAGACAATCCTTGATAGTTCATCTTCTCATTCTACCTTTACAAAACTCTGGGGATCTGACCCAGGTCACAAGGCTTGTGTAGCAAGCTGTTACCCACTGAGCCATTTCACTGGCTTGAGAAGTTTTTAGTTTAAAATAGGATTGGTCCTGAATACAGCTGATTAGTGCCATTTTAAAAGGAGGAAATATCAAACAAAGATATATCAAAGATGTTTACAAAAGTACAAAACTGAACAAAAGAAATTAGGACAAGAAGGCAGCCATCTGCTCACCATAAAGAAAAGCCTCAGGAAAAGCCAGTTCTACCAACACCTTGATCTTGGACTCCAAGCCATCAGAATTATGAAAACATAAGTTTCCATAGTTTAAACCACACAACTGACAATATTTTGTCTTATCAACTCTATTAATAAACTAACACAATTGGGAATGAAATGTACATTGAAATAAAACATCTTTTTCTCCTAAGTCATATCTCTGTGTATTTGAACCATATTGGTCTTGAATTCATGCTTCCAGCATAGCCAAACATGTCTATCCATTGCACAATTTACTTTATTGATGAAGACAAAAAATGTAAAAGTCTTCACAGAGATTTGTCACTTTTTCCAAGATTTACTCATTCTGATTCATTGAATGACAATACTGAATGACTGTACGCTTCCCCAAAATATTGAAAAACTCTCATCCATGCACCTGTGGTGAGATTATTCAACTGTATCACTGACAACTATTACTGAAGCTAAATCTTGCTTGCAGACAGTGCTTCATCTATATTAGACAGGAAGTATAAGAATGATATAAATCACTCATGTCCTTTAAGGCAAAATATAGAAAAGTGATATAGTTTTATAATAACTACATTTGTTTCAATTTTTAAACTTAAAATCACTTAGAACCTCAAACATTCTTTATCATCTGAAAATTATTAGTAAACAAAAAATCCTTTTCAAAACCTTGAAGTTCTTGGATAATAACTCTCAACCAATACTCTAAAGTTGGACTGAGTTGTATCTCTCATCTTTGAACTTTATCATCTAAGGATAGATAATCCATAGAAAACTTCATGTAGTCGTTGATGCAGTAACCACAGATTTTGACTTAACTTATGAATGTTTAATTTTATAGTGTAAAGAATACACTTTCAGTAGAAACTACACTTTGAGCCTCTCTGATGATTTCTAGCAGTGGCAGTAAGGCCTAGTTGGCAGTGTAGTAAGCCACAAAACATAATTGACCATGCAGTCACATGGGCAAAGACTCATACTCTACAGCATGCTGTAATGGTGCACGATACTCAATATGTTAGGTCAGCTAATGGATTTACCATGTTTTAAAGCTAGGGTATATTTAACAGGACATGTCCCTGTCAAAATTAGAGGAGCATCTCTCTTCCCTATGAATTTAAAATGGATCCAGGAAAATATTCTTAATCCCCCATCATCAATACATTTGTAAAATTCTAATTCTCATAATCTCATAATTACTCATCCATTTTAAGCATTATTCAGCAACTTAGCATGATACTTATTTTGAAGTTCAATTGTCGCAAACAGATTTTGTCATAAATTTTAAATGCATATACAGATAGGTTGCCAATTATATTTTGCCAGTAAGTGCTAATGGGTATTAAACTTCTCAGTTCTCAACTAAGTGTAAATGGGTGCCTAAATTCATGGGTGTGAAGATACAGCAACATTAAATTTACTTATCACATAGATATAGAAAGCCATATATCTTCATATAAACTTCTCCCACCTACATCATATTTTTGTCCTATTCAAAGTGACAACTAGCGAATTATCTAAATTTGCAAAAAAAACCTATTTAAGCTACAAAATTTTATAATATTTGTATGCAATAAACATTAGTCAAAAAGAGACCATGAATCTGAATATGAGCAAGGAAAGGTATTAGAGAGATTAGGAAGGAGGAAAGGGAATGAAAATACGTTATAACTATTAAAATTTCTAAATCAATTTTTAAGAGAATATGAAATGTTGTTAGTGGTCAGAGTTTGGATAGTGTGTTTTCAGTTCCTTGTCTGTTATTCAAGGATGAAATAAAAGCTCACACAGATTGCAAAGTCCAAAGGAACTTCATTCAAAGCAAAGGGGGATTACTGGTTAGAATGTATTACAGATTGAAAACTGACCATATTAGTGTATGTTCAAGAACTGGAGTTGCTCTCTATGGGTTCTAAAGGAAGAAGGTGTTGGTTACCTTGGAAAACACTCTTGGTGGCTCTCTATTTTGATCAACGCAGGAGGTCATTTTCTATTTTTTCTGTGGCATATGTCCCCTCCCATCATATGTCTAATTTTAATTATATGCATGCCCAATTATGCATGGACATCAACATAGAAAGTAGGCTATTCTCTATAAAATCTCACTTGACACAACTCACCAAAGTGCTAAGAATAAGAGACTAAACACTAAGATTTATATGGTACATCTCTATTAATCACATCTCTCTCTCTCTCTCTCTCTCTCTCTCTCTCTCTCTCTCTCTCTCACACACACACACACACACACACACACACACACACATACACAATCTCAAAGCTAAGCATTCATCACAGAAAAGGGCATAGAAAGAATTTAGATGCCAAAAAATAGATAAGAGTGCTGTAAAACGTTGTCGTCTACATGTTACATGGCCATCATAATCATGATCTTCCAGTAGTCTTGTTTACCATGGATGACTCCCACAAGATCAAACCAGCTGAAATTCCAATATAGAATGGGTAGACTATCTCTAAGCTCTAATGGAACTATGGACAGTGGATAGCTTACTTACTTACTTACTTACTTTCTTACTTACTTACTTTTGAAGATTTAGCCACTGGGAGGTTTCGCACACTCTAGTAGATGTTTCCATATCCATGCAGTTAGAGACAGCATTAACTGGACTCAGTGGGTTATCAGAATAATAATGACACATGAAGTTCAGATGGATGTTGTGTTGAGGAGTGACCTTGAAATGTAGAAGGGGAAGGAGGAAGGAGAACACGAAGGGCAGATATCATCGTATGTCATTGAATATGTATACAAGTCTCATAATTAAAGTTCACTTGAAGTTTTTGCCTTATTATGCATGTATGGAGCATAGTTATCCAGGCTATGTTCCAGGGTGTGCTTGAATAGAATCGGTGTTATCAAGCATCACTAAGGAGGTGGCAACTGTCATGCTTGTTTAGAGCAGGCATATCAGTAAAGCACTGCAACTCACTGCAGATGGGGGCTCTAGATAGCTAACAGGTTGCAAGGTGCATGTTTGTAGAGGAGTATGTGTACACCCTTAGCTAAGAGCAGTTCCATTTTGCTAAACTATTCTTTATGCTTACCTCCCTTCACCACTGTAAGTCTTCACATGGGAGTGTCTTTGTCATCTTCCACCAATGAGTTTTATACAAGGCAAGGGGACGCACACCCAAGACAGTCACTTTTCTCCAAGTCACTATGTATATTAAGTGTATTTCCCATGAGAGTTACCACAACATATAGAACAGAGATGGTTATATCTAAGTCCAATCAAAATGAGAGTAAACTGATATGGTATGTGGTACAGTGGTCTTTATTCAGTATTTGATTTTAAATTTATTGCAATGTAAATATAAGTGTGAAGATGGCCAGGGGTATAGCCTTCCCTATGTTGATCAGACAGAAATAAGATTATAGTTTATTCCCAACCAGAAATAATTCTAGCACTCTAAAGTAATTAAATATAAAGGTAATAATGGTAGAGCAATAAAAAGTTGAACATAGTTCAAATGATAGTTCCATTTTTAATAAAAATATAGACCCAAAATTCAAAAACAGAATGGAGGACTATTTTCAGAACTACAGCTTCTTGGCCCAATACCCTTCATTCTACACTAACTAACTTCATATACAATTATCATTGTCAAGCCTCCCATATATCACTAGTCTCTATGGCATCAAAGTACTCCCATTAATTTAATTAGGCAATAGTCAAGTATCTATGTTAGAGGAAAAGATAAACTTTCTCTTTCTGCCAGAATCATTATTGATTAAATGTGGAAGGGTTAGTAAGAGCATCTCTAAACCCAGATTTTCAGGCTATTGGGACCAAAATTGGTCTTTAAACAAAATGGTGGTTCTTGCATTTCTTCTAGTTTGCTGAAGAAAGTCTCCACCCTTCTCACAACAGCTCTGTGAAGTAGGCTAGGATGAAATTAACTATCCCTAAGGGAAACCTAAAAGATCAACTCAAAACTAAACTAAAATACAATTGAGGCCAAAGTTTAACCTCAAAAAAGACATGGTTAGGCTGCTATTGGTGAAATGAAAGATTGTCTGGACAAATATATTGTAATAAAGCTGAAGAAAATAAACGGAATTTTGTTTTGTTTTTTGGTTTTTTCCTTTTTTGTCAACAGAAGGAAGACAATGATTGCTATCAAGAAATCGAAGGTTCTGCATGAAGAAATGGCAAGACAACTCCAGCAGGACATAGATTGCTCTTTTATGGACCATAAGGAGTTCACAGATAGATCTCTAACTTGTGATACTCAATAGGAAAACAAAAAGCAAGGCTACTAGCCAAAAGAGCAAGAAAATATACCACTCGAGATGCCTAAAAATAAGACTTTCTTTCTCCCAGTCTGTTGACAACATGCTGTATTTTTTTATCCACTATTTAATGCCTCCCTAAGTTAATAAATCTTTTAAATCACTAACATGAATTTTATTTAGTTTTGCAACTTGCAAAATGTGGATTTTAGATGCAAACCCAAATACATTTACTTATTTGTATATTAGATCACCAAATGACACAGTTTATATTTCATATGTGTGTGTGTATGTGAGACAGAGAGAGAGAGAGAGAGAGAGAGAGAGAGAGAGAGAGAGAGAGAGAGAGAGAGAGAGAGCGGGAGAGAGAGAGAGAGAGAGAGAGGGAGGGAGGGAGTGAGAGAGGCAGGGGGAGGGAGGGAGGGAGAGAGAGAGAGTTGTGTGTATGTGTGTGTGTGCGTGTGTATCTTTCATTCTTGCAAGAAAAGTGGAAATAGCAGAAAACTGGCTCTATTCCCATTTCGTCATACACGTGCCTCTTACCAACAAAGACAAAGGAAGCATGAGTTTCTCTCTCTTGTCTTTTCTATACTGTCACTTTCAGCACAACTCTTTAGGTATCATGAGTGCAGAAGAACATAGGTTCTTGATCACTTGTGTTTTCCATAACATCATTAGTATCTTTCTCCAATCTAAAGAAATTCTGCTTAGAATGGAAAACACAGAATCTTTTTCTGTCCTGTATTGTCTTTTTATTCTTGTGTTTTCATTTTTTCCCTTTTTATTGGTTATTTTATTAGTTTACATTTCAAATGTTATCCTCCTTCCCAGTTTCCCCTCCACAAATCCCCATCCCATCCATCTCCCTCTGCTTCTATGAGGGTGCTCCCCCACCCACCCACCCACTCTGCCTGAGTGCCCTAGCATTCCCCTACACTGAGTCATCAAGCCTTCACAGGACCAAAGGCCTCCTCTCCCAGTGATGCCAAATAAGGCAGTCCTCTGCTACATGTGCAGCTGGAGTCATGGGTCCCTTTATGTGTACTCTTTGGTTGGTGGTTTAGTCTGTGGGAGCTTTGAGGGGCGTCTGGTTGGTTGATGTTGTTGATCTTCCTATGGGATTGCAAACCCCTTCAGCTCCTTCAGTCCTTCCCCTAACTCCTCCATTGGGGACTCTGTGCTCATACCAATGATAGTTGGCTGCAAGCATCCGCATCTATATCAGTACACTGCTGACATGCCATGACTCCCTCTCAGCACATGCCAGGGCTCTCTGGAATGGAATTCTGTGTTCATGAACCACAGTAAATACAATACAAATATATATACAATAAAAATATATTTATATTTATTTTTATATACAATGAAATTAAATAACAATATATATACACACTCGCACGCATGCATGCACCCACGCATGCATACACACACACACACACACACACACACACACACACACACACACACATATATATATATATATATATATATATATATATATATATATATATATAAAATAAGGGACCTGATGATGAAGCACATTAAGCATTTCTGATACTACAAAGAAGAAAAGTGAGAAAGGATCAAAGTTCATCCATTCAACAACTCAGCCTATCCACAAGTTAGCACTCATGAAAGACACATGACTTCACAATTTTACCTGCTAGAGATCGTTTTTCTCAACCAGTATGATGGCAAGTATCTAATGCCTATGCTTGGGAGGAGGAGGCAGGAAGATTAGCACACATTTGAAGCCATTCTCTTCTGTATACCAAGTTCTAGGCCAGTGGGTGTTCTATCAAGAGTTCTGTATTAAGACCAAAACAACCAAAAAGAGATTAAAAGATAATTTTGTGTTAAAATACACTATCACTATATGGAAACATGAATCTTATGATATAAACAACAAGATAATGTATGTTCACATAATAAACAATGTTTAACTTACTACTAGACAACTGAAGACAAGGAACAAAGGAAGCATTGCTGAACTGACTTAGGTTGCTGAACTGTAGCTTCCAGATCTGCTTCGCACTAATTGGGAGACAATGGCAGACATTAGAATTATTCAACACTTTAAATTTTTCACCATCAAAGCAAGAACATAAGCATTTTGTAAGGTCCTATTTTCTGATTTGTCATTGTATGAGTTATTAGTACTTGAATACTAAATTCAGGCAGGCCTGGGATTTTGTTACCATAGATCTAAATCTATGAGCCGCAAGATAATACGGTAAAAGAAGGCTTCGTTTGTTTGTTTGTTTGTTTGTTTGTTTGGTGAGAGATGAAGAAAAGATGTATGTGTATACATGTATGTGTGCTGTGTATGTTTATGCATGTACATGTATATGTATGTGTATCTGTGTGTGTATGTGTGTATGTATACATATGTGTGTGTGTTTCTTTCTGTAATAAGATAGTGCTTTAATCAAGAGAATATTTTTCCTAAAATATCATTGGTGATTATTTTTATTAAATTTTTTACATTAAAACTGTTATTTTATTTTATGACATCTTTGTGAGATGACCATAGTTATTCTATGTCATATTTAAGAAAACTAGCGCTTAAAGTGGAGAAGCAACCTGAGTCTCATCCACATGGAGACAGAGTTAGGATTCCTTCACCATTCCTCCATCCCCAGTGACCACTCTTTTACATGAGTCTATGCAGTGGTTCTCAACCTGGAGGCCATGACACCTTTAGGAGGTCGAATGGACTCCTTTAAGAGGTTGAACGAGCTTTCAGAGGGGTCTCAAATCAGATATCCTGTATATCATACACTTACTCTATATTTCGTGAAGGTATCAAAATTAGAATTATGAAGTAACAGAACAGTTAGTTTTATGGTTACAGGTCAACACACCATAAAGAGCTGTGTTCAGCAGTCACTGCATTGGGAAGGTTGAGACTACTGGTTAGTCTGCCAGTGACACCTAGCAGCAGCCGCTGAGCAAAATCGCCTTCCAATCACAGGTCAGAAACAATCTGGAAATTTAGATATGAAGCCTGTGGGGAAATGTTACACAATTTCCAGAGCCTTTGGAAATCTTTACTTCCTTTTTTTAAAAAACAGTGAATACCAAGTGAAACTGGTGAAGAGCTCCAGTCACAGGAGAGTGGATTGTAGCCCATCACTCTTCTTAATTCCTCCTTCCAAGTGCGTCTAAAACATACAGCCAGGCACGGAAGCCAACTTATCGTCTATAGAACCAAGAAAAGAGAAAAATTGGGAGTAAAGGGATATCATTTACTAAATGTTCTACAATTAAAGTCTCCTAGGCCCCCCTTTCCCACATGTACCTAAACAAAAGAAAGCTTCGTTTGAAATAAAAGGTTCTTTGGCTGGCATTCAAAAAGCATTAAAATAAAATGGCCTTAATTTATAAAATGGTATGAAATTTGATTGCCTATTACAGTCATTTATGGAAAAAATAATCCTACCATAGCCTAAGAGCAATTGTGCAAAACATACCTGTAAAGAGTTAAGATGGCTTTTGTTGTAAAATTAGAAACTGCCGTTGCAACCCTTGTATCAGCGTGTATAGGATTTTACTGAAGATATTCGAGGCATTTCAACAGAAAATTAATTAGCATCCCTCTCAACATAAATCTCAACAGTATTAGCTAAAATGCCAATTTTGTAATCACTTTTCATTAAAGCCAAAAATACTAATTAAAATTGATTTTTTGCCTCTGCTTTGGTAAACGGTTTGCCAGTTAATGGCTTCCAGTTGCAATGCAGACCTTTACTTAAATTAATTTGTATGTTGTCTCCTTCCATTTGTAAAGATAATACAGTGTGAAAGGATGTGAGTTGTGGGTGCAGGAAAGAAGAATCCCTGCTAGAAGAATAAGGAGGATCGGGTATTCTGGGTCTTTTGCTAAAGGAAGCATAACCATATTTCTTTTTAAGCTTTGTTCTTCAAATATTTTCTTTCATGAGCAAAATAAATCAGGCTTCTTAACAAATAAATTATTTAGTATTTTAAATGGATGGGATGATTAAATAGCCTACTTATGTCTTAAAAATTGACCTGAGTACAGTCCTATTCCTATTTATATGATATGACATGTATGAAATAATACCAGTCCATAGACTTAGTTCATATTTGGAGACTTATTGAGAACAATACAGATCATTTGAACCTCAGCATATGTTAAACGGAAGCTGGCAGCTATATAAATGTCATATCTCTTTCATGGGAAGAAGAATAACAAACTACAAATCTCTTAAAGGGTAACAAATAATGTCTTTAATTGTTCTTTCAATTTTTTAATTATTTTTAATGACTTGGGAAGAGAATTGAGTTTCTTGTGGATGGGGTAAATGAGGACTAGCATTTGAGCTTTTGTCATACATAGTGAGATAGTGAATTATTTACTAGAACCGGAAACCACACTAGCTAAACAAAGTTAACAGGCATAGAGCCCCATGGATGCAGAATGAAAAGTTGGTTACATATTTTTAGATTTAAATCAAGCATTATAATTTAATTTAATGTAAGCATATGCATAAAGAAGACAGTCCATGCCATAAAGTGTGTGACCAGTAAAGGATCAGTATTCCTAAGCCCAATATAGAGAGGTGGGAATAAGCTTGGATATTTCATATGTAATGTTGGGATCCACAACTTCCTGTAATGCCATCATTGTTGTAGGACACTGTAACACCAGCATTAAGTACTCTTTGTTATATCCCTAATAGTATCTCTAATCCTAATGTCTAAAACTGTGAAATTAGCTTTCTCGTGCAAAATTAAAATAAATCTCTTCTTAAAATGGTAGAAGGATAGCAATCTTATTAAATAGCCAAGAGCTAATAAATAACTGCTATAAATCTTTCAGAATTACTTACAGTACATTAATACAAAGCAGTTATTTATTATGACCTTAACATTGAGATAGCATGAATCCTGGCCGTTGGGAATCCCCCCAAATCAGAAGTATCACTATGCTAAGTACCCTCTATCTGATAATGAGATAGAATGCAACTGAATTCTGATTGGATCTTGGTTTTATAAAGCAAAGTCATCCGTGGCTCTAAGACCTTGTGTCTAGGTGAACTGATCTAGCTAGTACCTTATAATATTTTATTCATGTATATTTGCATATTTGTATATTTACATATTTAGCATATTCCCATCTAACCTTCTAAGTGTCACTAGTAAAATTTTCAAAGTCTTACATATAAAATAAAATTAAGAAATAGTCTATGATTGATATTTGTTACTGAATAAATTGTTAGACTCTCCATATGCATGTGATTAAGTCACCTTGAACCCCACTACTGCCTGATGAAAACTGTATTATATGATTTGAGCTGCAAATCCATGTCATGGTGATTAAAGGGACACTCAATCTATCTCTATAATAATTGCTACTTTTCTTCAATGTGCCTGTTATTTATCAAATATTTCTTGAGCTAATGTTTACTTTTATTTCATTTATATGAGATATATTGTCTGAGCCCTTCAGAATTTGGGAATGTCTTTGTACTGCTCAAAAATATGAGGCAGCTTGGTTAAGTGGAAAATTTAGCACTTCAACTCTTCTCAGAATTATTCACTTCGATTTCATTTTACAGTAGCATTTCCATGATGAAGAGGAATCTGGGGATTCTTATTTACATTGTTTTGTAAGCCAGCTAGGGTTTTTCTGATATTTTTCAAAAATCAGATATTTTTCTGATATTTTTAAAAAGAAATGTAAAGCTATATTTAAATAAACCCTTGTGCTTGATTTTGTGCAGATTAAATGAAATTTTTGAGTATGGATTCTCTTTTTTAATTTTAATATACTTCCTCCCTTTAGCCTCTGGTTATTGCACAAGGGGTCTGTCTGGTTGTGTCAGACATTCAAACATCATCAACATCCGTCTATCTGTTCATTTCTTCCATCTATGGGACTCACACACTGGCTCTCTGTGGAGGACTGGCTTCCTTCTCTCCAGTTTGAAAAGATGCTTCCAGTGACTTTCCACTGACCTAACTCTAACTCCTTACCATTTTTTTCCATTACCTTTTCCGTCACTGTGTTACCTGTTCACCTCCATCTCCAGTCCCTTAAATACTTTTTAGGATATCAAAGACTCTCAAAGGCTATATCTTCATAGGACCATAAAAAAGGATAACTTTCCAATATTTGTTTGATTCTCATTACAAATAAATTTTAAAGATTGTTCTATAATAACTCAAGGTACATTTCCTGTATTCACTTTTAAATAAATACTTTTGAAGGTTATCCATTTATAGTGTCTATATATAATCAGTAAAATCATGCCAATTAAGAACTTTTTAGGGACATTTTGAGTAGTCACCCTAATCGTTACCAATAAAAAGTTATAAGGTAGAGAAAGAAACATTTATAAACTCAAGTAATAAATATCCATGAGAGAAGTTTTCCAGCATTGTCTTATCATGAACTTTTATTCACGATAGTATTTAAATGGACTTCTGTTTCCAGGAAAGATGGAAAGAAGAAATGTGATTTTGATAAAGGAAATACTACCCAGATAAGAGTTCTGGTTGTCCCATCTATTTCCAAGACAAAGATACCAGGCCACGGTACAGAGAAGAGTAATATGGACAAAACTCACAGTTCTTACTGGGTTAACAAACTCAAGAGTTCCAGGATGCTCAGATGGCTTAATTCACAGGACAGAGTGCCAGATAGGAGACATGTGACCAAAAGCAGAAAAATTAACAGAAAGTCTTTAAAATAATCAAAGGACTTCTCTAAGTATTGACCTATGTGTATAAGGAAACTATGCAAAGCTAGTGAGGGTACAATTATAGAAAAACAAACACAGGACTAAAAAGAATGTTTCCTCATATGGATAGGAAGAGAATGGGTTCCTAACAGAAAGACTAGAAAGCTCCACAATAGTCAAACCATCAAGTAAAGCATTTGCAAAGGTACTTGCCTTCATAATGAAGTAAAAATGACCATCACCACTAGGCAGCTCTGATCCCATCAAACAAACCCTAAATATCCCCAAATATCAGTTGTCAAGTAACTTAAGGCTATCTCAAAATAAAGCTCAAGAATATTTATTATAATATGAAAATAATCAATAAGATAAAAAATATGACACCTGTCAATTAGTCAATAATCATTACCAGAGAAGTAAAGGAAGAAAATAAGCATTATGATGTCTACAAATCAATCAATAGAAACACACCAGAAAGGTCAGAGATGGTGACATTTGCAAATGAATAAATTAAAATATGTACATGTGTACATATCTTTATTCTAGACAATCAAGAATGTAGAATAAAGAATATTCTATGAAAATTAAAAGGGCTAACAAAACAGTAACTGAGTAGACAGGTTTGAAGTTCCAGTTCATTTAGTAGAAGGTTTATTTTGCAAGCATCAGGATCTGAGTTTGACTTTCAGAGCTCATGCAAGGCAGGGTGTGGTGATCCACATTTGTAATTCCAGCACTGGAGAAATCAGGAGCAGGGGAACCCTAGGCTAGTCAGCCTAGCCTAATTGGTGAGCCCCAGATCCCATTGAGAGACCCATTTAAAAAAAAAAAAAAAGCCAAATGCCATCTGAAGAACACTGCTCAATTATCCTCCTCTGGCCTTCATCTGTATTCACGCACATACTCATGTACACTCACACATGTTCACGTTCACACACAAAGGTCCATACAGAGTACCCAAATAAGATTTTAATAGATATAAACAATGAATAAAATTAATAACAGCTTAATTAATTATTAAAGTAGAAACATTTGTGACCATGAAGATATACCTTCCAAAAATTAAAATATATAATAATTTTTTAAAACGAGAGAAAAATGTACCATTATTAAAGTGCAGAAAACTAGCATGTATGCACTTGGAGTCCACCAAAAAAGTGAGTGGGGAGGGAGAAGAAAAAGAGAAGAATATTGTTCCAAAATCTTTCAAATTTGAGGAATACTATCTCATTGATATCAGAGTTTCAGCACATCTCAAATCCACAATAAATATCATAAAAACAAAACAAAAATCAGGACCTGGGTTCCTCACACCTTCAGTCTCCTCACATGATGCAGGAGGATTGAGTTCATGGCAGTCCAGAACTACCCAGCAAGACCCTGTCTCAGTCAACACAGAAATATCATGAGATCTTCATCTAAGCAGAATCAAATTATTCAAAGACAAGTTATAAATCAGGAATTTCAAAAATCATACTAAAAATCATACAAATAAAAAAATCACACTAAAAATCATACAAAACTCATATAAAATCATACAAGGGAATAAAGATCAGAATGAGAGTAAATTTCTCATCAAAATAGAACAAGTAATGCATTCTTAAAATATTGCAAGGTAAAGTGTTTATGCACGGCCAAAATAGTTTAGCTGAGCATGTCGTTCAGACAGAAGGTAAAGGGACAGTGCATGGTAAAAGGGATCTATGTGAGGGAGTAAGGAGGAGACACAGAGGGTGTGAGGAAGCAGAAAAGAGGCATCATCCCTCTACCATGACTTCTCCCTGAAACATCAAAAAGATGCAGTCAGAAAATAAAGGTTTCCCCCGTCCATGTTCTAGGAATGGAGGGATAAACGGTTTATCTAATGTATGTGCAGCTCTCTGTGAACCAAGATGACCAACAGTGGTACAGCAGTTCATCCTTTCTGCTATGAGCCCACAGAGGCTCTTGCTTTCTTTGTGAGACCAATTACTCCTTCTCCCTGGATCCAAACCTTCTATTGACTATCTAAAATACCTGCTTTCTGAGATACTTGCCACTTTGGTCCAGATAATTTATGCTAATAGCTGCTTTCTAAATCAAGACTGCTTTGGGACTGTTGAATGCTCAGACAGTGCCTTTCTCATATTTCCCCACAAAAGGCCGAGTGTCAGGAGAATGAAGACCATCCACAGAAATATAAATCTATTTTGTTTCTATTTGTTCTATCAAGCCAAGACATCATCTCCATGGGATGACAAGAATGCAGACAGCAAACATGTTGCCCCTCCTCTTTTGGCCCTTCATTTTTAGGCTTCCTCCAGAGAACTACATTCCTTGGTTGATACCTTATAATATTCTAGAAGCTTTGTTTTCCCTGGCTTTTTGACAGTGGTAGGGACCACAAAGGGACCCACTTTGCCCTACATATCCTGTTTCATTTACACTCCCTTGTAAATGCCCTTCATTTACAAGAATGACACCACTCAACACTTATTGTGGGATGCTTAATGCAACAAGAAAAGGAACTTCGGCATGGTCTCGCAAAGACATTTTAAAACACAAGAATATAAAAGTTGGTATAACATAATGCAAGAAATAAAATTTTAAAGGCATTTTAGACTTTTGTAATGCTTTCCTAAAATTCCCATCATCAAAAATTACAGGAACCAGGAGAAGAGAGTGTACTTAGTCTGATGGTTCTTTGCTTTCCTGGTGACAGTTTAAAACTATCTGCCTTCCCAGAAGGAAGTCTATTCACATTGTAAATGATAACATTCCCAGGACAGGCAGCCAGGTCACTGGGTGGGTCACTGATAATTCTCAATTCCATTTCACAGATGGCCATTAAAGTCATCTGACAGTCGGCTAAGAATTACGAAATTGGGCTCAAGTTCAATGCTACCTTCAGGTAGTGGAAGTTTTCTTCTTTGTTATCTGTGAGAATAAGAAAGCTACTAAATCACTAGACCCTAAGCAGTGGATACTTTTGTAGCAGATCTTTTGTTTGTGTGCCTTCTAACATCCCTTCCTCCTCTCCCAGCCACCCCCCCCAGGCCCCAGGGATCACTATGTAACCCAGGCTAGACTTAAAACTAACAATACCCCTGGCTCCAGCTCCCAGTGTAAGAATGACAGACAGGTGTCACTACACTTGGCCTATCAAAATCCATTATAAATCATATTCTAGATAACTCTGTTTCATCTATTCCTCAGCAAAAGAAAGATTTGAAAATTCAAAGGGCACACCTTGCTGGAAGTTGAAATAGGCTGTCATTTACTGACGACTACCATAGTGAACAGTGCTGTATTGTCCAAGTTATACCAGTTTGGAACATGTAATAAGGGGCCATGTTATACCCTGATGTCTTACCACAAGTAAGCCAACACACTGATATGAATGAGAAATAGATGCTACTGGGTGTTACTTGAAGACAACAAGAAAGTCCCTGATGGCCAAGAGGTAGGGGATAGGTTGGATGAGGGCTGCCTTCGGAACGTGATTTAAAATTGTGAACATTGGTCAACTTGTAGATTGTGATGTACATAATTAGTATTGATCTGCATTGTAGAAAATAATTGATCCAGAAGGAATAACAGAAAAAAATGATTAAAGAAAAGGCAGGGGAGAGAAAGGGAAAATGAAAGGGGAAAATAAAGTGAGAGGGAAGAGACTGGATCACCCTGCAAGACACATAGTAACAGTAAGCATGACTATTTGTATGAGGGCTTTGCACGAATACAATCTAATGGTTATTTATTGCAATGAATGTTAGGAAAAAGTCAACTTCCCAAATTGTGACTCCAAGGTTGTTTTGTTGTTGTTGCTATTATGGTTGTGGTTTTGCAAAAATTTATATATCATACATATAACATATGTTTCCTGCTAAAAATCTATTCACCTTACATAATAATATACAATTTAAAAAACAGACCTATCCACGTACACTTTTCAAGTCCCCATGAATATATTTCTTAGAACTTCTTAAAAAATCAACAGTTTGGACTTCCGGTTTGGGACCGAGCCTAGAGCAGGTCGCAGGCAGCAGCTCCGTACCCAACCGCAGAAAACCAAGAAAAACAGGGACTCCCAGGAGCTTGAACTCACGCAGCATCCCAGGTAAAATTGAATCACCCATGATGCCTGCTATTAGAAGTTCTAACCCAGATGGACCAGAAGCCAGGAGCCTCGCCCTTACCCTCACCCCCTACCTTTTCCCACCTGCACAAGATCCCCTGAAGCTGGGCAACTGCAATATCCTGCTTGGCAACTGCAGATAGACTCAAAGCAGTGTACCATATCATCTGAAGAATAGCAGGGAGACCATAACTCAAGCAGTGTACCATATCTTCTGAAGAATAGCAGGTTGCAGTCCTCCTCGCCCCCACGAATAACCAGGACCCGCCGGTCGGGTCAAGTGGCACCCAGACGTGGGGCTCGAGGCACGGTCCCATCCGGACGGACCCTCATTGAGAGGATGTGAGCACGACATCAAGATTGAGCAAGACAGAGATCATCGCCCGTGACCTGTCGTCCACGGAATCAGGTTGATGCTGCCATCAAGAAGGCAGTTGAAGTTCATTACCATCAGCTGAAAATTGCAGAGAATCCAGAAGTGACTCCGCAGGAGACTGACACAGCTGTCAGCTCCCCTGCCTCCCCCTACGGTCTACCCCTAGACTTCCATGCCCTCCAGAAGGGTTCCTGGTATGCCTGGCTTTGCCCTCATTTCTCTCGCTAGAGAGCTTGGCCTCTTGATCACCACAACAAAAATTGGCTGTTTCCTAAACCAAGGCCACCCTTGATATGGCCGCTAACATTGGGGAGCCTTCCTTTATGACAATATTACACCCCAAACTGACAAATGGTTGGTAACTTGAACATTTACAAGAGACTAGGATGGCTGTGAGTTAGCCCAATGACGGGATTATTGTAGGTCCACTTCCCAGGGGCCCACCCAATGCAGCCGAAAAGGAGTGCGTGGTGCTGGGAGTGGGTGCAGCCTACATGGCCTAAGACAGGGCTCTCACCCTCCTTTCACCCACATCAGAGTCCGTTGACGTTGCCCATCGTCGACAGCCTAAAGCCTTCGACCATCGATGTGACTCGACTCACATCAGTGTTTTGGGGTTGTGAACTTGTCTAAGACCCCCCATAATTAGACATCCAAATTCAAAACTCACATAGTTGGGATTGAACATAAGACGCCTTCTCTAACTAAACAGAGAAGGGGGAGATGCCAGAAGCCAGGACCCTCGCCCTTACCCTTACCCCCTACCTTTCCCCACCTGCACAATGTCCTCTGAAGCTTGGCAACTGCAAGATCCTGCTTAGCAACTGCATATAGACTCAAAGCAGAGTACCATGTCTTCTTAAGAATAGCAGGGAGACCATAACTCAAGCAGTGTAACATATCTTCTGAAGAACTGCAGGTAGATCATAATTCAAGGCAGTGTACCATATAGACCATGACATGTTTCAAGGCACAGGCCAAGAAGATTTTGTACTTTTCCACCACCTGGACCCTCTTACCCCCTCCCCTTGTAAAACATGCTATAAAAAAGCATTTCATCTTCAAAAAAAAAAATCAACAGTTTAATTAATTCACTTCTCTCCATGGCTGCACACTGGAGCTCAGTGTGGATTGTTATCGTGTGTTTCTTCATGTGTTTCAGGACTTTCTCTTCTAGTTTTGTGATTAGCAATGTAGTCAAAGGTATCACAAAATACACGTGCTCTCATTGTGATTCTATTTTCATGGTCTGGTTTCCTATAAGTAGACTACATTTGACAGGTCATACGGGATGGCATCTGAACTCAGTACAAAGCATCCTTACTTTAGACTAGATTAGTTCTGACTTTTAGTTTATAAATCCTTGGTAATATGATTTATTGCTTCTCTTCAGAGTATGGAAAAGCCAGTGCAGGATCTTAGTTGAAAATAAAACAAATCACCTTGTTAATAAGACGACAAAGTCCAAATTAAGAGGAAGCTGGAACATGAGATTCAGAACAAGGGAAATATGGACCCAAGTCTTTCGTTAGAAGAGTTAATGTCACATGAACCAGCAGAGTTGGGCATTCAGCATGAGAAACTTTGAAGACTTTGTGAATCTGAATTCTGCCATTCTGTCATCTCTAAATGGGTACTGTAGCTTTTAAAAACTGGTTTTGGTTTGTTTTTTTTTGGGGGGGGGTGGTTTTGGTTTTGTGGGTTTTTTTAGAATGATCAGAGACAGAATGAGGATCTGGAAGGACACAGAGGAGGGGAAGAATATGATCAGCATATATTTAAATTTTAAAAGCTTTTAGGTAATAAAAATATAATTAAAAATGTGTTTTTACCTTAAATATCCAGCTATACATACTAATCCCAGTGCTCTCGTCTGAAATCAATGCCCTTCTCACTGAACACCTCTTCCTCATCATCTCGCTCTTTCTTCTGTACCTTCCCTCCTTCTCTCTTCTTTCCTTTCTTCTACATCATTTCAGACCTATCTACATATACCTTCATGTATGAAGAGTAGAGGGCAAGTGCTAGGGAAAGCCGTTCTTTCTCATGGGTATCAAGCAGTGATGATTTTCTTCATAGCCTTGGCTATAAACACTCATGGAGAGGTCCCTGTTTAGGCAACTCCATTTCTTTTTTCACTGTGAATATCCATTCCCTTTTATATTCCTCCAGCCCAAATCTTGGTGCCTTGTTCTTCTCCATCTAATCTAAAGTCAGAAGCATTCTTCTACCATCTCCATTTTATACAATAAATGATATCATCAATTTTTTTCTGGCTTTGCTTTAAAAAATAGATGCAAAGCGTGACTGGTTCTTACTACGTCCTCTTCTACCAACCTGCTCCTTTACACCCTCAGTCCTCATCTTACCCAATTATGGGCTCCCAACACCATCTGCTTGTCTACATGGTGTATTCATGATCTGCCACCCATGGTGATCCCTTTAAAATATGAATCAGGGCCTGCCCCATTCCTGAACAAACTCATGCTCCTGCTTCAGAGTGAAGTGAAGCCCCACACTTTCAGCAGCAGCTTCTCTTATCCCCCTTTCACTCACTGTTAAATGTAGACCAACGCACTTTCTGTTTCCTCTATGTGGGGCTTTCTTCCCCAAGACTCTTTCACTTCACTGTTCTCCCTCACCTTTTTCAGGCCTCCATTGGCATATCTCCTTGTTCCAACCTTTCCTGATCACCAGCATTGCATAAGAGTGTCCAGTTCTCTGGAGCCCCTTGTTCTTCTACTCATACCACAGCGTAGCAGTCATCAGAGTTTGGCATGCAATGTGTTTATTTGTCTCTCACTTCCACAATGTTAGTTCATTGGGAATTTATCCCTCTCTGTTTATTGATGTATTTTCAACAAGGGAATAGGATCTGACACAAAATAGGTACTCAATATCTATTTCTGAATGAACAAACAAATGAATGGCATGTAATTTTAGTACATGCATTATCATTAAGATAATCATTTTCCAGGTCTCATCAGCATAGCATGCTCAATGTAGTAAAATTATCTGTTGATGGATCCATCCTTTAAATTTTGGTATATTTTGGGTTATTAATCACCCTGTTCTCTTCTGATCCACGGGATTTTAATGTTTAAGTACACTTTTGATATAATTGCACACCAGGTGCCAAAATACAGTGCTTTCATCCAGCAAGAAGATCTCCATGGAAGCAGACATTGTCATTGTAGTAATCACCTGCCACTCTAAAACTTTTGAGCACCGGCCATACCGAAGATCAAAAGAGAATGTAGAAAATATAGGTTTCTTTGAATCTTTAAAATACTTGCTTATGGCTCTAGCCTGATGTCTCCCAGTGATGCCAGTTTCTTAGTTCAAAATTCTATTCATCAGCTGCTGCTCCACCAACCCCCACTTTGACCACAATCTGCAGTATTGTTCCTAGAAAGGAATGTCCACTCATGGTTGGCTCCAAGCAGTTATGAAACTGTCCTATTGCAATGACAAGTAACATCATAATAGTTTGAAAAAATTCTAGAATCTTTTAAGATCTATAAGGTCCTCTGAAATCTTATCATTTATAGACCAGGGGTAAGTCATTTGGGTATCAGGGGATAGACAACAGATAATAACGTAATGGTGGTCTTTAGTTTTGGTTGATAGGAATCATGAGACTGAAGAGATGGATCTACCAGTAAGAGCATTTGTTGCATTTGCAGAGTACCTGGGTCCAACTTTTAGAACTGACATGACAGTTTACAACCTTCTGGAACTCCAGTCCCAGGGATTCTAGTGCTATCTTCTGGCCTCTGTGGGTACCAGGTACATATGTGGTAAACATATATACATGCAGGTAAATGTCCTCATGTATATTCACAAAATAAAAATAAACAAATGTCTTCTTAAAAGTGAAATCCAGTAGACCAACCAAGCCTTTTACTCCCCATATCTACCATGGGCTTCCTATGGGCCTTCCAGTTACTGTGATAAATCTGTTGTCCCTTTTATTAACAACAAGGAAAGTATGTTCCCTGGCCTCACTCTAGGATCAACCATCATTTTAAATGGCCCAGTTTTACTTATTTTGTCCTGTATCCAAATGGACTAAAGTAACTGAATACTGTATGAGATGCTGGAGTTGAAGCTGGTCCCTTCCAGGTCACTGACACGAATATTGACAATCCTCAAAGCTTCTCTGAAATTACGGTTACAGAACATTGTGATGACAAAACCCTGGTGGCAGAAGCTGACAGCCAGTCACAGTACATCTGCCTTCAGAAAGCAGAGAGTGAGAGATGACAGATGATAGTGCTTTCTCCTTCTTATTCAGTGCAGGACCACAGCAAATGGGATAGTGTCACCTGAGCTCACTGGGAGCCCTCTCACCTCAGTCAAATCTCTCTGAAAATACCCTCACAGTGAAGACCAAAAGTTTTTCTCTGATGTGACTGAAAATCCCATCAGATTTACAGGATTAACAAGCGCAACATTTTGTTTTCATTTTATAATTTTATTAGCTTGACTGGTTGGATAAAGTGATAGGTTTTATGACATTCAAGTCTATCGTGTATTGTGAGTATTCTAATTTCCATACTCTCTGTCCTTCCTCCCATATTCTGTTATATCCTTTCACCTTCCCTAATAGCTTGCAGAAGTTAGTGAATCTTTGTGAATATCAAAGAACATTTGACTTTGACCAGAGGCTGTAATTAATCACAATATTTCATTCTTCTGTATCTGTTCAGTACTATTAGAAGAAACTTATCTCCCAAAAATTCTGGACACCTCTAGCATTTTTCTAAAACAGTGGACCATATTTTTCAAACCTTGGTCTTTAATGGTGTGTGTGTGTGTGTGTGTGTGTGTGTGTGTGTGTGTGTGTGTGTGTTGCATGTTTTTATATATGATCATGTATGTGTTTGTATATGTGGCTATATGTGTGCAGATGCATGCAGTATCCAGAAGCTGACACTGTCTTCTTCAGTTGCTCCTTACCTTGTATTTTAAGACAGGATCTTTCTCATATTCACGCCGACTAACTAGTCATCAGGGTGCAGGGTTCCCACTGTCTCTGGCTTCTTGGTGTTAAAATTGCAAGCAGTCACCTCATGCCTAATTATTTGCATTGGTTGCACAGTCTAAACACAGGTCTTCACGCATATATGACAAGAACCTTATTAATTGACTCATCTTCTCAGGACCTTAGTGAACATTTTATTATAAATTGAAAACATGTAAAATTTAAGTAACTTTGCTATTACCAGGTCTTTTCTTAAAATGTTAAGAATATTTTCATTGCTTTCTAATCCTATCACATCCATTGCATTTTATTTCCACGTGATCAAGATATGTGTTGCTGATTGCAATCAACAGAAAATAACTATGCTTTCCTAAATTACAGAAGAGATTTTCTGAATGGACATTGAATTGGTCCTATACTTCTGTGTAATAGACTATGCAAAAATTTAATGTTGAAAACAGAAACTTGTTCTACTTTCTCATACCTTTTGGGTCAAGACACCCAGAATGCCTTCACTTGGTGGTTTGCCTCAGACCTTATCAGAAAATTATGGTCAAAGTTTAGACTGGGTCAGAAGTCATATCAGGGCTCAACTAGATGGGAATCTACTTCTAGCTCACTAACATGAATATTGACAAGACACAGGATTTCATTGTTAAGGCCAAAATCTTTAGCTCCTTGCCATATAAGAATCTTTATAGAATTACAAAATGTCAGCTGATTTCCCTCCAAGAGTTCATGAAAGGCACACTCTATTTTTTAGCCTAATATCAAAAGCCATAACTTTGTCATTTTTTGTTTGTGAGAAGTGAGTGAATGTATCCAGCACAGGTCCAAGGAGAAAGAACTACTTACAAGGACAGTAATCACTAAACCAAGACACATTATGGGCATCCTAGCATGTGCCTACTGCAGATGTCCAGTATCTCACATCATTCACAAGAAGACTGTAAAGCATTGTCAGAACATGGTAGGATGCAAAGAAGGCAACAACAATGAAATCACTACATCTAAGAACCAGTATTACTACAATGAGCATACTCATTTGCACCATTGCATCCTGTGACTTTTCTCCATGATTACTGTTAACTTAAAACCTTCAGTTAATTGCAACATTTGAAGGCTGGGGCTTGGGTGCCCATTTCAGCCAGAGAGCAGGGAGAAAGTATCTGCCTCTTTTCCACAGTAGAAGGAGCCTACTTGACAATCCTGCCAAAAGAGGAGGGGCTTCATGTCCCAGAGAGACAGAAAAAAACAGATTTAGGTAGATTTCTAGATAGATAAAATATCCTCAAAACTTGTCTGATGTATACAACATAGTCTGAATTGTTTCCTTTGCATGTGACAATAAGTTGAAATTATTTGGATTAAAATTGTAAATGTTTGTTATCATTCACATGCCTCTACTTTCAATGGAAGTCGTTATGTTCTCCTGTTTCTAACATAACTTTAAGTAGATACAGAATAGCTTAACGTGGAGTATAAGAGACTCAATCAAGGTCAGACATGTGATCAAGTAGAGTGATGTGTGCAAGCAGAGTGATTCTATGCTCCAAATTACAGTAGAAATTCCTACAACTCCCTTCCTGCTAACTCAACTGAACACATACCTAAACTATGACTTATATGAATTAATACTACACATTATTTAAAGCTGAAGTATCTATAAATGTACTTGCATCTTTATGGAAAGATGCTATTGCATCTTATATGCACAAGAGAAACTGACTTTTTGTTCTTTTTTGGGTGTGTGTGTGTGTGTGTGTGTGTGTGTGTGAAACCTGAGATACCAAAATAACTCTAGGAAACAAAGAAAATGGTACAGAAAGTCTAATGGGGAATGCAACCTGTTCAGCCACCTTTGCAGATTTTTGTGTATGATTCTAATCTAAATCAAGTTTATGAGATAAAACTCAACACTGAATTTATAAAATCTATTTTTTAATTATAACATATCATTATGGTACCTGTTAGTTATCAGTTCTAAATGATACAAAAAATATTTGTGCTAGAAATTAAGATGTGTGTGTGGGTGCAGTAAATAGGTGCCTTTTAATTATTTATTCAACAATATACAATAACTATTCTTAGCTATTTGCTATTTAATAGTAACAGCCATATAATAGAGATGAAATAATTAAAAACAAAAAGTTTTTAATCTTAAGGTATAAAAAATAATGAACAAGATACTCAGATGATAGGAAGATAGATTGGTTGACTGATGATTGACATACTAAAGGAAACAAGGTCCTATAAAGAAAGTAACAGATAAGAATATGCTAAGCATCTAAACGTTCTCCAGAAAGACGTGGCATTTAAGTTCATGTTAAAATAATATTTATTAGCTTCTGTAAGGCAAAGGACACTGTCAATAGGACAAAATGGCAATCCACAGATTGGGAAAAGATCTTTACCAACACTACATCCGATAGAGGGCTTATATCCAAAATATACAAAGAAGTTAGACTCCAGAGAACCAAATAATCTTATTTAAAAATGGGGTACAGAGCTAAACAGAGAATTCTCAACTAAGGAATCTCAAATGGCTGAGAAGCACTTAAAGAAATATTCAACATCCTTAGTCATCAGGGAAATGAAACTCAAAACAACCCTGAGATTCCACTTCATACCAATCAGAATGACTAAGATCAAAAACTCAGGTGACAGCACATGCTGGCGAGGATGTGGAGAAAGAAGAACAGTCCTACATTGCTGCTGGGATTGCAAGCTGGTACAACTACTCTGAAAATCAGTCTGATGGTTCCTCAGAAAATTGGACATAGTTCTACCTGGGAACCCAGCTATACCAACCACTCATGGGCATATACCCAGAAGATGCTCCAACATATAATAAGGACACATGTTCCACTATGTTCATAGCAGCCTTACTTATAATAGCCAGAAGCTGGAAACAACCCAGATGTTCCTCAACAGAGGAATGGATACAGAAAATGTGGTACATTTACACAATGGAGTATTACTCAGCTATTAAAAACAATGATTTCATGAAATTCATAGGCAAATGGACGGAACGTGAAAATATCATCCTGAGTGAGTTAACTCAGTCACAAAAGAAGACACATGGTATGTACTCATTGATATGTAGATATTAGCCAAAAAGAAGCTTGGAATACCCATGGAATACCCATGATACAACTCAGAGACCATATTGAACCCAAGAAGAAAGAAGATCACACCAAAGTCAAAGTATGTGTGCTATAGTACTACTCAGAGGGGGAAGAGAATACTCTGGGAAGTAGAAGAAGAGAGGGATCTGAGAGGGACAGGAGGGGGAGAGAAAAAGGTGGGTGAGATCAGATATGGGAGGAGATGGGGAGAAGTACAGAGGGTCAGAAATTTGAAAGTAAGTGTATAGCAGTGGGGAAGGGGGAGCAGGAGGTAGCCACTTGAATGTCCCAGATGCCAGGGACCCAAGAGGTTCCCAGGACCCAACAGGGAGAACTTTAGTCAAAATACCCAACAAAGGGGAGATAGAACCTGTAGAGACCATATTCAACAGGAAATGAAGGAACAGAGTGAAACAGAAACTAAAGAAAAAGGCTATACAGAGACTGCCCCTCCTAGAGATCCATCTCATCTGCTGACACCAAACCCAGACACTATTGCTGATGCCAAGATGTACTTACTGACAGGAGCCTGATATAGCTGTCCCTGGAGAGTCTGTACCAGAGCTTTACCAATATACAAGCGGATGTACACAGCCAAGTATTTGACTGAGCATGAAGACCTCAGTAGGGAAGTTAGGGCAAGAACTGTAGGAGCTAAAGGGGATTGCAACCCCATAGGAAGAACAACAATATCAATCAACTAGAACCCACAAAGCTCTCAGGGATTAAACCACCAACCAAAGAGTGCACACAGAGGGACCCATGGCTCCAGCTGGATATGCAGAAGAGGATGACCTTGTCTGGCATCACTGGGAGGGGAGCCCCTTGGTCCTGTGGAGGCTCTATGACCTAGGATAGGGGAACTCTAGGCCACTGAGGCAAGAGTGGGTGGGTGGGTAGGGGAGCACCCTCATAGAGGCAGGAGGAAGAAGAGGGAAAGAAGAGGGGATGAGGGTTTGTAGAGGGGAAACTGGGAAGAGGGGGTAATATTTGAAATGTAAATAAGTAAAATAACCAATAAAACAGTAATCTTTACTGACTAGAGTGGAGTGACTTTAAAACTATAAGCTGAGTGACTTAGAACATAGAACTGTATTCTTCCATTCTTCCTGCTGTTTGGCAGGACATTCACCCTGGTTTGCAGCTGGTTATCCTCTCATTGTGTCCTCCTGTGGAGATGGCAGAGAGTGAAAGTGAGTTTTCATACCTCTTCCTGTAGGGCCATAAATCTACTTTACATGTGTTTTTCCTCATGCCCACACAAATTTACAATTAGAAGACAATTACTTTGACATACAGTCAATTAGTTTCATAATTATTGTAAGAACACTAATGAAAAGGTATGTTGTTTCTTGACAAAAATTGTTGTATTCTATCTCTGCGTCTGTCTCTGTCTCTCTATGTCTGTCTCTTTCTTTCTATTGGTCTCATCTCTCTGTATATCTCTCTGCCTGCCTATCTCTCTCTGCCTGCCTATCTATCTTTGTCTGTGTCTCTCTGTCTCTCTGTATCTCTGCATCTCTCTCTGTCTCTCTCTGTCTCTCTCTCTCTCTCTCTCTCTCTCTCTCTCTCTCTCTCTCTCTTGATTTTGTCTATCTTTTGAGGGAAGTTCTGTGTGTATATACACACGTGTACATGTGAATGTTGGAATATGTACCTGAGTATAAACCCATGGCCTTGCACATACCAAGCAAGTGCCTCAAGCATGGAGGGCCCTATCGAGCATAGATGGGAGAAGAGATCCTTGGTCTCATGAAGGCTGAATGCCCCAGTAGGTGGAATTTTGAGGGTGTGGAGGTGGGAGTGGGGGGTAGGTAGGGGTATATTTGTAGAGAAGCAGGAGGACGGGTGAGGGGGTAGGGGGGTTCCGGGGGGAGGAATGGGGGTAAGGGGATAACATATGAAATGTAAATAAAACATCCAATTAAAAAAAAAGAAAGAAATTCTCAAATGCATTATTTGCTCCACGTGCATTAAATACTTTCTTTTAATGAGTCTCACTGAAACAAAACAGAAAAGAGAAGCAATTTCCACGTGTAAAGGAAACAGGGAAACGTGCTTCTGCAAGGCAGTACATACACAGAAGGGAAATTCTGCTTGTTGCAATCCTGCCATAAGCTGGAGCTGTGGCCTGACCATGCCTCTGCTCCATCTGCCGTCCATCAGAAAAGGCTAATGACACAAAGGTGACTAGCAGAAAAGAGTAAATTCACTCCAACTTTAATTGCAAATCTTTGTCCTTAAAGTTTTGTTGCCTTAAAAGAACTACTACTCATGTGGGTTTCTACTCGGCAGCTGATGTGTATGCCACACTTTACTTTGATATCATAAATGCATTTTCTTTGGTACTTATTTCTAATGACATACTTTATCCACAAATGTTACTGACTTGCCCATATGTCAGAATAAGCATAACTAAGGCTGTTCAAATCTTACTAATTCAAGTACAATGATCTTCACTAGCAAATGTGGCATCTGCCATGCACAGAGAACTCTGGGATTTACAAATTTGTCACTTGGCTTATTTGTTTAATTCTTCAATTCATTCATCTTTCTCATCCACAAATATCCATTTGGTGCCTGTTACTGTTCAGGCAATGATACAGGTTCTTAGGACACAGAAGGAAACAAAGGGAACAAAAGTCTCTAATATCACATGTCCTATACAACAATGACTAGAAATGACTCAGTTGTTACAGGTTGAATTGTGTCCCCCAAAATGCATATGTTGCGTTCCTGATCCCTGATGTCAGTATGGAACCATAGCTGGGGACAATGTCTTTAAAGAGGTAACTAAACTAAAGAGAGATTGTAATGACAGAGATACTCTACTCCAGGATCTCGAGTGGTTTTTTTTTTAAGAAGTAGAAACATAGATAATGCACACACTAAGAAAAACTGTGTGAAAACACAGAAAAAAGTCAGGGATCTGCCAGTCAAAAGGGGGACAAGAGTATCCTCAGAAAGAAGCTCTCTTAACTTGCACCTCAATCTCAGACTTTTGGCTTCCAGACTGCTGAGAAATAAGTTTCTATTGTTAAAACTACCCAGGCAGTGGTATTTTGTTATGGTGCTTTAGAAAATTGGTCAATGAACAACAAGTAAATTAGATCATTTAGTAAAAAACTAAGAATTCTCTTACAACAGAATAAGAGAACCACACAAAAAAGGAGGGAGATTCATTTCTATCTGTCACTGAAAAACCATTATAAAGTATGGCCACCCTTAATCTAAAAAAATAATACCACAGCCAGAGCTGTTAGTGAAGGGGAGGAAAAGGAGTGTCTGTCAAGAATTTACCATATTATTATTCTTTTATTTTTCTTAGTTATCGATACTTGTGGGGGAGAATGTGAGCAATTGTGGGTCTGTTTTACATGAACAATTTCATGTGCTCAGTTTAAATTTTTAACCTGACAGGGTTACCAGAATTGTCTCATACCCACAGATATTTTAGAATATATTTTGACCAACTTTCTTAGAATTAATATTTTATGTCTACTTTGAAATATATTATGTTTGTTTACATATTTTCTGTGTATGCACAGATATGTACATATATGCATGCATGTATGTCCACATGAATATACAAAAAAAAATACAGGCAACTAAAGAATGCTGAGTGAGAAATATCTTCTTACTCCCAATGACCAGATTGTCTCAGATCTGTCAGCCACCCAAATCATGACACAGAAATCTTTTATTGATTGTGAAAGTTTGACTTTAGCTTATGCTCGTTCCCATTAGCTCTTATGCTTAAATTAGCCCATATATACTAAACTATGTTCTGTCATGTGGCTTGCTACCTCCTGTGTACTGCCACTTGCTTCTTCCTCCATGTCTGACCAGTGAATCTCTCGTCTCAGACTCTTTCTCAGTGAGCCTAACTCTGCCTGAATGTCCCAGCATTCTTCTCCTTCCCTGCTATAGGCCGTTTTGCTCTTTATTAAACCAATCAGAAGGTAAGGGAGAAGATATTTACAAAACACTGAGACAGGTAATGCTTCATACAAGAGATTATCCCAGCATCTTCCTCTTTTTATTCAGTGAGAGGTTCTTTCTCTAGCATCAATAAACTATATATAATAATATCAATTATGAGAACTGTCAGGTAAAAATTACATTCACAACATCTAGTCCATTGATATTTGGCAATATTGGAGAAAACACTCTACTATCTACCCTACCTAGATGAGTTCAAGATTCTGTACCTGAATCACTTTCTATCATTTCTTGCATTTATCACCCTTAAAACATCTTTTTAGGCCTTAAAACATTTTCTTAAATCCTCGGCAACTTAAGCTTAACGTGAGACGATAACTAGTCTTCAACCACAACAGAGACCTGAAAAGGATAAATATTACATGACTAAACAGGATGTGCAGAGCAAGCAGTTTCCAAAACTATAGAAATAACAGTGACAGCTGGCTGCCTGGATTGTCACCCAAGATTCCTCTGCAGTATTGGAGCATCCATCTTCAGCCTATACACCCAGAATATCTGAAAGACATTTTCTTAAGTGGGAATTACAAAGGACTGGCCTACTCTGTTTTGCTAAACTTTGGCAGTTGACTTCCTCCATGTCCTTCTTGGCCATGTTTTGGAGAGCATGCTCTCAGCAGTTTGAAGCAAGGGCAGTTTTTTGCCCAGCTAGCTTTACCACATACGAAGCAAAGTCCATTTGGAGAGTCATCAATGCTCATCATCGTCTTTGAAGTAGTATTCGGGTACAGCCAGGATCTGACATGTCTCACTGTCATGAAAAGCCTTACATGATTAAAACATTCTAAATCCCATGTTCTGTAGATCTCATTCACTCTATTATTTTTCATTGTATATCTAGGTCCTTTGAGTCCAAAACTTGAGATGTCTGAATCTAAAATAACAAAAACAGTAACACAGCTAACTTTGAACCTGTTGTTTTTTCCTCTTAATTCTAAGAGTAGAAATTACAATTTTCTTGGGGATTGATCCCCTATAAGCACTGGCAAAGTATCTTATAATATCAATAATAAGTGAGGTGTTGAATAATTCAGAGAATCTAGCCAGTGTTCTATTCAGCTTCATGATACAGTGGTACCCATAATTATATGTCTCATGAAGATGTATGTGTACATTGCCAGTTCTGGGAGAACTCATCTGTGCACTTGATGTCTTCATAATGCCCTCCTTTCAACCAGCTTACAGAAGTGAGAAAAGGACAACTGGGAGAATATCCTTAGTTCTCATTAGAAATGAAGTAGAAATTTCATTATTGCTCAATTTTCATGTTTTCTTGTCTTTGATTCTAAAGAAACCAGTTAAGAACTTGTATTTCCTCTGAATTCCCATTTATAGAGTGTAACCCGTGTGCCTAGTATTATTATTTCTCTGCCACTATTATAACCATATCCTACCTACATAGGTATACCAAGTAGAATCAAAGAAGAAAAGGATACTGATGTACCTGGGCAAATAAATGATTCCAGATCTCTATTATTGTGCTGAGAAATACAAAATACATCCTAAGTGTTAGGTTAATCTCCCTCTTAGCAAGGAAGTTATTTGAGAAGAGATAGAAATTCAATTGGAGGTGGAGACAGAAACTAGAGATAAAGACAGAATTGTAGGTAAATAGAAATCTGACAGCAAAAGCTGTCATACCAGAATCTCTGGTCAAAAACTTTAGTAAAATGAACAAATACATAATAGAACATATGAGGGAGTTAAGTTATCCTTATGAAGCATGGACTTTCTCTTGCCTTCTCCTTTTACCATAACTAATCAGTAAGGTTTTATATGCTTTGAAAATCTGATACTCTATGCCATTTCAACTCCTTCCCAGGGTTGCTTATATTACACAGCTTTTTTCCCAAGAAAGAATGTATATTCTTTTATTGATCCTCAAATCCCTATATAAGGAAGGAGATAGAATGTGAAAACATTTGCAAAGTGTGAACCAAAAATACTGAGGCCAAACAAAATGTAAATGATAACTGTGCTTTAAAGCCAAATCCTGTGACTCACATAATAATAAAATCAGTTTTAAAGACTATGAATTATAGAATTTTTGCCGTGATGGAAGAATGAGAAACAAGATCAGAAAAGTGGCAGTTATTATAGCTTCCACAGACAGCTGCTTATTTACAAACAAGAGTGGACCTAACTCCATTACCAAGAGCTCCCCACCCTTTGACACTTGGCAGCTATCCATTCACGGTTGGGTTCATAACATCTTTTTTTGTTACTCAGTCTGGTCCTGGGCTTTTACTACTCTCCTAGTCTGGTCCCCACCTGTTTCACCTCTGCAGGGTGGGCTCCATCCTATAGGATGACCAGCTGGAACTGGTTCCCAGAAACAGAAATCCCGAGTCTGGCACATACTACAAACAACTGACCACCTACTTGTTCACAGCAGCTTTCCTCCCAACACACATTGCCTCCTCTTAGGAGCAGCTCCAGTTGAGGAATCTTTTTGTAGTAAGCTCCTCCACCCCCTTACCCTCATCTGGTCCCAGACATTTTCAGCCCACTTGTGTCCTCACATACAAGGCCAGACTTAAGAATGCAATTGTTCTTGGCAGGCTTACTAGCCTGTCCAGGGCTGGCCAAGACACATCTCTGCTCTAGATTGCTATGAGATCAGTCATATTAGGTTGTCAATTAGCTACTTAGGTCATACCCACCGAGGTTTAACATATACCTTCCCTCTTCCTTGCCAAAAGGTATCTTTCCAGGGTTATTTTGTAGAAATGTATACAAACAGTATTGAACTGTGGAGTAAAAAGAAAATGAAATCCAAGATAATGTGAACGCTTAACCTCTAAAGGTCTCTGTTTGCTGTGAAGACTAAACAAAATGATGCTTATTTAAAAACCTAGAACAAAATGCAATACCTAAGAGTTTCTCAGTATGAGTTAACTAAACTTTGAGTTGAAATTTTAAAAGCTTTGAATACAAGAAAGAAAGAAAGAAAGAAAGAAAGAAAGAAAGAAAGAAAGAAAGAAAGAAAGAAAGAAGGAAAGAAAGAAAGAGGGAGGGAGGGAGGGAGGGAGGGAGGGAGGGAGGGAAGGAAGAAAGGAAGGAAGGAAGGAAGGAAGGAAGGAAGGAAGAAAGAAAGAAAGAAAGAAAGAAAGAAAGAAAGAAAGAAAGCAGTAAGAGGAAAATGATGGGAAGTCAAATTTTCCTAAATAAGCATGAATAGCTGTAGCTGTTCAGAATTAACTAGAAACTTGTGGCTTGTTAAATTAGATTCCAAACACATTTCTTTCTCCTTAAAACACTCTCTTTGGTTAATTTCATTGTAACCAAATATTCATGTGCATCAAGAGAGAATGCATAGGGTAGGCTACTAATGTTGTATACTTAAAATCTCTACAGCTACCAGAAGCTAGGAGATGCCACAGATGTAATATCTACAAGGGCCTTTTCAGGAAGCACAGCTCTGGAAATATAAGAATGTCATACTGCTGTACTCAGGAAGGTGAGAAAATACAGTACATATTCTCAGTCTCTATGAAGACAAACAGATATTTCCTTAAAATGTATTACCAGGATGTACATTAATAAAAATGATGTGACATTGATTAAGATAATTCAAATATGTATCATTTAAAATTGTTTCAGCAATCCAGTAGAAGACACATAGGACTTCCTAAGGAAGATCATGTGGAGTACTATGTAAATATTGAGAAAGTCCAAAGGTACTACAATAACAGAATTATGATGGAAGATCTTGACATAGAGAATGTCTGTAAAACTAAAGTATGAAGACAATGGGAAATATTTAAATATTTAAAAAGAGAATGTGTGCTTCCCATGGTGGTGCTTGTCTTTAATCCCAGCATTTAAGAGGCAGATCTCTGAATTTGTGGTTAGCCGGGTCTACATAGTGAGTTTCAGGATAACCACAATTATATAGAGATATGAGAGAGAGAGAGAGAGAGAGAGAGAGAGAGAGAGAGAGAGAGAGAGAGAGGGAGAGAGAACAAATGGGATGAAAAAAGAAGGAGAGTGATATGTCCGCTAGCTAGTTTGGCTTTCAGAAAGATAAGAACAGTGCTGGAATAATGTCCAAAGACTCACATAATCAGTTTTCAACTGCCCAGCATCCAACCTTCTTGATTGGATCAGGAAGGGTTAGTATGTCTTCATCAGGTTAAAACAGAGGAGAAACAGTATACATGATCTGTCTAAGATTTAAATACTCTTTTTTGAATTATTCCTGTCTAAAATAAATGCAGAGACAAAAATTTAGAAAAGACTGAAGGAATGGCAGACCAGTGACCAGCCTAACTTGGGTGGACACCAAACGCTGACACTATTACTGATGCTATGTTGTGCTGTAGACAGGAGCATGGCATGGCTGTCCTCTGAGAAGCTCTGTCAGCGGCTGACTGAGACAGATGCAGATACTCACAGGCAAGCATTGGACTGACGTCAGAGACTCCTATGGAAGACTTAGGAGAACGATTGAAGGAACTGAAGGGGATAGTAAGGGGAAGCCCAATAGTAAGAACAACAGTGTCAACTAACCTAGACTCCTGGGAGCTTCCAGAGACAAAGCCACTAGAGCATACATGTTTACATGGGCTGGTCTGAGCACCCCATCCCCAGAACATTTGAATCAGAGGATGGCCCTGTCTGGCCTCAGTAGAAAATGTTCCTAATCCTATATAGACTTGATGCTCCGGGGAAGGGGGATACTCAGGGGGAGGGGAGTACCCTCTCAGAGGCAAAGGGGAAGGGAGACGGGGTGAAGAACTCTGGGAGGGGGAACCAGGGGTACAAAAAGATAAAGCACGTAGTGTTCAATAAATAAATAAATAAAAATAGAAGACAAAAAATGTTAAATACAGCTATCAGGTTAAAGCACGTCACTTTCCTTGAGTTTAAGAACAAAATGCCAATGGTCAGTGTTCAACACATACAACGTGTTCAGCATTTGTGCATGGAGGTGAGTGTGTTTTTTGTAATTTCTTCTGAATAAGACTGTGGTGAGAAGCCTTGTAGACTGATCATGCAAGATGATGTATTCTACATTGTATTACCTTTCTGAGATCTCTTCCTTGTCAAAAATGATTTCGAAAAGTGCTAATGTCTTTTTCCATTATCAACAGTATTACAAACATTAGAACAAACAGCAACTCATTACATGATATTTAAAATATTCTGACACTGATTAAAGTAATAAATGATTTGCTTGTGATAAGACTATTGATAATTAAAGATTAAAACAGTTTAAGAAAATAAAGCCAAGATTCTTTCCATATAAAGAGCTGGCAAAATGGCTTAGCAGGTAAAAATGCCTGCAGCCAAGGCTGACTACCACGACAACACATGGTAAAAGAAGGAAGTCAACTTGCCCACACTGTCTTCTGTCCTCCTCAAAAATTGAGACATATATGAATTCACACACACACACAAACACACACACACACACACATACACACACAAATGTATTCACAAACATACACAGAGAAAGGGAGTCTAGAATTTTAAATTTTTTAAATAAAGTCTCACCAGGAGCTAGAGAAGATTGGTAACTCTTCCAGACAAATATTTTTGTGAGAAAGGAGGCTTAAGAAAAAGAAACCAGCCCTGAAACTCTTGTCTAAAGATAACTTCCCATCATCTGCATCTACAAATATCAGTTGGGTTTCACCTTACTATTCACATTTGGTTCAAGTGTTTTCTTTTCTTGCTTTCTACTAAAACTACATCACAAATTATTATACTTATTTATAAAATAATAAAGGGGAGAAAGTAGGATCATTAGTTTACATGTTTTATTACCCACATCGTCAACGATTGAAATAATACAATTGTTACATATATCTAAATATTTGAATATTTAACTAGGTAGGTAGATAGATTAGATAGATGATAAATAAATGATTGATAGATAGATAGATAGATAGATACAAACATACAAACTATCATACTAATATACATAGAAAAATAGATAGTAAACGTTTGTGTATCATTCCATACTAACTATGGTATGTGTGAACATACCATGTTTCCACCTTTCATTATCTCCTTATCTGTATGTTCTGTAATCATCATGCACATATCCTATTACAGGGTAAATATAAAAATTGCTCACAGAACCTCTGGAAAATTATCTTTAAATATTTTCCATATGAAAAATGCTACCAAATGTCCAAAAGTTAAATTGCTGAAATATTCATCAAGAAGTCAGAATAGTTTGTAAGAATATTAGAAAGTAATTTCTGTTGGAAATTTCACTGACACCAACAAACAAGAGTCTTGTTTCCCGAAAGCTAAAACTAGATGATTGTTATTATTTCATGCATCTTGCTTGAATAGAGCTGTCAAAATTGACAGATCATTCACAATACCAGCGCTAAAGCCTGAAGAGCATTCAAAAGTCTAAAACCTGAGGGCTTCCTTTAAAAAAACACTAAGTGTATTTTTAAGTATTTTTGCTTTTATATTTCTCAATAGCTAAGAATTGAATTCCATTCTTTTTTTCTAGTTAGAACCACTGAATAATTCACGTTGTTAGGAAACTTTACGTGTAGGAGAAACAGACAGTACAAGCAGACCAAGCATGTGGGAAAAATGAGTCCTGATTAAATGGAACAACTTTTTTTTAAAAGAAGACTTCAAGAGCTTGGGATTGTAAAGGGATGTGTTACACTCACTGAGGTAAAAAAGCAAAGAAATTGAACAAAAATTTGTCAAGCATTCCAGCAGCAAATATGCACCAAATGAAACTTCTCTGGTTACTTACTGCTTACATAACATACCAGGAAAAACTTCCCTTAGGTTGAAATCAATTTTTATTTTAAGATTAGATAGATAGATAGATAGATAGATAGATAGATGATAGATAGATAGTAGATAGATAAAGAGATAGATAGATAGATAGATAGATAGATAGATAGATAGATAGATAGATAAAGAGATAGAGAGATAGAGATAGATAGTGTTATGAATGTGTGTGTAAATGCTCTATGTTGACTATATCCAAATCTGAGGAAGAAAGAGCTTTCAAAATATTGATGCTCAAGTCTGTATTTCTGACAATACTTACTATGAAGAGTGCCAATCCTATCAGCCCTGTTTGCAAGTTGTGCATGTTCTGTTGAAAGGCAAGAGAGCCAGCAATTTCAATGTCCTGCTTTGGTTAGATCATATGGAATTGATAGGAAACCTAGAGACCTTAGTTTATTGATTATTTTTTAACATATTCCTCACTTTGGGTTTTCATTGCACAGCTTAATTATATGCAGTATTTTATAATAAAGTGAAATTCACAGAATTAACATCCATGTAGTATATTTTTACATTCTAGTTTGTTCATGAGGTATGCATAAAACATTTCTTGGCTTCTGAAGTTTCTACATTCTAACTCAAAATTGTATTTTCTTGTTTTATTTTAGTTTTATGTCTTTCAAAGATGAAATATCTGTTGGACCAAAGTACAAAATAAAAAATGGGAAAATGATTATGTAAGTATATATGTCTGTATGCTTTATCCATAGAAGCTAAAACACATGAAAAAAATCAATTATCATTGAACCTCAACTACATTGTTCTCATTACTGATGCTTTGGCTGAACTGTCTATAAAGCATCAGATAAGAAGGCAAACCTTCAGGATGCAGAAAAGCAATGTATTGAATAGTGTGCTGTGTCCCTTACAGAAATCCTATGCAATGGGTTCACCTTAAATTGAACATTGCTTTAAAGTGAGTTATTTTTAAAAAAGAAAAAAAAAAAGAAAAAACCACCAGTAACAAGAGTATATGTCTAGAACATTACGTCTCTTTCAATTATCTTCAGGGCTAATTTCAAGTCACTCATCTAGAACAAGTGCCAAACAATAATATAAAATGGCATTTAACAATTACTATCATTACAAAAATTGAAATAATTTACAGAGTAAAAATCATAAGATTTGAATACAAATGGATTTTGCAAGTCAAGGTTAAACAAAGAAAAAGTTCCTTACACTTTTTATATGTATATTGTTATCTACTTTAAAATGTCAATTCCACTGTGTTTTTTAGAAAGTTGTCGTGCATACCTTCACTATAGATGCCTCTTGAATACTTTGGATTTTCCTTCCCATTTCATTATCCCATTTGAGCAACTACAAACTAAAAAGTTAATTTTTGCTACTGGCTTAGGGTTTTACTGCTGTGATCAGACACCAGGACAAAGGCAAGTCTTAGAAAGGACAACATTTAATTGCTGCTGGCTTACAGATTCAGATATTCAGTCCATTAACACCAAGGTGGGAGCATTGCAACATCTAGGCAGGCATGGTACAGGAAGAGCTGAGAGTTCTACATCTTCATATGAAGGCTGATAGTGGAAGACTGGCTCCCAGGAAGCTAGGACAAGGGTATGAAAGTCCACACCCACAAGGTCACACCTATTCCAACAAGGCCACATATCCCAACAGTGCCACTCCCTGGGTTAAACATATACAAACCATCACAGCTACTTATTAAGAAGTTTATGATGGCACCTGAAACATAAATCTTTGCAAGAACTGTCAGCTGATAACACTCCTAAAGTGTCAGAATGAGGGTAGTGAGCTACCTAAGTGCTTTATGAGACTTCCAATTACAAGAAGGCTGTAGAGTAGACCTGGGGACCTGAGACAGCATTATAACTCTGCAGTCAGTTTGCTAGTAACCAGTTTTAAGGACTAATAATAGTCTCCAACAATATACACAAGATTACATTAAGAGATATTTTGTAACAGATATATAATATTTGATGAGGTCCTGGGACAATCTTAGCATTTCAAACTGCAACATCATTCTTTCTAATTTTAATATCAAAATACAAAGTGTGCTTTGCATAAGAATAATAATTTTACCACTTACAGCATGTATTAGTCAAGGTTCTCTAGAGAAAAAACTGATAGAATGAATATATTTTTATATACAATATTTATACACATTAATACATCTTATATTAATATAATAGAGAAGGAGATTTATTAGAATGGCATATAGGTCATGGTCCAACTTGTCTAACAATGAATACCTACCAACTTAAAGTTCAATAATTCACAAGGCTAGATGTCTCAACTTGCACTAGAATCTCAAAGAAGTTGGGCTTTAACGTCCATGAAGGGATAAATTTAACAGGGAGAGCAAAGACAAGGAGGCATGGTGGACAAGTTTCTTTCATGTGCTTCACATAAGCTGTCAGGAGAAGATGGTGATGTCCCTTGAGGGACAGAGGGACATTCTTTTAGAATCTGAACACTTAAATATGATAACCAATGATATTCTTACAAATGATATTACATGATAGAGAAATTGAGGAAAACACAAAAACTTGTTCAAATAGAGATTAAAGTGGATCTTCCCTCCTCAAAATATCTGATTAAAGGTGTTTCCCACTTCAAGTGATTTAGTTAAGAAAAACCCTTCATGGACATACCAAGCCACTTACGTTTTGGTTAATTCTACATACAGTCAAGTTGATGACCAAAATAGCCACCACAAGACAACTTAATAAACAATCATATCTCCTAATGCAATGATTAAATTCTTAAGACTGTCCCAGGACCTCATCAAATGTTATATTTCTATTATAAAATATCTCTTAATGTCATCTGGTACATATTGTTGGCAACTATTGTTAGTCCTTAAAACTGGCTAATAGCAAACTGACTACAGAGTTATAAATAAAAACAATAACCAAATCATAATTATGCCAACATGAATAACTATCCCTCATACTACCTCAAATACATTATAAATATTAGAACAGATGGCAATGTCCCTTAAGGGACATTCTTTTAGTATCTGAAAACCTAAATATTATAACCACTGATATTCTTGTAACAGATGTTACATGAGAGAGAAATTGAGGAGAACACAAATATCTATATAAATACATTCTTTAAAAGAAAGACAGAAACACTCATGTCAATTATAACCCTCATTTCTGCAATTGGTCACATGGTTTTAGCTTGTATTTCTAACTACCTTCTTCTATTACCCATTCTGTATTTCCTCCACTTTTGGCAAGCACATCAACAGGTCTTAGTTCTTTTTCTGGAGGACTGACCCATCCCTTCATTACAGAAGGGTCTGTGTCATTTGTCATCCTATCTGAATTAGGATGTGGTTTCCTGTTGATTTTAACCACAAGACATGGTAGCACCAAAAACCACCCTAAAGGATCTCATGAATTCCAAACAGAGTCTTTCTAACCTTCACATAGAGGAGAACTCCAATTTCCCTCTGGTAATCTGGATCAACCACCCCTGCTACCATTACTCCTCTTTTCTTAGACTGTTTAAGGGAATTACAGGCCCAAAGTGGCCAGAAGGAAGTCTGAGGTTCTAGTTCAATAGAATCTTTGTTATATCTCCTAGAAAGAGTGCTTTCCATCAAAAAAAAAAAAAAAAAAAAAAAACTTCTAGACCATCAGAAGTCCATGTCACAAGAACAGAAAGCAATTTTTTTCCTACTGAATGACTAGAGGTGATATTGTATAGAACTATTCCCTTTTCCATCCCTTGATCCTTGGACCTGTGCATCCTAGCTATAGAAGAAACAATACCACATGTTGGACACTGATTCACAGCATATACCACCTCTTGATAACCCTGTCCCAAGCCTCCATGCTGATGTTAACTAATTGGAATTGTGACTATGTCTTCAAAAGATCATTCTATCTTTCTACCAGGCCAGCTGCTTCAAGATGGTGGAAAACATGGTAGACCAGTGTATTCCACAATCATGGGCCCACTACCAAACCTCTCTGGTTGTGAAGCAAGTTCCTTTGTCAGAAGCAATATTGTATGAAATACCATGTGGTATTCCACATGTGGACAGGGAATAAAGCATTCTGTAAGTCCATGGATGGTAGTTTGGGGGAAAGGAAACAATCAAACTTTCCAAGGTCTAAGGGGGCTTATGGAAGTAACCTACTATTAGTAGATTTTTGTCTGAAGTCTGACAAAAGGTCCAGTGGATTCCTGAACTCTTCCTGCAATTATTTCCCTAGTCTCAGAATGCATGATTGGGATGGATATATTTAGAAGTTGGCATAATACACATATTAGTTTCCTGATCTGTAGTGTGATGGCTATTATGGTCAGAAAGGCTAAATGGAAGCATGAACTAAAAGCATTATCAGACCCCTAGAGCAATTACAGAAGTTAGTGGCACCGTCTAGTGCTTGTAAGATGCAGGGGTTGTAGAACCCAACATATTTCCCTTTAAGTCATCTGTGTGGCCAGTCAGAAAATAGACAAATCATGAAGAACAGGTAACTATAGAAAACACAATCAAATAGTGACTACACTTGCAGCTGCAAACTATTGAGCTGTGTCATCCTACAAGCCCTTCCCTTGGATTCTGGAACACAAATTGCCTCATTATGTTACTCGCATTGTGATGAAGATTTTCATACTTGGAGACTTCAAGTAACATTTCAATGACTTCCTTCTTTCTTTCCCAAATTAGTATTTAGTTTGATGGCAAAAGGCAAGGGCAAAACCATAATCAACAAAAGACAATGTAATTTGGCACAATTAGAACCCAGCTCTCCTATCACAGCAAGCCCTGAATACAACCAACAGAATAGAAGAGGTGGAAGAGAAAATCTCAGGTATAGAAGATACCATAAAAGATATTGGCATATAGAAAATGCCAGGTGTAAAAAGTTCCCAACCCAAAGCATCCAGGAAATTTCAAACACAATGAAAAGACCAAACATTAGAATAGTAGGAATAGAAAAAAATGAAGAATCCCAGTTCAAAGAGCTAGAAAAATCTTCAACAAAAGCATAGAAGAAAACTTCCCTAACCTAAAGAAAGAGATGGTCATAAAAGTACAAGAAGCCTACATAATACAAAATAGATTGGATCACAAAAATCCTCCCAGCATATAATAATCAAAATACTAAATGTACTGAACAAACAGAGAAAATTAAAGCTCTAATGGGGGAAAGTCCAAGTGACATATAAAGGCAGACATAGCAGAATTACTCCTAACTTCTCAGCAGAGACTCTAAAACCCAGAAGATCCTGGACAGATGTATTGAAGACCCTAAGAAACCACAAATACTAACCCAGAAAAATTCTCAATCACCACAGATGGGGAAACCAAGATACTTAATGACAAAACCAAATTTAAACAATATCTTTCTACTAATCCAGTCCTAAAGACGATACTAGAAGGACATTTCCAACACAAGGAGGATAGGATTAACATAATGAGAATGGCCATCTTACCAAAAGCAACCTATAGATTCAATGCAATTCCTTTCAAAATTCTAACACAATTTTTCACAAACATGGGAAGAGCAATTCTCAACTTCGTATGGAAAAACAAAAATCCCAAGATAGCCAAAACAACCACAAACAATAAAGAACTTATGGAGGAATCACCATCCCTGACTTCAAGCTATACTACAGAGCAATTGTGATTAAAAAACAAACAAACAAACAAACAAAAAAACCTGTATGGTGCATGTCAATCAATGGAATAGAATGGAAGATCCAGAAACAAATTCACACATCTATGGACACTTAATTTGACAAAGAAGCCAAAAGCATACAGTATTAAAAAGAAAGCATCGTCAACAAAGGGTGCTAGTGTAAATGGCAGTCTGCATGTAGAAAAATTCAAATTGATCCATATTTATCATCCTGTACAAAGCTCCAGTCCAAATGGATTAAGGACCTCACCATAAAACCAGATACACTGAATCTAATAGAAGAGAAAACAGGAAATTGCCTCAAAGTCACAGAGGAAAATTTCCTGGACAGAATACCAATGTCTCAGGCTCTAAGATCAACAATTGATAAATGGGAACTCTTGAAACATTGTGTCAAACTGACAAAAAGTAACTACTATACTACCATTTCTGAGTATATGAATAAACATGGAGAATACTGTGTTGTTTGAAATAAACCAGGGACAAAAAGACAAGTGTCGCATTGTACTGTGTGCATGGGACCTGTTGAGTTGATGTATGGGTCCTGCCTCTGTCTCTCCATATGGCTAGGGCCTCTGGTGGGGACAGAGGCAGCAGGAATTTGACTGAGTTCACTCCACGCTGGCACCAGGCGGACATCGGGCTATGTGAAGCCACGAGACACCTCTTCGGGATGGGGAGCACAGTCTAAGGTCCCACAGGGAGCACGAGCTTTTGGCTTGTTGGTCCCAGGGCCAAAAGGCAGCTGGGAACTGGCTGATTCAGGCCCTTGGGTTCCCAGGCACCGCTGGGGAGCCACAGAAAGGCCAAGAATAAAGTGGGGGCATACAGACTAGATTGGCCCAAATCAGAAGAGGAAAAGGTGAAGGATGAGCTCCATCTGTGTCCTGCAAAGATGAGAGTTCTCGATCGTGGAGACTCTTTTGGCTGGGTCACAGCTGCTCGCTTGGCTTGGGTGGCTGGGTTGCTGACCTACGTGACGTGACTGGGATCGCAGAGAGATCTTAGATGAAGACCTGTTCCACTGTTCCCCATGGCAGGTCCCAAAGAAGAAAAATAGTCCATGGTCTTAAGACATTTATTGTCATGGTGGAAAATGGATGAAACTATATCCCAGTATTCTCAAAGTGGGCCTGAGGTTAAATATCTTTTGCAATGAGGGTCTTGGAAGGAATGTTTAATTGGCTACACCACTGGCCTTTAGGTATTTCATTAATATGGAGATCTGTCTTGAGGCTCTGGCCTGTAGTCAAGCCCTCTACCTGTGGAGGGGCTTGGGGACGTTGTCCTGTGTGCCTGGAAGACCTCACTCTTCGGCCTCCTGTCAGGAGTCTGGAATCTGGTAGCATGGCAAAATGTATGCTGTCCCTTAGGATCACCTGGGGGTCTCTGGAAATTTCTATCTGGTGCTCAACAAGAAACCATGCTGTCCTTTCATGGTCCTACAGACTAGTGTCATGTATCTTACTTATAGTACAATAGAAAACAGCTGATCTCTCGAGGGTAGTAAAGAGTAGTTTACTGAACTCTTGTAGTCCATATGTAGTTCACATAGTCATGAAGTCTCAGGTAGGCCAAGGTGACCTTGAATTCCTAATTCTTCTGCCTGAACCACTGAAGTTCTAAGACTATAGATATGTACCACTGTGCCTGGCTTAAAGTTGATTAATTAGTAGGATGCCTCAAATTATAGAGTAGATTAAGAGTTTGCAGGAGTTGTTGAGAGGGGAAAAAATAGGATGGATGTCTGAAGCTCTGGGAGTGAATAGAAATAAACTAAAGCTCTTCCCTGCCTGATGGAACTTCTTACCACTTAGCTCAGATGTCTGCATGCTCCATCTCCTAAAAGCCTTGTGTATATTTACATATTCAAAGTACATCCACATGCAGAATGCCCACATCATGTTATTGCCATCTTCCCAGGAGGGTTTCTGTTGCTACCGTTGTATGTGTGCCTTTTAATCCTTGAGGAAGATTTACTGTAGAGGACAGTACACTAATATATATTGATTTAGACCTTAGACACTACTCAGAAATTAACGGCTCTAGCTTTCTTTCTTTTAAAAACCAATTTACATATCATTCTTAATTCCATGAGAGGGTTATTTATTATAATATCCGTTAAGCACAATATATATTTCAAAATATATATGATCAACTATATTTCTTCTAGGTTGCAAGAATACATGAAATTAGTAAGTTAATCTAGCATGTGTTTTCATAGGCCAGTGATGCTTTGCTGCCATTAGGCTACTATTTTAAAATCTGATTTACCAATTATTTTTCTTAGAAAAAAATGTAACAAATAAAATGTTTCCCTTAGCTTCTAAATTATATAGACCCAAAAAATTCACACAGACTCTTACACTGTCACTTTCCTGTGACAGAGTTAAAGAATTTTTTTGCCTATGTATTTTGAACTATATACAGAATAACTGGCATCTACTCAATATAATATTAAATGTGGTACATTATTAAATAAAACAATACCTGTGAAATATTTGCCTGCTTATCATTTATATAGTAATCAATAGTAGCCTTTATTTTTAATAGTATGATTTAGATTATTAATATTTTTCTGGAGTCTTATGATCTGTCAGCATCTACAGCCTTGATTTAAGTAAAATTGATCTTTATTAAAAGGTTATTCATTGAATGCTACCCAGCAGTCTGGGAAAGCTTCCTGGTTGGGGAAAGCAGCATTCTCCCTGTCATCAAATCAAAAAAATATGTAAGGAGCTAGGTGAGGCTAGCAAAGACTAACACCAGGACTTTGAGTTTTAACAGCAACATGGACAAAAGTCAAAGAGTTTATCAGTCTTAAAGATATAGATAGACAACATTGGACTCTAGAAAATCTCTTGACTTACTAAACCATAATCTATGGTCTCTGTAAACTTCCCCAAGTGGAAAAGAAATATTCCCATCCAACATATCTGAAGTGCACATCAGAGCTGAGTTCTGGAGACAGAGGTCCCTTTTTCTGGGTGGAGTGAAAGCACTCGATATATATTCACCAACAACTACTCTAAGCTATGTGGTTCTCACACTTCACGGTTAGATACTTACATGCATGCTTTGTCCTTCACAGAACCACCACCTCACTGCACAGTATTCAAAACCAGCATATGAGATTGACCTTACAACTAGAGATAAATGTCGATGTTGTGATTGTGAGTGGTTAATTGAGGCATTGGGCTCAAAAAATAAATATCTATTAATTTTTTTAAAGTAAGAGAAAAATTTTAAAAATTATAACAAAGGTAAAACAAATATAAACAATCTTTCCTTGACCCTTTTTGAGACTCAGATTCTATCCACTAAGAAGTCATTTCTATGGGGCTTCTTATATGACCTTAAAGAAGAATAAATTACTATGGTCAGTATGTTAAATTTAATCATTTAGCTCATATAACTTGACAGGTCTAGAAAACGAATAGAATCATTAATTGAGGTGTTAATAGCCATAGAAAGTCTGTATTCAGAAATCCTATTTTTAAGTAGTCAAGGTATCTTCTGTCTCTGTCTTTCTGTCTCTGTCTCTTTCTGTTTCTCTGTGTCTCTCTGTATGTGTGCATGCTCATATGCACATGTTTATGTGTCTGTGTGTCTGTGTGTCTATGTGGAAGCATTCTCCACCTTATAAATTTTTGAGACAGTGCCTCTCAATGAATGTGAAGCTAGACAGGATAACCAAGGTTCTTACCATCACAAACCCTAAGCATAGGGTCTAATGACATCCAAGCCCAATTCTTTATTCTTTTTTGACATAATATTTTCATTAACACTATGAAACTTTCATTCATCTATACAATGCAGTTTGATCATTTTCAGTCCCCATTCCTCCCCTTGACTCCTCCCGGATTTTCCCTCCCCACATCTTCCCAATCAAGCCTTCATTCTTGAGCACCAAGCAAATTACTGGCTGAGCCATCTCCCCACCCCACCCCAAATCAGCCTGGTTTTTAATGATTAGCTTTATCGTGGGTTTATTTGTCCCAAAGAAATTAGCCATGATGATAAACTTGTAATTAACAGATAAATGAGAGATGATGAAAATGCATGTCATAAATTCTCTGTCCCTTTCCTACCCTTACTTAACTCACACAGAAGCATGTCACAGTGAAGTGCAGTGTAACAAGAGGTCTAGATGTATTTGTTGGCAGCAAAGCACGTGTATGCACAACAGTCCCTAAGTTACCCTTCTGTGATGGATCTGAATAAGCCATTATGGCTCTAACTGGTAAATGAGGCATGTCATTACACTGTATTTATAATAAAAAGGGATCCATAAGGACTATTTTCCTAGAGCCTCCTGGGCTCCTTAAACATACTCACAGGATAGCTCTCCTTACGAGCAGGAGCAATAAAACTGAAGCTTGGCATCTTATCAAGCTTGTTATCAAAATTCCCTGAGGTGGTGACCCTCATTCACATATGCTCTGCCTGGAGTTTCCATCAACTCTGCTGTTCAGTTCAGTTGTCGTCTAAAAGATTTGGGAGATTCTTTGTTCCCTGTCTACTTACCCGTGTAACTTCCTGGATAAAGTCCTTTTCTTCCTCACTTACCTCTATATTTGTAGAAGGACCTTTCCCTAGGGCTTGGGGAGCCTTTCCTTTCCTCTTAGTGAGATCAAAACACTGAATTCATCATGGTCTTGGTAATGATGGTTTATTCTCAACCCCTCCTTTTTTCATTATTTTTACAAATAAGGCCAAAAATAGGGTGTGCTGAATTCATTTCTAAGACTAAGTTGTGGTCTGTATTTGAGGAAGTTCGATGTCAAAAGTTGAACCTCTGGAAGAGTAAGTTGTTCTCGAAACACAACTGGATTTTGAAATTTCTCCCTTGATATGTGTAATTAATATGTGTATTTATCATGTGCTGCCGGTAAGCCCATAGTTCCCTTCTTTTGCCTGTGAGACTTCTTTACTAATTTATTATTGGTATGGGGAATCTAAGGAAGCTCTCCATGTGAGCAATGAGGAGAAAACCTCCCATAGAGCATCAGGTAAGCTTCTCTTATCCCCCATGGAATTCTTCAAGTTCACAAGCAAGGAAAAAGTTGTATTAAAGGACTACCTTGCTTAAACTGTTAGCACCAAAAATGCTTCCTTGAAAAGTGAATTGATAGGACTAGACACAAAAAGGAAAGCAGAGCTTAGACTGCCAAATAGATGTCTGCCTCAGTGCAGATATAAAAACTCACATTGAGTTCCAAACATCAGAAGAAGTGAGCTGAGGAGCACTCTACACCCCATCATGCCTCATCAAGAATGTGATGTAATGCTTCCTTACTTTCACGTTTCCTGAAAGGCAAGAAACAAGCTTGTGATGCCACTGCCGAGTGCCCAGTGGATTGCACTGTTTGGTTTGGGATAATCCATGGGAAAGGCTGCCGAGACTGACCTTCTCTTGAAACTGAAAAGACTACACCAAAAAGATCATTTACTCTCACGTTGTGAGAGGGTCTGCAGCACCCAGGAAATGTGATGCTATTTGGAAATTGGGGTCAAAATCCAATGCTGAAACTCTTATTTTAGCAACCACTTTAGATCTTTAGTAAGAGGAAGAAACTGGGTGCTATGGAGAAAAAATAATGTCCCCCTCCCTCCCTCTCTTGTACTAAGGAAAAGAGTTTCTCTTCTCATCTTGTTCAATAGATCCACTCAGACACAGTGGTGTTTGACTCCCAGTATGACCAGGATGGAAGGTGACCAACCATACTAAGTACAGGAAAGCAGTTTCCGGCTAACGAAGGTTCACAAAACAGCTGCAGCCCAGTTCCACACAATGCAGCAAAAGAGCCATTCTCCAACATCTGCTGCCCCTGAGGATGCTGACAGCTACTCAGGCAGTGCTGGAATATTCGCTGGAGTTAGTAAGTCCTCTCTCTTCCCTTCTGCTGCATGATCTTGGTGTAGCCAGAAACACAGACAGTAAGAGAAAAAGCAAAGATAGAAATCAAGATTGGGAGAACACAAGATACCAAAATGCCTTCCTGAATCTTTGCATAAGAAGAAAAGAAACTTGAAGAATAAAATAATACCCACAACATGGGTCTAGACATGAATTACTGACAAAGGGTTATTTAGATGATGGCTGTGATCAAGGTTTTCTTCGGGAAATAGAGAATGACTCCTGCTACAGTAGAACTTAAAGAGACAGTGGGAAACAAAAGATTGATGAAAACAGTTTCATGCACTGAATGCTCTGAATACAAAAGTTATTTTTCATAGTTTTCTCTCAGAATAAAACATATGTTTTTCATGTTAACAACAGTTGATAGGGAAACCACTTCTGCTTTCAAAACATTCAGATTCTGGTGGTTTTCGTTGTGAATTTTCCCAACCATTGCAGCTAACATTTGGGAAAATGTGTTTAACACAGACAAGAGACAGAGACAGAGAGAAACAGAGATAGATGGACCATAAGATGGTGAAACAGAGGAATCTACCAGACAGGATAGAGAATTAAAGGAGAGAGGGAGAAAAAAATTCTTTTAATCTTTTATATTAAATAAAAAATGTTATAATAGTTATTATATTTATATTAAACCTATTTTATAATTTGGTATACATACTAACTCTTTTAAGTTTGACCATGATTCAGATTAAAATCAATCGTAGGTGACACTGCACCATTTTAGACCTGAGAGCCTGTGATACTTGTCTTCTCAGTGTGCTGTATACTGACTGAATTCCTTCTCATCAAGGTCCTCATCGTAGCCTTAGAGGGACGTAGAAGATAAACTTCTTATTAAACTTCAATTCTCACTAACTTGTGTTATATTTAGAAAAAAAAGTCTCTGACTCTTTGTGTTTATCAAGAAAACAAAACAAAATAAAATAAAACAAGAGGCTCCCAGATGTTTAACTCTTTACTACACGTTCTTATCGGTACCTGAGAGATGCAACTTTGTGCCAATTGTTCATAAAATATTGTCAGCTTCATCAGCAGTACCCCATTGTTTCAGAAAAAAAAACAGTCAGCATTTATGTGGGTTGAGCACAGTGTCAGGATCCCTGCATTAACTGTGACATTCACTGCTTCATCCCTACCTGAAACCATCTCACAGTAGTTGGAGTTGGGCTCTTCTGTGGCAAATTGGTATGAAGTAAGATTCATTCAGAGAAAAAGTCTAAATACCTAGTTATATTAGCTCTTTTCTAGTTTCTGCAAGAAATACAGAAGAAAGGCTTTATTCTGGCTCCCATTTAAAGGATTCTATTGATCATGAAAGGGTAAGTCATGGTGGCATGAGCCAGAGACAGCTGGTCACATTGCATTCATTACATTGAAGCAGAACGGGATGAATCCTTGCATTTGACTGGCTTTCTCCTTTTTATTGAGTCCAGGACTCCACCCCGGGTCGGTGCTGCTCACATTTAGAATGGGGCTTTCCACCTTAATTAGCCTTATCTAGAAACTCCCAGATAGACAAAAAAGTTTTTCCCATGGTGATTCTAAATCAAGTTAACAATCAAGACTGACCATCACAGCAGCATTACTTGGCTTTTGCGGTGTTATATTTTGTGGACACCTACTCAAATCAACTCCTAACGATATCTTCTTAAATGTGAAACATTTTCGGTTTTGTGTCTTCTGTGTTTGGGGGTATTTTAAATGAGTGTAGTCTATATTAATGTAAGTGAGGATGAAAATAATCCCTAAGGTGTTCATCACCTATCTCAACATGATAAACATCAAAACTGGATCAAGTACCACAGCCTCTCCACTAACGCTTCCTATTTTAAAATTGATGTTAAAGATAAAAACAAGAAGTTCCTACAGTTCCCAGAAAATGATTCAGAGATCCAGGATGGATTTTTCAGACCTGCAATTTCTCAAAGTGAACACAATAGCTAAACTTGACCTTCCTTTTGTTTAGGATCTGGAAACTCAGGTGATTTGCAAGGCACAACACATTCAAGCAAAAGGTTGTTTCTGAGTCTCATTCATGTTGGTAGCTTCCAGTTATCCCTCTCCACAACTAACAAACATTTCCCTCTATATATGGCCACATTTAGCTTTGAACCTTTACAGGGCATGGGTTAAAATATCCCTCGGGAACTATTGGACAAGCTGGTTAACTGTGTTCAGGTAGCTGGAGTTAGGCCCAGAGAAACTTGTATAGTCATTGAGCCATGTCAACAAGACAGCCAAGATCCATGACTTCCTGGATGTATCCTTGCTAAACACACCAAATGTTCTATTTTTTCTCATGTGTTCACAGACCATGAAGATTTCAGGTAAGACAAGCTTAATGCCTTTTGCAGCTGCTGGATTTTTTTTCCATTCTACCTTGTGCCAATAATATTGTTCTATAATTATATTTTACACAATGCTTCGTCTCAGAGATGTTTTTTGACAGATAAATGACTTCCTTTGGGGTCAAATGCCTTGCATTCACATCAAAGGACTGACTCTAATGAATCTACCCTCAATCTGTGTGTTTCTCAGAACCATGAGGCAGGGCATGGGTGATAAATGGAATGTCAGATGGCTTACAATTTCTTTTAATGACCAGCGGTGGGATACTTCTTATTCATATAAAATACATAACAGACATAGCAGGTGGTCCCGTTTTCAATCCTGATGGATCATAAGAGACTGCGGTATAATGATGTTGTATTCTGTGGAATGTTCCCCCTCAGGCTCTCCAGCCAGAATCAAAGAAAATTTAGAGTTGCTGTGATTTAAAATCCTGCGTGGAAAGATCTTTTCTTTTCTACTAAGTCGCTGTTCGAAGAAAACAGATTATGAATACATATTGCTTTTTTTTAATGTTCTTCTTTGACAAGGGTCTGGATGGATGCTCTGGTTACCTAGGAGATGAGGACAAAGATGAAAATTGATTGACTTATCAAGTTGATTGTGAGCTATGCTTCAAGTGGCAGCTGTGTGTGCTACACATAAAATATGGCTGCTTGAAGCAAGCTGCCTGTTTTTAATTTGTCATATCTGTAATGATAGCCCTGCATAGATGTCTAGATAAAATTAAATGGTTGTATTTTATTAGAAAATTCAATGTTGAATGATATCCTAATGATTACAGTTGAGAGGGAAAACACATTTTAAAGAAGTAATTCTGCCCTGGACACTTGTTTGCACGTGTCACTAAAGTGGTTGCATCAATGATGAAGAAAGCTGGGACAGAAATCCTAACTCCTCACTCCTTAGTACTAATAGCCCTGCCTTCTGCCTGCTGAGATTGGACTGGTGGGAAGGAGCCTTAATGGATCTTACTGTAAAAGCAGCTACAATGTCTACCCTCTCTGTTCTTCATGTAATTTTTCTACGCTACTAAGCAAGACAAACTGCAGACAGAAAAAAAGCTTTATTTTCTGAGCTATCCTAAGTTCCTGCTAATAGCCTTTCTTTCCCCAAATTTTCCATATCTTCTTCTGCAACTTTGTCACTTTGCAATGTCTGCTCTTACTCTTCTAACAGTCTAACTGCTTCAACTGTCCCCGCTAACAACCCTCTTTCAGAAGAGACATATTTATGTAACTATACAAATATAAAACATGTATACAAGGATAACATTTACTGATAATGAACCTTTGACATACACATAATCTTATACTTGATAAGGAAATCTGAGTACTAATGAGATGAATGCATTTGTTTGTTTTTATATAACTTATGCATAAAAATTAACTCCCACAACAATGCTTGATACTGCATCTTTACCATTTCCATGGTGTGTGTGTATGTGTGTGTGCGTGTGTGTAAAATACAATAATAACATATTAAGCAACATATGTCCTTTAGTACAATAATGACATGGCTATTGTACACACAACCAACTGTTTTCCAATTGAATTTAAGGCTCATTCCACAGGATAGGAGGAAACTCACTTCTGGTTCTGTAAACCAGGACAAAGACCAAGGACTGGGAGATCATAGGCTCTAGAGAAGATCCTCTCACTATTGTTTTGTTAAACAGTAATGTCAAACTGCCTTTTTTTCCAGTTATTTTTATTTTTTATTATTAATCACTTTATTCATTTACATTTCAAATGATATCCCCCTTCCCAGTTACCCCTCCACAAACCCCTCATCCCATCTCCCTCTCCCTCCTCCCCTTTGCCTCAATGAGTGTGCTCCTCCACCCACTCATTCACTCCTGCCTCACTGCTCTAGCATCCCCCTATGCTGGGGCATCAAGCCTCCACAGGACCAAGGGCCTCCCTTCCCATTGAGGTCAGGTAAGGCCATCCTCTGCTACACATGTATTTGGAACCATGGATCCCTCCATGTGTACTCTTTGGTTGGTGATTTAGACTCTAAAGCTCTGGGGGGACGGGGGATCCAGTTAGTTGATATTGTTCTTCCTATGGGGTTGCAATCCCTTTCAGCTTCTTCAGTCCTTCCCCTAGCTCTTCCATTGGGGTCCCAGGGCTCAGTCCAATGGTTGGCTGAGAGTATCTGGATCTGTATTGGTCAGGTGCTGTAGAACCTCTCAGGGAATAGCCATACCAGGCTCCTGTCAGCTGCTGGCAAGCTGCCTTTTAAATAATCATCCACATGAATCAGTAGAGCTCCCAGTATTCATCAGAAATGCTTCTTATGATGGTAGTGCATTCAGCTCCAAAATAAGATAGCTGTATCCAAAGGATGGTGAACATCAAAAAAGAGATAGCAAAAGGAATATCAGAACCACATGTATGGCTCTGGATATGTCAGTCATTACACTTATGAATTCATTGCAGCTGTGATTATCTGCATAATTTTGGACCTCCTAACATTTCATCCTGGATGAGAGAAGGATCCATAAGGACAAACTCTTCCAAGATGAACTACAGATTGACAATTTGACTTTACCATCATCAGTGCCGAGGGTGCCATTTCTTATAAAGACGTGGCACACAATGGTTGAATCAGATTTAAGGAATATACGAAATTAGAAATTATGTCTTATTCCAAGCCAAAATTCATTTAACAATATTTTTATAAACTCAAGTCGGCCACACAAATATGTTTTCAAGTCAAACATATAAATATAATAAATCTGAAAATATACTAGTGTGATGACTTCTGGAAATGATAGTAAAGTATTATGTCTGTTTCTCATAATTAAAGCATATGTTTCTATGAAAGCAGTAAAGTTTCTACCTATAACAAAATCACTGACATTTTTAACATGCAGTACTCTCAGATCTGAGCCAAGGTATTTTTGGCCAACACTCTGCAGACACTGCATGGTCTGAAACAAGGTGACAGTGACATCTCATAACGAAACAGTGACAAGTGCTGCCAGAAATACATCAGATTCATTACGTATGTGATTCTAAGTTAAGTTTTGTGTATTGATCATTCAACAGTCTTTCACTAATGCTAACCCCTATATTCAACTACACAACCCAATATATGATCACAGCCCACATTTATAAAGCTGTGGTCTACTTTTCCAGACACCTATCTGCGGTTATCACCACACTACTACTACTTATATAGCCTGAATTTTATGCTTCTCATACAGCAGTATAGACAAGGCTGCTCTGATTTGTTAAGGTGTTCATGGGTGGTGATACTGATATGAGCTGAATTTCTGTTCTTCTCTAATTCATATGTTGCATATGTTTCCTGTGCAATGACATTGGGAAATACAGTCTGCAGAATTATACATGGTATTGGTGCCTTCATAAGAAACAAGGAAATTCATTCTATCATATGAGCACTCGGGGAGAAGACGAAATCCAGAAGCAGATACTGGATCTGCTGGCACCTTGATCTTTAACTTCCCTATTTCTATGAGAAATAAGTATTGCTAGTTTTGTGGCCCTGTCTATATCAATTTGTTATAACAACCCAAACTAAGACAATGGTTTAAGTATTATTCTACAAAGAGTTACACACACACACACACACACACACACACACACACTTTTTCTTTTACAAGCTTTAATCAAAATAAAATAACCTTATAATAATAAAATGCAATCTTTTTTTCTAGGCAAAGGAAAGTATATTGTCAGGGACAGGAGCCTTCCTCTTCATTTTTTTTCACTCATACCCTGAAATAGAACTGTAACATGTGATCTAGCATAATTTATATCCAGAATTAATTGAAAGCAATACAAAAGAAACGAAAAAAAGAAACAAAAAGAAAAGGAAAACTAGAATTGTCCCTGGTTTTACCTGTTTCCAAGGAAACCATCATCCCATGAATAGAAACTTCCCACCATATAAACTTCCCTGTAATGCAGATACTGCAGAGTTTCCTACAAATAGAAAAAACTAGGAGTGGACCACAGAGTGTAGAATGTGGGGATGGAGATAGGAGCATGCAACATAATGCCACATACAGGAATCGTGTACAACATCATGTTCTCGATAGACAGAAGAAAAAGCAGTAAAGGGGAAATGTTGGGGTTGGGGTTGTGGGCAGAGAACTACAACCAACAGAAGATCACAAACGATACTAACAATATTACCCATGATTCCTAACAGCAAGCAAATCTTATAAAGATAGTTTCACCAAGTGAACCTATAAATTTAATATAAACAAATACTAATCAAGAAGGACTTTCCTTATTAAGAGGTGTTGTACAGGAATAATAAATAGTATAATATTTCTGCAAAAGTAAATAATTTACCAATAGAGAGTAATAAACTCGAAAAGTGTGAAAATCATCTTACATATGTCATTGCAACACTTAGAAGGATGAATCAGAATTGCAAATTTGAGGTCAAAGTAAATATAAAACAACTAAACTACAGATTTTTAATTAAAGGGAAATCTAAGGTTATTTGATAAAATTTATGGTAGAGTTCTCAAGATGATGAAAAAGGCAAAAATTTATAAGTAACTATAGTGACTATATAAAGATTTTAATTTTAAAGTATTTTATATATGTTTGGCAAACTGAAAATATTTTAATAGTATGTCTGATAAAGGATTAATATGCACCACATCAAAAGATCATACTGAAGGTATGGAAAGTACGGAAGTTTCTTAAAAAGTTAAAAATAAAACTGTCAGACAAACCATCTTTCTCACTACTAGGTATATATGAGGAGGATTTAAAATAAGCACCTCATGATTGCACCCTAACATTCTCTTAATAGTTAAGATGTAGAAATGACCTCAGTGCCCACTAAAGCTGGACACATAAAATGTAGCTTATAAATATAATGACATTGTTTGGCTTAAAAAGTAGAGCATCCTGCCATTTATGACACTAAGGTTGAACTTGGAAGACGTTATGCTAAAAATAAAACAAGGCAGTCACAGAAAGATAAATACTGCATGCTTTCATGTTTAAACGGTCTTTAGAATAATCAAATATACCTAGAAACACAGAGCACAGTTGTGGTTGCCAAGAACTGCAGAGAGGGGTAAGTGGAAAACATTCTTTAATAAGTACAAAGTTTCTGATGCAACAGATGAATATATTCTAGAGATCTGCTGTATGGTATAGTACTTGTAGTTAACAACACATCACTGTGCACTTCAGACTTAGTAAGAGAGTAAATTTCGTGCTAAAAGTATATATTCTTACCAAATACAGACAAATGTACCTATATACATACTAAATTGACACGAAGGGAAGTTTAAGAGTCAATATGTTTGTCTAATTCCTTAATTGTGGTATTGCTAACATAACTGTATGCATATATCCAAACTCATCAAATTGTATACATTATGTATTTTGATTTCTTTATATATTATAAAATATATTTCAATAAATCTGTTCCCAAAAGAATTCAGGAATATTCCACCAAGTAATAAACAAATAAATAAAGCCAGCAATTAAAGAAAGGAACCCAGATTAACATATAGTGTACAAAATAAATTCAATTACTAATAAAAAAAATGCACATTGGATAAAACTAAGGTATATTTTGTCTGTCCAAATAAGAAAGCTTATAAGCTAACAATGAAGGGCTGGAGATACAGCTCAGTGCTCAACTAGCATGTGAAAGACTGCTTCCACCCCTTAAGTAACATTAACACAAAGAAAAACCAAACAAAACACATTATAAGGAGCAGTACCAACTGACACAGGATTCCAGAGCAAAACTTACAAGTTTTATCTATCATTTCATATAGACTATAAAAAGGCAGAATGTAAGATCTTTAGGAGAGTATCCCAAGGAAGTAACTTGATAAATCACAACAAGGTGTATGCATAGTGATATTTATTAAAATCTTCATATATAGTGAAAAGGAACAGTGATATATGACAGCATCAACACATGGGCTTTGTTAAGTAAGGATTGTGCAGCTGCATGATGGGATATGGTGAATGTTTAAGTTAGCATTTACTGTCTGAGTGTGCACAAGGAATGATATTTCAAATTTAATTTAAGATTAAAAATTCAGCAAGGTAAGAAGACCAGGTATTATAATAAAACTTACGTTAGTAATCATGTGAAGGGACTGGCAATGTAGCTGGGTGGAAAACATGTACTTATTATACATGATGCCCTAGGTTCTATCTATGCACCACGAAAACACAAAAGTTATTACATTTTTTTCTTACCATGACTTTAAGGAATATATATATATATATATATATATATATATATATATATATATATATTATACATATAAATTAAGATATACATATGTGTGCATATATAAGGCATATAAATAATATATACTGTATTATATATAATTATGTATAATTATATATACATATATTAATTTATTAGAATTGGACCCAGATTTATACTAACTTAATTCATGTGAGACATAGAAAACTTGCCCATTTGTTATTCTGTTTCATTTCTGCCCGTTTTATTACTGTCACACACATATTGCTTCTATAAATTTCACAAACTCAATAACATGTTATACAGACATACCTCAGAAATGTGATTCCAGACCACAGCAATAAAATAAATATTGTAATAAAGCAAGCCACACAATTCCTCTTTGCTTCCCAAGTGCCTATAAAAGTTATAGCTCTACTGTACTATATTCTATTAAACTTCAACTACATGATTTCTAAAAACACATACACCTCAATTGAAAGTTACATCATGATATTTTTTAAATAGCAACAATCCTGAGGCATCCATGAATAATAATCTTTTATGCTTATGTAGGCTCTTGCCTCATTGTTGATGGCTGCTAACTGGTAATAGTTACAAGGTAATTATGTCAATGGTAATTTCATTCTTCTTTTATTTCAATTTCTTAATACTTAAAAATACTCCTTGAGTATCTTCATCATATATAGTATAGAGTTACCTATAGATATTTTTCTGATATCAAATGAGATTAAAAATTTCTTCATATGTTTAACAACCATTTCATTTTATATTTTGAGAACTGTCTATTCATCTCACTAATCCATTCACTGATTAAGTTGGGTTTTTTTGTTTAATTTGTGAGTGAATATTTTAAATATTTAATCTTCTCTCAGATGTATAGATATCAAAGATTTTCCCCACATACTTAATGTATGTTAAGCATATCCTAATAACACACAACTCTCCTGTTTAATTATTCCTTCCTCCTGTTCATCCTTTTGCTACTTTTGTTTCACTTGTACTTTAATGTATATATATATGTGTGTATGTGTGTGTATGTGTGTGTGTCTGTGTGTGTGTGTGTGTATACACATACACATATGGATATATAGTAATTTATATAACCATATGGAATTAGTAACTATAAAAGATAGTAAACATATGTTTCTTTAATCTTAGACTTTTTTAATTCCCTTAAAAAGATAAACTACAGTTGCATCCACTCACCTGATGATAACGTTATTCCTTTATAAATGCACATGTTTCCATTGTTTATGTATACTACGTTATCCTTATCCACCCCTCTGTTTTGGGTGCCTGTGTTGTAATGAGAATAATGCTGCACAGTAGACATGGATGGTCAAGGATCTCTGAGAGATATAGACTTGGAAAAACTAAGAGTGGTGTTGCTGGATCAGAGTTAGCTCCATCGTTAGTTTTATGAGTACCATGTATACTGACCTCCACGGTGGCTGGGCTTGTTTATACTCTCATCAGAGATGGACTAAGGGATCTTTTGTCCATATTTTTACAAAATTCATTTGTTTTCTTTTATTATTAATATATTTATGTATTCACATCCAAAATGCTGCTCCCTCCAGGTCCCTTCTCACAGGGTTCTTTCCCCTCGTCCCCCTCCCCTTTACTTCCGAGAGGGTGACTCTCGCAGTATCCCCCACCCTAGTGCACCAAGTCTCTGCAGGATTAGGCACATCCTCTCCCACTGAGACTTTATAATATCATTTCAACTAGGGTGAGCTGGAATTTCAGTGTAGTTTTGATTATTTTTTAGGTCTCTAGAGTTGAGTTTGAACATTATTCTATATGCTTATTGGTCATTTCTATTTAAGAACTTGCTGCTTATTTCATTAGCCAATTTATTGAGTTGTTTAATTTCTTGTTATTTATTTTTTGTTGTTTTTTTAGTGCAATAACATGGCATTCAAACATACCTCAGTAATTTCTTTGTATTTCTTTTGTATGTTGACCATCTATAAGATGTACAGCTTACAAATATTTTTCTTCTTTATGTAAACTATCTCTTCATTCAATTGACTGTTTCTTTTGCTATGTGGAAATTTTTAATTTCATACAGTCTCATTTGTCATTGTCGGCATTATCTCCTGAATAGACAAGAGTTCTATTCAGACAGTCTTTGCCTGTGCCTTTATCTTGAAGCGTTTAGCCTACATTTTTGATCTTATAGTTTCATGATTTGGGGGCTTATACTAGGCTGTCTGATCCATTTGGGGCTGATGTTTGTGCAGGGTGAATAGTAAGGCTTCAGTTTCATTCTCCTGGATTTAGGTATCCAATTCTAACAGCAACATTTGTTAAAGATTTATCATTTGTCCAATACATATTTTTGGAGAATTTTTTCCTAAATAAGAAACTATAGCTGACTCATTTATTTCATTAATCTGTGTGTCTGTTTTCATTCCAGAATCATGCTGCTTTGTGACACAGGCTCTGTGGTATAACCTGAAGCCAAGCAAGTGTCATGCCTCAAGAATTTTTACTTTTGCTGAGATTGTCTTTGACTATATAGAGTTTTTTTGTGTTTTCATGTGAATGTATTTTTATGTGCATGAAAAAATTATGTTGGTATTTTGATGGGGATCATATTGAATCTATATAATATATTTAGTAGTGTAGTCATTTTCATGATATTGATTCTTCCAATTCATAAGCATGGGAAGTCATCACATCTAGTGTCTTCCACAATTTCTTTCTTCAGTGTGGTTTGGTTTGGTTCAGTTCGGTTCGGTTTGGTTCAGTTCGGTTTCGTTCCGTTTGATTTGGTTTGGATTTTTTATGTTACAGTTCTTTCACACCCTTAGGCTTCATAGAAAAAATTTGGGGGAATAGAAACAATTGTGAATGGAACTATTTTCTTGATTTCTTTCTTATTACAATTGCTATTAGGATATAAGAAAATAAAAAAATAGTATTCTTCTTATATCCTAATAGCAATTGTAATAAGAAAGAAATCAAGAAAATAGTTCCATTCACAATACTAATTTTTTACTGCATCCTGCCACTTTGTTGATGGTATCTGCTCTCAGAGTTAGTTTTTGCATTGAGTCCTTAGTCTCTTATGTATATAATTAAATAATGTATAAGTAAAGGTACTTCCTTCTTGACAGTTTATATCTCTTTTGTGTCCTTCTAGGTAAGCTTTCAAGTATTTGGTGTTTTGAGTGAGAATGCCCCTGTAGGCTCATGTTTGAATGCTTGGTAGCCAGTTGGTGAAACTGTTTGGGAAGGATTAGGAGGTCTGGCTTTGTGGGGAGAGCTTTGTGGGTTTTAAAAGTCCCAATTATTCCCAGTGTGCCTTTTCCTGCTTTGTGGCTGTTTCTCAAGAAGTGAGCTCTCAGCTAGTTCTCTAGCCCCATGCCTGCATGCCTGCTGCTACACACCACTGTGTATATTTAAGTTTGTAAATGTTTGGAGGGGTTGTTCTTTTGTTTACCCAAGGTACCTAGCTAGGTGCCTTGAGACAACTGACATTTGTAAGACTTAACCTGAGCCCTCCCAGTTATAAGAGCATAGAGACCTCAGCTGTCACTTGTTTCCATGGAAACCCAAATCAGGTTGCCAAAAATGAGGTTAGTCACTTAGAAATCATATTTTTTAAAAGAAAGAATCACTGCTCACCACTAACATCATTTGAAATAGAGCTTTGTATAAAGCCATTTTCTTTTCTTTTTTCTTTTTTTTCATGATTAAATACCTGTTTCCATGGCAGCAGATAAGCAAACAACCAAGAGAGAGCTGATCCCAGAAGGTCCTTTGGCATCACCTACATGCTCAAAATCTACAGTGCTAGTAAAGCCACTGATGCTAGTGCAGTCTGAGGCTGGAAACGTGTCTGTGATGAAGGATAGTGACTGATTCTACGTACATGCCTCTTGCAAATGAAGAATGCAGCAATTAAATCCAGCAACGTGAAAGTTTTACAGTAGTAACAATAATTATTATAATTTGTTAACTCTTCACAATGGAACTGAGAATGTGCATGATACTTTGCATCAACTTATTTCCAGTGTTCAATATTATTATGGAGTTGTTATTCACACAGGAATTAACCAAGAATAGGATCATAAGGCAAACTGGGATCCCGACTACTCTAGGACTATGTATTTTCTGTTATTCTTTTCTTGTTCCAGTAAAGACTGGAACAAGGTGAAAATAGTCTATTTCTGCGCACATCTCAGCACAGGGAATATACATATTATCACCTTTATACACAGTACATACATGTGTGACTCAGGTGAGAGACTCAGACTCCTAAGCAGTATTTCAGGACCTATTGATTTTCCTGATCATATCATAAGAAAACTGCCCAGGTCCCTTAGGTCAAACATTGGAAGCTGACCTCCCAAGGCAGTAGTTCTCAGTAGAACTTAAAACAATATAAGCATCCTCCTCCCGCTTCATCCTCTCGCCACCAACAAAACCTTATACATAAATCACAACATCTCAGAAAACAGGACTGAAAAACTACACAAGAGTCTCAACAGAACAAATAGCTTCACTAATCTCATGTTGAAAGCACTAGTCAGATCCAATGAGCAGTCATTACACAAGTGCACTAGTTTATCCTGCAGTGGTGCACTTTGGGTTTACTCGAGAGCATACATTTCTACTGCTTAATTAAGGCATGGGTGACCATACATTCTTCAGAAAATTAAGTAAGGGAAATAACAATGGTCATTTATGTTTTATTTTAAACAAATTCTGCCAGAGTGAAAAATAAACTTTCTAAAGCTTCTGAGGACAGCCTTAATAGAAACTGGAACAAGTTCAACCTTAAAACAGCTGTCTTCCACACTTTTCTCAAGGAAAATGTAAATAGAAAACTGATAGAACTGATATGTTTCTCCAGGCAAAATAAAATGAAGGATTTTGCTGTCAGTACAGGAAGAAAAAGAGGAAATAATTCCCCAAAGCGTAACTTCATGCTTAATTTTAATTTATGTCAATATTTTTCTATTGAAGTAGGCTATAGGACAGAAAATTTATGGAGAAGAGAAGCAGGGGCAATTCTGACATCACAATGAAGCTCTGCTTAACTTCAAACCACTTAGATTCTTCAGAGCAGAGTACAGCTATTTCTAGTTTAAAGAGCTTAGGAACTAGTATTTGAAGATACGACTATGTTTACTAAAATCACAAAACTTATCTAAATAGCAACCATTTTGATAAACAATACTCAGCATAATTCCTTGTGGGATAGAGTGATGTTCCAAATGAAATACAACTTAAATGTGTAAATCATTACTGTCAACCTTATGTTCATTGAAGTTTAGATCTTTAGAAGTGTAAAGAATTTCCAGCCCTCTGTGTTCAGCTATGATTAGAGTCACTATAGCAATCCAAGTAAGTCTACATATAACAAACCAAAATCATCAGTGGTCAAAGAAAATGTATTCCAAATGAACCACCAAAAAAAATCTTTAAACATTATAATTATATTTGAAATGTTAGAACCAAAAATTCAAAATAAAACCACCCAATACAAGAAGTGGAAGATAAAAATAAGACCCAGAACTACAAAGCTGTATGTTTACCTACAAATGTTTGGCTAGCCCAGAAAATAATCATTAAATGCTTCAATTTTCAGGTAAATACTATTTAACAGAATGTATCAGTACATGCTTCAGTGGCTGGGGAGATGACCCAGTGGATAAAGTCCTTGCTTACAAGCATGGGGACTGGGATTCAAATTCCCAGAACCCACCTAACAATCTGGGCAGATGTGGCAGACCACAAGAAGCCCCAAAGTTTGGGAGACAGAGACAGGGAATTCCTGGAGGAAGCTGACTAGGTAGACTCCTGAACTCCAGGGCAAGCAAAAGACCTTCCCTCAGTGAATGAAGTGGAGAGCAATTTAGGACATTATCCAGTATTAACTCAGGTACCTATATTCACACTCAGGAATACAAAAGGGCATCCACAGCCACAAACATGTCCATCCACACACAGGCAAGCACATACAGTCACAGGTAGCACCACACTCACACACAATAATTAAGAAAGAAATAAAACCTAATCCCACCCCAATACATGTCTATATTGAAATTTTTTCTTCCTCTTCAGTTCTCTTTATCTGTAGTGGATAGACTGGTACCCAGATGGTACCCTACCTATAATTTATCAACATTTTATATTATATGACAAAAAAATTTTTGCACATACAACTAAAATTATAGTAATAAAGAACATTATCCTGACTGTCTAATATAGACTCTCTGATATCATGAGTCTCCAAAAGAAGAAAACAGTCTGCAATTAAAAGAGAAAGAAAAACAAGAGATTCTAGCATGTGAGGCTAGAACTGCCCAGTTCAGATCAGCAAGATCACAGTTGGTGTTCTATGCTGCTCACAGTAAATTAGTATAGCTATCACAGAAAACAGGTACTTCAAAAAGCAAAACTTGTTTTCCTTTCATATCTTATCTTCTGTTTATTTTTAAGAAATTTTAAAACTTTAAAATATTGGGCTTATGGTTTAAACCCAGTGAAGATTATTTCTGCGTTAAACTCACTACTTAATATCTGTTATGGATAGATAGAGAAGGAGACGGAGATGGAGGCAGAGGCGGAGGCGGAGACGGAGGCGGAGATGGAGATGATGGAGATGGAGATAGATGATATCGATATGGATATGAATATGGATATATATTCATATATATGTACATATATATGGAAAGTACAAAGAATTAACAGGAAGTGAGTAGAGAGAATGTTCAGTAGTATGAAAATATAGTTTCCTTATCTTGATATACCTATCCCAAGAACTGAAAATATTGAATCTATCTTAATCCTCTTTACCCTGGTCTCCTTTCAAGTTTTCTAAGTGTTTCAGTTCCAAATTCCTGAAATGCTGTTTGCACCACAAACAGGAAGTTTATGCAAGGAAACCAATAGCAATCAATAAATGTAACCAGAAGGCATTTCCCAACCCATCTCTAAAGGGATTGACGTCACACTGTCATTGTTTTCTCCTGACTCTGATGGAAGATGAGGACATTACAAGTTCTGATGCTTTCTGAACGTAAAATGACCTTCTGCTCGTGAAGTTATCTACGGCTGTGGTCACCTGCACATATTCTCTCAGTGTTTCATCCTGAATGAGGGAATAGTGTATGAGGCCCCACTCTTCCCTGAAGGACGTCAGCAACTAGGAATTGTGGAAGGTGTCGCTTTCTTCAATAGTGTACCTACAGATAAATTGCCGTTGCTACAGAATAACACCCCATCCATACTCGGGCACACAATTATGAAATGCAACGTGCCACACACAAAGAGAAGACGTGGAAGTAAAAAAGAGGAGGACTTGTGGAGGAGAGAGCCGAAGGAGCAGTGCGAGGGAGGAGAACGTGGAGATGAAATAACTAAACTTCATTATATAAATGTCATCAAACAATTAAAAACCATCAGACAATTAAAAACGTAAAATACGGTTTAGATTTATGTTCACTGACTCTCCCTACAGGTTGAGTGAGAAAAGTAACTTTGAAATTATGTCTAATATATGAGAAATCAAAGAGGGGCATATCGCTGGAAAACAAATCAACAAAAACCCTAGGTTTTAAATTAATTCAAATGCTGCCCCCTCCCCCCTCACAGAGATTCTCTCCCATCACCACTTTCCTACTCCTCTGAGAGGTTGGACAGCCCCCTCCATATCCCCTATCCTGATACATCAAGTCTCTGCAGGGCTAGGCACACACTTTCTCACTGAGACCAGACCACACAGTCCTACTGGAGAATGGACAACTCAGTCAGGCTAAAGCTTTAGGGAGAACCTCTGCTCCAGTTGTTGGAGGAGGGGGGCTACATGGAAACTTGTTCAAGCCCAGTTGTGTTCTTTGGTTGGTGGCTCAGTCTGAGAGCTCCCAGAGGTCCAGGTTAGTTGACTCTGTTGATCCTCCTACGGGGTTCCTATCCCCTTCAGGTACTTTAATACTTCCTCCAACTCTTCCATAAGAGTCCCAAACCCCTGTTCAATGTTTGGCTGTAAGTCATCTGCATCTGTTTTAGTCAGTTGCTTGGATGAGCCTCTCAGAGGACAGTTATGCTAGGTTCCTATCTGCAAGCATAACCGAGTGTCATTGATAATGTCAGGGATGGTCTTATAACCAGAGTTGTAAGGAAACAACTACCAACATTTTTAGTGGGTTGATTAGTTTTGTGAGTTAGATTATGGGGGACTATGGGGGGTGACCTTGGCCATCTTCTCATTGAGTCATGAAAGGTGCCCATGACATATCTGCTCAGTGAGTGATAAATGCAGCATTATATCTAGCCTTAAATCTAACTTGGAGATTCTTGAAATAATATAGTTTTATGATTTAAGATAAAAAAGGATCAATTATCTATGCTTTCCAGATATCCAATTAAACATAGAAAAACTCAAAAAAACAATCAGCAAACTAATTATTTCATTTTATTATATAGTTCAATTTAATTTTGTCCAGTTACCAAAAGTCCATCTTTGATGTGCCCCTTAGGTTGAAAAAAACGCATAGCATGGTTGAAAATATAGCATATATTTGTTCAAAAATATATTCATTGTTCAAAAATTTTATAATGTATATTAATTTTGATTATCCAAAATTATTTTCAGAATACATATAAGGCTTTTGTAAACAGTCAAAGCATCAGTTGATTTTCTTGCTTAGAACTCAAATAAAGACTATACACTTTGAGGAACTTTATGGAAGTTGTATTTATTGATATAACAGAGTGAGAATCCTAAGTTTTCAGATGCTAAAGCAAGGAGGAGTTGACATGAAAGCATGGTCCCTTGTTAAAGAAGCAACATTTAAATAGAAATCAGCCCCTATGGGCCGATTTTGTACTTCATAGAAATCAGCCCTTTTTTGTACTTCATAAGGAATCATTCATAGAAGAACACTGAAGTTAAGTCATGAGTTCAGAAAACACAAAGTCTGAGGAGCCAGGAAATGCCAGTCTGCTAACAATGTGATATGTTAGGGAGAAAAATCAGCCTGAATTTGGTCATTAAAAGCTCTTATAAAACATTTTAAAGCTAGTACTAGAAGATGAGGAGTCTGACTACACATCTCTTGTAGACAGCAACAGCTTCCAGTGGTAAGGCAGGGTTGCATTAGGTCAAGTTGTTAGTGGAGGGAGATCCCTAAAGAAACCAGGCTGATATGAAAACAAGGTTCTTCTCCAAAAACTGACAGCAAGGCCTCATTGATGAGACCAACATCCACACAGCTCACTGTACATAGGTCAAACTGGTGCCTGCATGGAGCCTTCATCCCTACACTATAGCTTCTTTGTTGTAAAAAGGTACTCTGCAGCTAAGGAAAGAAAAACCCGGACAGCAACTCAGCCCAAAGCCTTCAACCTACAATCTATCCTACCTGTAAGTTGTGCTGGGACAATGGTGACATAGAACTTGTGGCAATGGTCAACCAATGTCTGCTTTAACTTGAGATCCATGCCGTGAGAGGTAACCCATACCCTACATTACCTAGATGGCCAAGAACTGGAGATTAGATAGCCCAGAGAACTAGGGTAGAAACAAACATGATGAGAAAAAAATCAATGAAATGATTCGTAATGATACTCTGCTATACTCATAGATCAGGCATTGTCCAGTTTTCATCAGTGGCTTCCTCTGGCAGCATATGGGAGAAGGTGCAGAGACCCACAGTCGCACATCATGTAGACAGAGTCTAAACAGGAGGTCTCCATCAGGCTCCTCCCTGTAGAGATCTGGGTACCCTGCAGGAGAGGTAGAGGAAAGATTGTAGGAGGCAGAAGGGTAGAGGACACCAAGAGAAACTGGCCCACCTAACCCACTAAGCAGAGCTCATATGCACTTACAGAGACTGAAGCGGCAAGCACAGAGCCCACGTGTGTCTCTGCCAGTCCCTCTGTGTGTTGCAGCTAATAGACTGGTGTTTTTGTGAGACTTTTAACAGAGGGAACATTGTATCTCTTACTCTTTTTCCTGCCCTTAGAACTGTTTTCTGTGTATTGGGTTACCTAGACCAGCCTTGCTTTGGTGGCTTTTGCCTTGTCTTTCTGCATCTTGTTTTGTCTTGTTTGGTTATTGTCTCTTGGAGATTTGTTTATTTCTGAAGAGAAACAGAGAAAGAGTGGATGTGGAGGAGTTGGGAGGAGGACGGAGCTTGGAAGAGTGGAGGAAGGGGAAATTGTGGTCAGGATCTATTGTATGGGAGAAGAATCTATTTTTGATTAAAAAATTTAATACCATAGCATTCTTGCCTGAATACAACAAGAAATGGGTTCAATAAATTAATATTTCTCTAATTTTACTTTATTTCATGTTGTTATTTTAATCATTTATTGTTCTTTGTTGGGTATGTATATTTAAAAATAATAGCACTTTCTAGTTTAGTGTATTGCATATAAACTAACAAATTAAAATATGCCACTAAGCACCAGCATGGTCGTTCAAACCTATAATCCCTACTCTAGGGTATCTGCGAAGTAGAATGAATTACTAAGTCAAAGATACTCATTCCTTTCCACAGTTTAAAATAGTGTGGGTGGGGAAGAGCCCAGGGTGACTAACCTAGCAGATATCTCGCATTAGAAAAATAAGACAGAAATGGGAAGGAGCGTCCTATATCACTAAGTGGAAGGTCCTCCATCACTAAGTTCCTCTCTGCCACCTCCAGAAGAGAGCCAGTAATGTAGTTTAGTATATTAAACTATTCAAAGAAATTAAAGTCATATCCACCTTTAAGAAGTCAGAATTCATCTAGATTTGATATATTATGCCCAAAAATTCTCATTGATGCTACAATATTGTTGTTTGATATTTTAACAATGTGTTCAGGATTTATTTTGATTACAAAAATCACCTTATTGTAGTGAACCTACAAACAAAAGAATTGCACAACTATATTAATATTAGCACTCAAGATAGCACTTTTCCAGACCAATGTCTATACATTTCAACCAACTTCTCTACAGCTGGAATACCCATTCTGAAGCCATGGTGCCTGGCTTCAATAATAAGTGTTCAGTATTATGTTTTCAGGTACTTTTATGTACTACCAAAAAAATCCTGGATTTAGATAGAGAAGTGGGAAAATCTATTTTTTAAACTTATTCTAGGGGGCTTCCTAAATAATTGATTTATTTAAATAGTTACTTTTTACTTTCTCATAAGAATTCATATATTGTGATTTTTAGCATAAAAGGACTTCCTATGCATCAATATCCATCTCTAATGAAAACCTGCCTCATTATCCAGGCTGAGAAACCATCAGTTATGTTAACTACTTGTAAACTTCTTAAATGTTTTTAATATTAATAACTAACATTGTGAATGGTGTTCTTACTTTACAATACTCCTTCTTCATACTTCACCTTTCCTATTTCTGTTTACCGTATATAAAAATTATATATATACATATACATATAATTGAATGCAACCACATCATTAGTTACCTCTCAACTTCTGAGTGACCATAAAGTGGTCTATGTTTCTAAGTTATGCAAAGGAATGAGATACCTTGTCTTTTGATCTTTAGTTCAAGAAAGTCATCAGTGAATCATTAGAACAAAGAAAAAACAACTGAATAAAACAGGGCAGCTAAATTCTCCAGTTCCACGTGCCTCCTAAGTTTAAAAGAAAAAGCAAAGTAGCTTGTTAGAAATTGACTTCCAGAAAAGTAAAACCTGCTGTGTGTTGGTGTAAAGAAATGGCATTTTCCCACCAAGCACAAGCCATCCAGTTTTCTCCATCACACTGTATGAAGCAGCAAAGGTGGAGAAATGGTTCAGTATACAAGAATTGCTTTGCATGGTCTCATCTGAGATGGTTGCATTCGAACTGTTGTAAGAATTGTAAGAATCTTGACTTCCTTTTTTATATTTGGAAACATTGAATGAAAAAAGAAAGAAAGAAAAAACAAACAGAAAACTACCCAGACTACCTTGAAGGAATTCATTTATGCTCTCAACCCATCAGTTAGAAAGAAATTTGAGAATTAATGATTTTTATTTAGTCATGTTAGCATAATATTCTTTAAAGGAAGAACTTAAGCAGATACATCAGGTGTCCGCATTACTGAATGGTATTATTTCCACAAAGCTACAGACAAACTAATCATGGCTCCTATAAAACTTCCTTTTCCCCAAAAGGGAGTCTCGACTTGCAAAGAAAACATATTGGAAGACCCTGTTGTTAAGGAAGCAGTCCACCATGGCCAGATAGCTCTCTGACCTCAGCACAAAGTGGTGGGGTCCGTTTCTCAGCAAGACTTCTGCTTCTCCTCTGACCTTATCTGGAGGATGGTCGTATCCAGAGCTTCCTGAAAGCTCTGTGGGATTCAGCACTGAAGTTCCACTCAGCCCTACATCCCCTCTTTAGGGTAAGAAATTGAAAATAAAATTATCTAAAACTACATCAAGACTTCTCAAGGAAAGGAAGCCATAAAGAGTGTCGGCAAGACATAGAATTGCTTTTAAGGTTTAGAGACACAAAGCAACATGATTTCACGACTGGAAAAGAGGTTGTTTTCTCTAAACATTAGCCAGTGTGCCATCACCTGCATGCCAATATAGTACACTAACAATGCACTGTAGAAGTTAGGCCTGGTTCTTCCATGCTCCCTGAAATAAGACCCAGACTCAAAATATAGTTACAAATACCTTGGCCATATAGCCAGACTTTTCTTTGACTAGTGACACTTAAAATAACCCGTTTATTCTAATTTACATTCTGCTGGCTACCTATGCTCAGGTATGATGTGTCCATCTCCATCACATCTTCAAAGCAAATCTCCTGCCTGGCACTCTCCCAGAATTCTTTGTGTGTCACTCCCCCTCCCCCATGTTCCACTTCCTATTTCTTGCTTAATCCATAGGCCATTAAACTTATTATTGACAGGTACCACATCCATACATATTCTCTCTACAATGCACCATGCTTCTACTGTCTTAGCTCAATTCTTTAGCATAAATACCTCAGTCATTGGAGGACTAGAACCTTAGTGATTAATATATGGTAGAATGGCTAGGGGACACAAAAAGACTATAAGCTCCTGGAAAACTCCTCAAAAATCATCTGGAGCATACCCCCAATTCCTGTGTCTTAGCCACTGTAGCCCCAGTTTAGAACACTACCTCTACAGTCTTGGCAGAACTAAGATAGCCTCTGATACCATCAATTTCGCTGAAGCTTAAGTTCACAAACTTAAAGTTCTGAGAATAGCATCTATCCATCATTTCTTTGCAGCTCAGAGCCAGATAGGTCACTCTGAATACACAGGCATCAATCCAATAAAACACAGAATACTTCTGTACAAAATTATAAATCAAAATTTCATAGTGAGTGTATACAAGATTACCGGAATCCCTATATTGTTTCCAAACTACAAGCCCTGGTTTTCTGGTAGCAAAACAACTCTCTTGTGTTTAGTTTAGCTTCTGTTGATAGCCACATGCAGCTGTGTTGTTAACACTGTGATTAAGTCATTTTAAACCTGAAACACTTGGTCTGGTGAGTCATACATTTTTTTTAATACAGGGCCACCTGTGCATTCATTCCTTTTTCTCTTTGCTTTTACTCAGCTTACTTTAGGTGCACACTAAAATACTAGGTGTTGTAAGATACAGGGATATATTAATTTATTTTTCTCATTGTCATGGCAAAATATTTGGCATGAGAAGATTAAGGATTAGGTTTACTAACTCACAATTAAAGAGTCTAACACATCATGTCTGAGAAATCATGGCAGCAAGAGCCTGAAGCACACCATCACAAGGCATCCAGAAAGCAATGGATGCTGGTGTTCAGCTCACCCTCTCCTTTTTACAGAGTAAATGGTTTCTAGCTGATAGACTGCTGCTGCCCACAATGAGGATAGATCTTCCCACCTTAATTAGCCCAACCAAGAAGGTCGCTCTGGGACTTGTCCTAGGATTATTTCAACCATGATTCTAAATCCCATCAAGTTGACAATCAAAACTAAAAACCATCGAAATGGTGAACGAGATCCTGAGCCTAGGGTGTCAAGGGAAAAGCAAGTGATGAGACATTATCTTTAAGTTAAGAAATGGAACAAATATGTTGTAAGTATATGAACTTACAAAGAGCAAAGAAAGTACCAGTTTACAGTGATGGGAGAGGGAGTGACAGGGGTTTCTTTTGAAGACAGAATACACAATCAAAATTAAAAGTAAAATGTTGACAGGGAGGAGGAAAAGAAAGTAAATGTGGTCAAAAGGAAGAAGACAAGTAAAGGAGGGGCTGAGGAAGGAAGCAAAGAGAAAACACTAAAGCATAAAGCCATGGCTGGATGCTGTCTGAAGAGGTGAGGCAAGATGGAGCCAGAGGAGCCCAGTCTGTGAAGGGTGCTGAGTTTGAAGACAGTGGGTGCAGCACCTTTCCATCACACACTAGGAGACCTTGGAGGCTTATGAAGTTCAGAGAAATACAGTTCCTATTCTAAGTTTTCATAACAAACATTTTATGACTGGAGACCAGATGTGCACATTTTGAGGAGGGGGGGGACAAAGTATAATCAGTGACAAATAAAGATAGTGACGACGGAAAAGGAAAGTTAATGATTTTTGGAGACGCCAAATAGATGGATTTTCTAAATGAAATCAAAATGTAAATTTAATTTTCCTGTGAACAGCTTTTTTCTGAAGTATGTCAAGTCTAAATGAAGTAGAAATTTCCAAACTGTTGTTTACTGATTGTTTCCAGATGTTCCCAGCTTATATTTTATGTTGGACGATGTGGAGTGTTGAAAAAAAAATGAGGGAGAAGCCAGCAGTTTCTTCCCTCACTGATCTGTAGCATCATGGCAAATATTTAAAATAGTCATTTCCAGATATTTGGTAACTGGATTAAAATAGATCAAAGGGCTCAGAAATAGATCTCGTTGCCATAAAAATATCTGAGTTATTCACAAGAATCAGCGGTGATTATGTCAGGTCACGAGAGCAGTGAGAATAGGACAATGTCTATGGACGTTCCCTGATAATTAAGCCAAACTTTTTGTCTGGAAAATAAACCTCAAGTCACTAGAAACAAACTCAAAACAATCCCTTATAAAACAAACACTGACTTACACTGGCGTCAGTCCCTACATAACAGACAACAGTCTCCTCCACAAGTATATGTACACACTTACTCTGAAAATGAAGTGCTAGTTCCTACTATAGCATATCCACGGTTGAATTTTGCAATATTATTGCTAAGTATTTATAAACTGTAATAAATTAACTCTAGATTTGAGCATATTAGTCTATGGGCCGTGTGTGTGTGTGTGTGTGTGTGTGTGTGTGTGTGTGTGTGTGTTGTGCACCCGTGAGTGCATGTACGTGTGTGTGTGTGTGTGTGTGTGTGTGTGCATGCTTGTATCTCTTGCATGTGAATGGGTTCATTCCAAAGATATTCTTTCTTTATTTTTAATTTCCTTTTATTCTGATGAAATTATATGGCTTTATGGTTTATTCACATGTAAACTATGGAACACACATCAACCATTCCCTTAATGATCGCATACATAAAAAAAATTATTTCACTTTGGCTTCAAAGGTGGCTTTCCTCTTTTAAAGGAATTGCTAAACATGAATATTATGTTAATTCATATAATCTCTTATTTAACAAGTCTCTTGAATAAATGATTTCATGGTTAAAGAGAAACATGGCATAATTGTGTACTCTGAATACCCTTTCTTATAACAGCATATGCTTGTGATTTTGAGAGAATTTTTTTTTATTGATGGAAAAATAAAAGCCATTAAGAGATTAAGTATAAAGTGACTTCACTTTAACTGAGTCCCTTTATTTTTTTCTCATGCTTTCTTTAAACATCAATGTGAAAGGTCACGAATGGGTGAGCTAAAAGGAAGACATAATAGAGGCAAAGCAGAATAGGGTGTGTCTTCAGTGCAAGAGTTGAAGCATAAACCAAAGGCACAGGGGCTATAAAAAGGTCTTTTTCCAGACAGAAAGGTATGGTGATGTCTTCTTGCACTCCTTTCACAATCTGGCTCTATTTTATGTGAATTACAGTGTCCTGGTCCCCTTTCCTGTAGCTTTGACAAAATACCCAGAAAAAAACAACTTAGAAGGGAAAGAAGTTAGCTCAAAGTCCAGGTTACAGTCAATCATAACAGACAAATCACAGGTGACAGTAACCTGAAGAGACTCACACCCACAGTCCAGGGCAAGGCAGGAATGCATGCATGCATTGGCTCAGCGCATCTTTTGTATATAGTCAAGGACCTAATCACTAGGAAATGGTACCACCTACTTCCATGCTTGGTCTTCCTACCTCAGTTCCTTACAGACATGCCTTCCAGACAGTCACCCTCTGAGTCTTTATACCTAGGTGATTCTATGTATCTATGTATCAAAGCAAGATGACAAAAATAAGCACCCCTGACAGTTAACTGTGTCTGACAAAGATTAACAGATTAGATGGTATATTTACCTTCCTCAGTTTTGGAAGTGATCTATGAAGAGGAGAAGGGATTGATTTCAAAGAAAACCTCTGCCACATCACATTTTGATAGAGTAAGTGAAGGAAATGTTTTCCATTGTCCACATCTTGGGAGAGAATTTACTTCTACCTTTCCATAAAGGAAGTGTTTCTTTAAACAAGCCCCACGAGCTTCATTAAGAACTCACTGTATTTATGCTAAAGTAATTGTATTTTCTCTGAGTTTTCTTTCTTTTCTTTTGTTTCAGGGAAAGCGACATCATTCCATCATCTAGCTGGCTTCTCACCAGTTTTTGGAAAGTTCCTTTTTAGTGTTCACATCTGGCAGTAAAACAGTTCCCCCCTCCCAGGTATGGATGTTTCACATAATTACTCACAGATGGCCAGTGAGCCACCCAGCCTCGGACAGAAGACCCATCCTCCTGTCGGCTCTCACATCTGCACCAGAATCGTGGAAGAGAACTCAAAAGGAACTCCATCTGAGGACAAATGCCCAAATCCCCCCTTCAGCCTGTGATAAATCTTCCTTCTAGACCAAAAATGTGAATTCATTAAAAGTCTGACCTCGCATCCAGCACAAAGAAAGCAAATTGATTGCATCCTCAGTTCTTCACAATGGAGAACAGAAATTCAATTAATTTAAAATTTAAAAAAAAGACTGCTTAGCTATTTATGCATTCAAGGTTTAAGGGTGGGGAGTCATAGTATGTTGTTTATTTATACCATTTTTACAATGTTTTAGTTTCATCTTTGATTGAATATAAATGTTTTTTATCTTATATTTTCAAGAAATTATGAGGATGTACATTTTCTATGCCCTTGAAAACAGGTCTTTCAACTTCTTATCCTTTTTCCTATAGGGTAATTTAGTCCCCAAGTTGGAAGGCTTGGTATTATTAGTGTGCCTTCATCTTTCTGGTTCCAGGAAAATTCTTAGAAATTTCTGTTTGTAGATATGAACGTATCTTATATCCAACTTTTGCTAGCATATAAAGTTCCTTTGATGTGGTCACATGAAAGACTGGAGAAGATTCGGTAAAAACCTTCATGAAGGAGACACTGGAGTCTTTGTTCTGCCAATGAGTCCCTTCCCTGTCCCTCGTTGTTTTCATATGCTCTTGAATACTGGCCATTTATGCTCCAAAACTTGTTTATATTTGAGAACTACTTTGAATGGAAGAGCTACCATCCACAGTTTCTCTTAATGAAAGTCCTATGAGCAGCCCAGCACTGTCTCTGTGATATCTTTTCAAGGCCGAGGGGTTGCTGCTTGCCTGCTTACTGCAGAGTCCTCTTAGGAGTTAACAGTCAGAGCTTAAGGACTAATATTAGCCAGTCCATCAGTCTTTCTTGGATGTTGGCACAAGAACCGACAGGGAGTAGGTGTGTTAAATGATGGCCCTTCCCATAGCCACTGTTTTACTTACTGATCTGGTTTGAGTGCTTGCCCACATTTTTCCCAGGATACCTCTCAGAGGATTTTAAATAAGGATGCTTTTTTGTGCACCATCTGGCAGCTTCCTGGAAAGCAGCAGTGCAAGATGTCCCTACTCACAAAGATTGATTCGATTCCCAGAGGAACTGTTTCAAAGCTGGTCATTTACAGCAAGACACTCACAGTGGGCCAATTCTTACTTTTAGGCTGCCCATACTGAACACCCATACTGTACAAAAATACTAATCACTACTGCCGATAGTGACCACCAACATTTTAAAGATCATGAACCTGATTCTCAAATGTCGAGAGAGAAAAGATTAACTATGATAGCTTTGAAGTCAAATGCAAAAGAGCCTGGGTTAGAATGTCCATCCTCATAGAAGATGTGCATCCAGAAACAGTACAGTCTTGTGTCATTGTACATGGCATCTCATACAGTGAAAACTAGGAACAGAGATGTCAGAGGCCCAAATCTCACACACAAATACATTCTGGTTTCTTTTTTAATTCATTTTTATATCTTTTTTATTGTCTATTTTATTTATTTACAATTCAAATGCTGCCCCCCTTCCCAGTTTCCCCTCTGCAAAGCCCCCATTCCATCTCCCCTCCCCTTTGCCTCTATGAGGGTGCTCCTCATCCCACCCACCCACTCTTGCCTCACTTCTCTAGCATCCTCCTACACTGGGGCATCAATCTTCCACAAAGGCCTCCCTTCCCATTGAATGGCAGATAAGGCAACTCTCTGCTACATATGCAGCTGGAGCCATGGGTCCCTCCATGTGTATTTTTTGGTTGGTAGTTTAGTCCCTGGGAGCTCTGGGTGGTCCTGTTGGCTGATATTTTTTGTTTGAAGTGTATCGGAATGAAAGAACTGGAAATGAGGGCCTGAGCTAACGATTCCAGTGATGTAGCCTGACAGATGTGGGGGCATCCACTTGAGAGGCATAAACATTCAGCACCACTTCAAGATCTGTTTGATATGGATGATATATTGAGGAACTTATTCACTTTCAAAAGGCTGATGAGGAGGAAAACAAAAGAGAGACCTGAAGAATAGGTAAAGATAGGGCAATGGTCAGTTGGTAGCTGTGGAAAAGTCAAGGGGGTAAGTACGAGTCTGTCATCCTGTAAACAAGATCCTGAAAAGCATTAGGTTTAAGGAGATGACAGAATAAGAGAACACAATGAAGGACAGTGAGAAATAGCATTCAGTTAGAGAAGACTAAAGCAACAACTGCTGAGCTGCTGTGGACGTTCTCAAAATAAAGATCAGTCAGTTGTGTCAAATGTCTCAGGAAAAAAAATATAAAGATGAGGACAGAGAAGACATTCCTGGGATTTGAAAGTTGGGCCAGCATTACGGAACTTGGCCAGAGCAGAGCACAGACCATTAAAGGCAGTGTCGCATGATGGGTATATAGGCGCTTGAGGAGCCATTTAGTCAGTCACCAAATATAACATTAGCAGAAGAACTGAGTAAATCACATTGGCTGAGAAGCTAAAATATGTATCCAGTAATCAGTCTCAGCTTTTATACAGAAATACTCATGCTATTTACAAAACACAGGTTTTGCCCAAAATAGTCTAAATCCAACAAGCTTGCATAGCAGGAGTCCTGGTGATAAATAGGAACTTCAGAATACTCCGGTGCCTGTCCTTAACCCTTTGTTTTCTATAAGCATGGGGATGTCTGGAGCATGTAAGGAGAAGTACTGGGAGACTGAGCTAAAGGCAATTAGGAAGGAAATGACTTATTACCAACTACCTAAAGATACAATAATACTTAATCAAAACACAAACTGATCACACAGATCATTTTGCTTTCTTGTTTGTCTTCTTTTTGATGCTGCTTCTTTTGTTTCACAGTGCTGGAAATTGAACCCAGAGCCTTTCACATTCTAGCTAGCACTAAAGTACTCTAACACTAAATCATATCCCTAGACACACAAAGATTTCTTTTTCATTTTGAAGTTGGTTTACTTTGGACACTATGGCAAAAATACTTCTACCAAAGCAATGTAGAGAATGTTGAGGGATACCAGGGGAGGTGGTCAACCAGTAGCATAAATGCTGCTTTCTATGTCGGGTTTGGCTAGCTTTCTTATGTAGTCAAGTACCACCTGCATAGGGAATGGAACTGACCACACTGGAGCTAGTTCTCCTGAATCAGATAACAATCAAAATAATCCCCCCAGATCAATATGATTTAGGAAATCACTCACGTAAGACTTCCTTCTCAAGATGACTCTAAACCATACCAAGTTGACAATTAAAGCCAACTAGAACAAAGGTTATTAAGGTTTGTGTTTTATGTAATCTTTAAACAATAGAAATTTTTCTTTGGTTTGCCAAGGTGTCTTTCATTCAACACAAACACTGTGGACCTATTTTGCATTCTTTCAGAAGTGATCCTGTTTAGACAATGAAAAACCTTAAAATGGGCAAAAATTTCATAACCTGCAACCTTACCTTACATTGGCATAAATAAGTTGTATAGATAAAAATATAACTGACAGAGTTGGATATACAGATGAGCTATAATAGAATGCATACCACAAAAACATAAGACCATGGGTATGGAATCCACAGCCATGGCATTCAACTATAGATAGATAGATAGATAGATAGATAGATAGATAGATAGATAGGCAATAGATGCATAGATAGGATCAATAATAAATAAATAAACAAACAACTGGTAATTGCTAACATTAACCAATAGGATAACAAATTTTGGGAGATAGAACAAGGAATAACCAAGATGGCATGCTATTTAAAGGAGACTATAGAAGTAAGACTTATTGACATTGAAAAACTATCATTAATGGAAGTACTTTGTAAACATAACTAGCACTTTTTACTAATCTCCATGCACTTAACTATCTCTAGGTCAACAGAGATGAGACTTTCAAGTCATGTAGCAGAAGAAAGACAGTTCATAAATAAATGCCGAGAGACCAGAATCCCATGTCTCTCTAGCATTTCATGCTGAGGCTCTGGGAAAGTAATTTGCCATTTTTCTGGTCTCAATGGCTCCATATATGAAGACTATTTGGTTTCTAATGTCTTCACCAGTCTCTGAGTCTGACTTTCCAGTCCTAAAATTCTAAGGTCTCCCTGGTTGAACACAGGGGCAGCATTACCACAGAGCAACTTTCATGTTTGAAACACTAAAAAAAAATTAAAAATTACTTCCTGGGTTCTAGCAATAGCATCTTGAAAAACAAATGAGGTCATTACACCCCGTTTGCTACATGACTAGAGCTCCACTCTTCACAGAAAAACCATCTGCTTTCCTGTCCCTGCCTTGCTATTCACCAATCACAGTGCTAGTCCATACACACTAATGTCATTTAATAGGAAATAGTACATTTGTACTAGTGGATATGTAAACTGAATATGATGAAAGTGAATTTATTTGGATGTTATAACACTGAATTGCCTTCCTAACTCTATCTGCAATTTCCAAACAGCACTGAGGTTGCCCTAGGAGTATAAGAAAATACTTTTCTTTCTCTCTTTTGTGGGAAGAACCAATTTCTCTAAATAATAAGCATAAATGTCAATTGACTTCACCCCTTTAACTTTTAGAAAGTAGAAGAGAAACAAAGAGAGAGATCATTTCCTGTGAGCAAGTCAGTCTTATTCATATAGCACAGTTGTGTCTTTCTTGGAATGTGTTCTAATGTACACCCCTTTTCAGTTCCTATTCTTTTTATCTTTATTTGCTTAATGATGATTTTTCTTATGTCAATGCTCTTAATCAAAATCCATCATTCTAAGCCAAAGTGAGTATGCAAGATTTCCAGACATTTTACTACAAATGGTTCATTCATTAAGAAAGAATTCCTTTATCTGTGTCCTCACAACATCAAATATCTGTAGAGACTGAGAAATGCTAAATAAATAAGACAACACAAACAGTGTACCAAATAATATCCACCATGAAACCTCAGAAACATGAGCATCTCCTATGTGAATTGGGTGTTCCTATTGTTTTAATTTTTTTCTAAGTTTCTGGTCATTTTTCTTTCAGGAGGGGAAGTTTGAGCCTTTTCTACTGAACTGCACTGAGAGAAATATTTGGATGTTATTCACTAATGACAACAATAATAGTTAATGATCTCATCTTGACTGTTTTTAAAGGTAGAGTAGGAAGTGTTCAAGGGGTTTAGAATGCCCAGTGCACAAAACTAAAGCCTCTCAAATATCACCTTCCCCTTGAAAAACAACAACAAAAAGAACGAAAGAAAGAAACTTTCCATGCCCCATATTTGGCTTAGTGCTGAGGGTAGAGGAATTGAATCCTTAACATAGAAGAAGCTTGTGTTTTGTATATAGGAGCTAAAAAGGACAAAAATGAATAAACTTAAGAATAAAAATACCTATAAAACACACGACTGACTATTATATTTTGTTGATGTATATTGCATTTTTCTGGAAGACAAGCAAATATTTTCCCAAAAGTGCAATATACAACAACAAAAATATAATACCACAAGCCACACTGGACCTAACAAAGGCCCTCAGATGTAAGACAAGAAGATGTGTGGGCAAATTCCACAGATTCAGAGCAAAAAGTAAATGTTCCTGTTCATAACCAAAGGCTTGAGGACAAAGTTCCATCTCCCATATTGTTCTTTCTTCTGGACTCAGTGCCAGCGTGCTAAGCAAGAGCAGCACCTTACACTCTTAGAGTCTTCCGACTTGCATAAGTAGATGGTAATTTGGGTTTGAAAATCTTTCTTATGTCTATCCCTCTGGGCTCCCTGATGAGTGTCCAAACTTCTTTTGATACTTTTGCAAGCTGGTCTTCACATAGATGCTGAACAAATGTTTTTGAAGTTAATGTTATTGGCGATGGATAGAGAACGGGACACAGGATGTAATAACAGCAGAGTAAGCTTCAAGAAACAGAAGCAACCCTCTACTTCTGACAATGAGACTGGTGTCTGTGTTTGTAGGTTAAAATAATGAAGAGATTTGGGAGCAGCTGTAAAATCATGAAAGATAGTTACATAGACTTCAAAAAAGTGGAAAAGCATTATTTTGAGAAAAGATAAACCAATATGGGACTGGAATCATACAGACTAGAAAAGAAACTGCTATGGAAAAAAATTTTTAAAAAGGTAATACAGTGAGTAAAAAATCGAACTAAATATTCCTGATGCTAACCAAGGAAACAATGAAAAGAAATATACTAAAATTGGAAGAGTGAGGAGAGAGCTTGGTTAGACACAAGGATTAAATTCCTGGCCTTGATGTTGAAATCTTAGAGTGCACTGCCAAAAACAAAAGTTGCAAGATTTCCTGGAAGAATCAATAACAATCTGCCCTAATTGATGAAGGCATTTCTCTGTCACAAGAAAAAGGGCTTAAATCAGATAACTTTGTAAAGTCCCAGTTCTAAATGGTGTCTGGGAGAATTTACCACCCATGAGAGGAATGACAAGATATTATTAAACCCAAAGCATCTGATTTACAAATAATTGTTTGGTTTCTGACAGTACTAGGTTTTATTTGGTTAAATTTAAAATGTCAGTTTATATAAGATACTTTTAACATTATCATTTTTATGACCTGACTGTAAATATTTTTCTTTCTCTTTTAGATTTCAATGATTTCTTATTTAACAAAGTGTTCTCTGTGGCCCCAGCTGGTTGTGAACAGGGCTTAATGTAAAGATGTTGAATTTGATTACAAACTTCTAACAATTAAGGAAGGCAGTTTCTTATGCCCTCTCTTCCTGTTCTAATAAGCTTTCCTATAAATAAATATAAATAAGCTGTGCGGTGGTGGCGCACGCCTTTAATCCCAGCACTTGGGAGGCAGAGGCAGGTGGACTTCTGAGTTTGAGGCCAGCCTTGTCTACAGAGTGAGTTCCAGGACAGCCAGGACTATACAGAGAAAACCTGTCTCAAAAAACCAATGGATGGAACTAGAAATTATCATCCTGAGTGAGGTAAGCCAATCACAAAAGAACACACATGGTATTCACTCACTGATTATTGGATATTAGCCCAGAACCTTGAAATGCCCAAGATTCAACTCACAGGCCACATGAAGCTCATGAAGAAGAAAGACCAAGTGGGAGTGATTTGGTCCTTCTTAGAAGGAACAGCAAAATACTCAAGGGAGCAAATATGGAGACAAAGTGAGGGACAGAAACTGAAGGAGGGGCCATCTGAAGACCATTCCACCTGAGTATCCATCCCACGTGCAGTCACCAAAGGTAGATGTTGATGTGGATGTCAGGAAGTGCATGCTGATAAGAGCCTGATATAGATATCTCCTCAGAGGTCTTCAAGAGTCTGACATATTCAGAGGCAGATGCTCACAACTAGCCATTGAACTGATCATGGGGTTCCCAATGGAGGAATTAGAGTGAAGACCATTGGAGCTGAAAGGGTTTGTGGCCCCATGAGGAGAGCAGCAATACCAACCAACCACAGCTCCCAGGGTCTAAACCACCAGCCTGGGAGCACTTAAGGAGGGACCCATGGCTTCAGCTGTATATGTAAGAGCAGAGGGCCCTGCTGGGCATAGGTGGGAGAAGAGATCCTTGGCCTCATGAAGGCTGGACACCCCAGGGGGTGGGAATTTGAGGGTGGGGAGGTGGGAGTGGGGGGGTAGGTAGGGGTACCTCCACAGAAAAGCAGGAGGAGGGGTGAGGGGATAAGGGGTTCCTGGGTGGGTGGAGGATGGGGTAAGGGGACAACATTTGAAATGTAAATAAAACATCCAATAAAAATAAAATAAAAATATGTATTCAAAGAAACCTGGAAAATCTAAAAAGAATAAATAAATAAATAAATAAATAAATAAAATATAAATGTAAATAGAAATAGAAATAAATATAAATATGGAAGCATGCCCACCCCATTCGAAATGCATCCCATTCCCCTTGTGACTCCTTGCAGCATTGGTTGCTGGAAAGAACAGCCTTCCTAATCACTGTTTTGGCATGAAAAGTTTTAGCTGCATGTGTTGTCAACTGCCAGGACATGAGTCTAATGTCTAAGAGTCTTTTTGGCTTATTTCTATTTCACTGAAGTTTAGAAGCTTCCCATGATCCCACTGGTCAATGTTCTACCCTTTACTATCTGCAACTGCCCTCAGTCTAACGGCCTCATTGCTGATTCTAGTCATGGCAGATGTCTCTACATCCATCACATTTATAAGAATCAGGAATCACCAGCAATGGAAGAAGGTTCCCCTTTCTCCACATCCTCACCTGCATGTGCTGTCACTTGAGTTTTTGATCTCTGTCATTCTGATTCATGTAAGGTGGAATCTCAGGGTTTTTTGATTTGCATTTCCCTGATGACTAAGGATGTTGAACATTTCAAGTGCTTCTCAGCCATTTGAAGTTCCTCTGTTGAGAATGCTCTGTTTAACTCTGTACCTCATTTTTAATTGTGTTATTTGGATTGTTGGTGTCTAACTTCCTGAGTTCTTTGTAAATTTTAGATATTAGTCCTCTGTCAGATGTAGGGTTGGTAAAGATCTTTTCCCCATCTATGGGCTGCTGATTTACCCAGTTGACATTGTTCTTTGCATAACAGACTCTTTTTCAGTTTCATGAGGTCCAGTTTATCAATTATCGATCTTAGAGCCTGAACCATTAGAGTTCTCTTGAGAAAATTTTCTCCTGTACCAATGCATTCAAGGCTGTTTCCCACTTTCTCTTCTATTAGAGTCAGTGTATTCAGGTTTCTAATGAGGTCTTTGATTCACTTGGACTTGAGCTTTGTACAGGGTGATAAATATGGATCTTTTTGCATTCTTCTACATGAAGACATCCAGTTAGACAAGCACAATTTGTTGAAGATGCTTTTTTTTTTCCAATGTATAGAATCGAAACAGATACAAAGACCCACAGCCAAACACCAGGCAAGGCTCAGGGAGTCTGGTGGAAGAGTAGGGGGTAGAATTGAGCAAGCTAGAAGGGTCAAGGACACCACAAGATGACCTATAGAGACAAGTAACCTGGTCCATGGGGCATCCCAGAGACTGGACTACCAACCGAAAAGCACTCAGGGACTGGACCTTGTGGTTCTGTGTTTCACCTCACTGCTGGGTATCAGAACGCTGCTGGAGGAGGCAAAACACAGAGGTGCTACATTCCTTATTGGGTTCTTGGGCTCATGGGACACCAACATGGAGCTCAGGGGAGACAAAGCATAACCTAAGATAGGGGTCCCAGCCCATGTTTCTCCAGGTGAAAAATGGATGGGCTGGGACAGAAGCTATGGTTCTCAAACTCCTGGGTACACAGACTTTACTGGGAACCCCAAAGAGTTGAGGACTAGGACCCATGGGCCTGAGATGAGCCCAGGGTGGGGAGATTCCAGCTTAGCTCAGAGTGAGTGTCAGGAGTGTGGAGGGACCTCCTGTGGGTGATTTAGATGTGGCTCTCTGTGACGAAGGCTTCCCCCAAGGTGGTCCTTGATGAGAGAGACAGTCCTTGTTTGTCCCAACTATTTATTCATGGCAGAAAAGGATGCATTAGACTTATTCAGGATTCACTGGAGATTAAATACCTTTTGCAGGAAGATATGGTTAGAAAGGGAATTTTATTGGCTAAACCCTCGAGACCTATCTAGATACCCCATTAGCATGGAGAACTCTCAGCTCTATGCTATATGATCAGTTGTCATGGTCCTCTTAGTGGGATGTTGTGGTCACCTGCTCTATGACAGGAACCTGGTTGGGAGTGGGTTCAAATGCCAACCCTTTTCAATTATGAGAATTGCCATGGTTCCTTAATCAACCTTACCAGTTCTTCTGTCTGGTGGCAGGGTTTCATTTGCTCCACAGGACCTAGGTCCCCTACACATTTGTAGCAGACGTGTACTTTGGTCTTTATGTGGGTCCTCTAACAATTAGATCTGGGGCTGTCCTTGACTCCCATTGGATCACCTTCCACTAGCTGGACTTCCTAGTTAGGCCTCAGTGTGAGATGATGTCTTTAGTTGTGCTGCAACTGGTTGTCCCAAGGTGGGATGGTACTGAGCGGGGGAGCTTCCCCTTCTCTGAGGAGGAGACAGAGTAGTAAGAAAAGGGATTTGTAAGGGTGGGGCTGGGAGAAGAGGAGGAAGGGGGCTGCAACCAGGATGTAAAATTAATAAATTAATTAACAGAAAAAGTAAAATAAAATTCTCTAAAAGTTACGGGTAGTGTCACAGTCCAATAGCTCCAGCTACTTGGGAGGCTGAAACAGGAGGATCACAAGTTCAAGGCCTGTCTGAGCTACAGTGTTAACGTTATGGTCAGGATGGCTAACTTAAAGAGACCGTATCTCAAAAGTAAAAATAAGAAATAGCTATGGATATAGCTTAGTGGTAGATTTTCGCTTACCGTGGATGAGGCCATAAATTCAACCCCTAACAAAACACACACATAGCTGGGCAGTGGTGGTGCATGCCTTTAATCCCAGCATTTGGGAGGCAGAGGCAGGTGGATTTCTGAGTTCGAGGCCAGCCTGGTCTATAGAATAAGTTCTAGGACAGCCAGGGCTATACAGAGAAACCCTGTCTCAAAAAACCAAACATACACACACACACACACACACACACACACACACACACAGCATGAAAGTATGTACAAGAAAATAGAACAAAGTGGGACGTTACTATAGCATAAACATGATAGCACAGGTTATTATGACACATGTTTATAGATTCCAGAGTTGGAAATGAACAGTTTAAATGAACAGTAATAAGAATGTTGAATGAAGCAAGAAAGTTGCAGATTACCTTCTATTCTAATGTTCACAATGAGAATATCTGTGACCCCTCCAGTACATAACGTGTCTCTAATGTGATGGTCTTGCAGGATGAGCAATCATGTCATGAAGGCAGATACTCCTAGAAGAATTAATCATTCATTTAACAAATATATCTACAATGAATCTCATGCCCTTTCTGTCATCAGAAGTCAGAGCCAGAAGATGAGCATCTATGAAGTGGAGTGTCTGTTACTTAACATGATATTTGCCACCACTTGGATCTTGATCTTAACATCCTCCAAACTTCCATGTTTATGAACTGTGTATATATAGTGGTTTTACTACACCAGCCTAAACAGACTAAGAAATTGATGCAAAAATCAGATGGGAAAAAATGGAGTTTCATCCATTTTAATGCAGTTACTCCTGACCCATGTTATTCAACATAGAAGGGCTCTATCAAACGAATCAGTTCTTTGAAATCTCTCTTTTCCTGGAGGACTTTGTTCACCTTATCATATTTCTGAGGTTCTTTTATGGAACAGCATTGTTAAATCCTTTAAAATGGCCACATAAAGAATTGGATATACTCAACATACAATAAATAAGCAGACTTCGAAACTTTGCAACTTGCCTCTTAAGTATTTCAGGATTTAAAAAGATCCCATACCCACAAATGCTAACATTTTTCACTAACACCCATCATTTCCAAAGGTTCTTCAAATCTTTGACTATTCTGAGTCTTTTACACAATATCAAATGCTTTCATAAAAATGATTTTCTGGTTTATTTGGCAGCTCTGAGATAAGTCATTCTGGTGGCTTCTCCATTAGCTGTCTCCTGGTGACTATCTGAGGAGTGGCCATGCAGAGTTTTAATTGAATCTGCCTAACGCCCTCACAGAGATTAAAGGTAAGTGTTTTGAAGAAGAAAGAAACTTAATAAAGAATCATAAAGGCCAGCTCTAAGGAAAGAGGGAAAGAGAGAAGCCATTCAATATTTACATCTGAAACAACAGTATAACCCTAGGAAAGCAATAATTCAGTTTATTCTCAAAGCTTCTCAGAGATCAGCAAGAGGTCAAGAGTGCTTATGTAATCACCCCCTGATTGTCACATACAATCATTAATGAATCTATGGGATAATACTGTTTAATCTATGACTTTAGGCAGATAAAGTTGCTAAGGAGAGAAAATGAATTATTATTATAAAGCTAGCCAAAGTACTGACTCAACTGGCCAAAATAGTGCAATAAAAACTTCTTAGAGAAAATTTTGTTTTTTAATATCATTTTTATGAATTCTTTAAAAGTTTCCTACATAGATACAATGTTTCTGCACCTCTCTCCCTCCAGTTCTCCTCCGGACCCTTAATATTATCATGTTTCCAATTCTATGTTCTCGTATTTTCATTAATATTTTTAACTGAGTCCAGTTAGTGTTGGCTATATGTTCACATGAATGTGGAGGCCATTAACTGGGGTAACACATATTTATTTATGAAAGATAATATCAAGAAAGCATAGAGAAAACTGGAAGAGCTTAAATGAAGAAAATGTTCAATTGTGCAGAAAATTAAGTAACCAAATTATTTCATTTTCCAGTGGCAGACAAAGGAGACTCAAATTTTTCTGTACTTTGAATATTTTTTCTATTTACTCTCTTTGTATATATGCATCAGTAATATTTATATATCTCTCATCATCCATAAAATTTTAGTCAGGTATATTTTCATTTTATTTGCTGCTAAACATGGCATCCATCTCTCCAACAGACAATAAATTAAATCAACCTCTTATGCACAATTTGTGATTTGTCATTTATATTCAGTCATGCTTGACTACAGCTAGTTGAAATCAGAAAAGTTCTCTCTTTTACATTAGGATACTATAGAATGGAACAAAGGACTCTTTTAAATCTGCTTGTTTCCCCTTTTTTCCTTATTCTACCTTCTCTTCCTTCCTTCTTTGCCTCTCCTTTTTCTTCTTTTCTTCCATCTTTGCCCTTGTCCTACTTAGAGTTTCTATCATTGTGATAAAATGCCGTGTCCAAAAGCAACTTGGGGAGGAAAGGGTTTATTTCAGCTGAGAGCTCCATCATATCCCATCTCTAAGGAAAGTGAGGGCAGGAACTCAAACAGGGAAGGAAGGAACCTGGAAGCAGAAACTGAAGCAAAGGCAGACCATGGAGGAGCCTGTTTATATCCCTACTCTCCTATGGCTTGCTCATCCTGCTTTCTTATAATACCCAGGACCAGCACCCAGGAATGGTACCACCTACAGTGATCTGGGATCTCCCACATCAATCATCAATCAAGAAAATGTACCACAGGCTTGCCCACAGGCCAATCTGATGGGGGCATTTTTCTCAACTGAGCATCCCATTTCCCGAACACTCTAGCTTCTTATATCAAGTCAACATAAATTGAGCCAGCATAGACCCTTACCTATTTAATATGTACAACTAGAAGAAACCAATGACTACATGTGCTTTTTTTTTCCTGGAAGACCTATGTGATGACTATTCTTTGTTGTCAACTTGATTACATCTGGAACTAATGCTCAAAAATGGAGGGCATATTTTAAGGGAATTTTGCATAATTTGAAGTAAAAATATCCTCTTCTCATCAGGATCTCTAAAGTAAAAAAGAAGGGCCTTTAATCCAGGTCACACCCTCTGCTGGAAGCCTATGTAAGGACATGGAAGAGGAACATTTTATTTCATGTTTGCCTGCTTGTTCTTGTCTTGTTAGCAAGTCCATTTCTTCACTGCCACTAGAGCCTACTTCTTCTAAAGACCAGCTGAGACTTCCAGACTTAATGACTAAGCAACTATTATATTCTTGGACTTTCCTTTTACAGCCAGCCACTGTTAAATTAGGTAGACTACAGCCTGTAAATCATTCTAATAAAGCCCCTTTCTATATACAGAGAGATTCATTCTATAAGTTCTGTTTCTTTAGAGAACTCTTGTTAATACAAGCTATGTTATGGTTTGAATATAAAATGGCCCCAACAGGTTTATGTCTTTGAACCTTGGTCCCCAGTTGATAATTTTTTGGAAGAGTGAATTCTTCAGGACTACAACTTAGGGAGCTGAAATCAGTTACTAAGGGTGAGTCTCAAAGCGTGGTACACAATTTCAACTTCCTCACCTTCCAAAATGTGAACAAATTGCAACACAAGCTCTTAGCCCCTTAAATATAGCTGTTGCAGCAATCATACCCTTCCTAGACATGATAGACAGACCTTCTAAACCATGAGACAGAACAAACATCTCCACTTTTAAGTCCCTGCTGTTGGGTATATTGTCACTGTGAGAAAAAAGTCATTGAATTAAGTCTATAGAACCATAAATTTATTTGGTTTATCGCTCATTTTATCACTTATCTTGGAAAAGAGTTTGGATGGACTAATAATATACAAGGAGTCACACTCCATTCACTGTTTCACACATTTGGCCTCTGCTGAACAGAACCAAAACCAATGCTATACCTATGTTATAACCACCTTCTAGGTATCCATATCGATAACTGCCTTCTAGGTATCAATTTCTGTATCCAGTAGCAAATGCTATCCATTCAACAATTCTATTGTTTTGTCCAAAAACATAAAGATCATTTCACAAGACACTTGAAACCAACTGTTTCAGCTGAAATAAAAGAATTGCATCTTCCTGGCTATAAGCTAATGTAAACAGGCAGCTTTTGTGGAAATTTACAAGCCTGAGTAGTCACAGACCTTGTAAATAGGTAGCCTTGGCAGACAATACCAACTTAGATAAGGACAAGCGAGTCATAGGCACAGTCATAGTGACTTGTCCCCTGAACCTTCACCCAGCCAATACCGGGTTCTGAAAGATATCTGTATTCCCCCCTGAACACCCACACTCCAGTGTCATTCCCTTCTCCATATCCTGCCTTTCTGTGTTTATAACCCCTGTGTGAATGAAATACGATTTGAGAAAAAATAAATTATTTTAAAAAAAAGAGTGAAAACGGTGAAAGAACATCAAAGAGAAAATGATATTTTATCAGTGTATCCATTTTTAGAACCTGAACTGTGGATATAGACCAGCTATATATGTATATCTGGGGTTAATATCAAGAAAATAAAGAACGTAACAAAAAAAAAAAGAATTGCATCTTCCAGTTACATGACTGGGTTCCTGACATCTTGCACCCTAAGAGCAATATAATCTCCATAGTTGATGGCTGATGTTGGCTATTCACTGTGTTACCATAATACCTCCATTTTCAAAATCTCCAGTTGAAGTGTCTTGATGGGAGGCTTAAACAAAGTGCTCTACTTCAAAGACCATACTAGCAAAGGGGTGGGACACAACGTTGCGGCAAAACATTTCAAACAATCTACTCTATCCCTTGATCTCATGTTTTCCCTATTGTACAATTGGAAATATTTTTCTAATTTCCATTTTTGTACATTTGACTTTCTTATATTTAGAATAAACGTGGCATGATTTCCCAATATTTCATGATTTTACAAAGTTTACGAGTTCTGACTAAAATATCTGTGTCAGGAAACATATGCGCAATAACTGCAACCCTTTGAGTTTTATGCAGACGTGACTGACAGCCTTGCATGTGGCCAATTTTAGTGAAGTGCTCCAAAAGAACACAAAAGAATATATTTGGAATTTATTAAATTTACTGTTCTATAAACAGTAAATAAGTCTTTTTAGTTAATAGTGACACTAAGACATTTTCTAAATATACCAAACATATTTACTATTATTCATAGCAGTTATTCATAAAATGAGTATATCTAGCAAGATACTCCAAAGAAGCAGAATCAACAGAATACACACACACACACACACAGAGCCTCTTTAGAATGGCATAAACTGCATCCAAGTCCAGAGGCCTTAGAACTTGATGGTCAATCATGTTCATTCTAGACCATTTCCAAAAGCTCATGAACCAGGGGCAGCAATGGTACAAGTCCAATGGTAGGGTTAAGAAGACTAGTGTTCAATTAGCAGACAAGAGGAACAGATTTTTTTCCTTTCTCTGCCTTTCATCCAGGCAAACTGACATACTGATTGTCCATGGACACTTGGAAGGGCAATTTTCCTTTCTTTACTTCACCTCCTGATTCAAATGTTAATACTTTCTAGAAACCCTGACAGAGGCACCCTATAGTAATATTTAATAGATGCCCAACGCATCTGATACATAAAATTAACCATCTGATATATCAAAGTAATCATCTGTCTTTGTTTCTGTTTAATCTCTTCCATTTATTTCATGTGGTTTTATGTATTTTGAAGCATTCTTTTAGGGTATATGTATATATACACATAGACACAGACATAGATACAGACACATACACATATAAGAGTGTAATGTCTTCCTGTGCTAGGGATTTAACTAAGTGGTAGAATATTTCCTTAATATGCACAAGTCCTTGGGCTTGTTCAGTGACAGAGAAATGGGGAACAGGGAGAGAAAAGGAGGGAAGAGGGGGAGGGACAATAAGTCATAATTTCCTAATGAGTTAATCCTTTGTGATTGTAAAAAAAAAAAATCTCTCATTATCAATTGTAATATACCTTGCCTTAAAGTTTACTTTGATATTGGGTACACAGTATTGTTTGCTTTCTTACTATTTAGATATATATTTCATCTTCTTTGGCTTACATGACTTTATGTTTAATTAATATATCATGATCTTGTCTCTTAAAATTGTCCATCTCTGATGTTGAAGTTATTAGTCCATTTACTTCAATGTAACCTGTGGTAGAAATAGGGTTTAGCCCATCATTTCATATTGAATTTTCTGTTCAGTATATGTCTTATTCTCGTATTACTGGACTTTGCCTTGTTTCAATTTGAATGTGAGTTTTTCGTAGTGTTTTGTTTTCTTAACTGAAATTTCAACTGGGATCAATTTGCTCGTCTTAGTGGCTGTTGGAGGAATTCTTTAGCTTTTTGTAATTATACCCAGTCAACATTATAGACTCAATTTACTTCCATCTCATTACTTAAATTATTGTGGATGTATATCTTACCTTGATAGATGTATTCTGTGAATTTTTATTTCACTGTTGTTTTAAAGAATTAATTTTCTCAAAACAAAGAGAAAATGGCATGATCACTTGTATTGTCCTATCTCATTCATTTCCAGGTGCCTGGACCCTATCATCTAGGATAAGCTTTTATTTGGCATTATTTCTCCTCAACCTGAAGAAATTTAATTTCTTTAGCCATTTCTTGTAGGGCTAGTATAGATAAATTCCCTTGGGCTTCCTTTATCCAAAATTCTACATTTGCCTCCCTTTTAAAGGGCTATGTATACAATTGTAAGTTTACTGTAATTTTTGACTCAGCATTTTATGATGGTTTCCCACTGTGTTCCAATCTCCATTGTTTCAGACAAAAAGTCAGACAGACATCCTCCATGCCTTTATTTACTGTATGTGTAGCATGACTTAATTTTCTGGACATCTTTCAGATTTTCTCTGAACCTTTGTTTTTCAGAAAGTTATCCAGTGCTTATAGACATTTTCCTTTGTAATTCTCCGTTATACTTATTACACTCTTAGATCTGTTATTGTGTTCCTTAAACTTTTAATGATGAATAATCATTGATTTTCAGCTTTATATTCTATCTCCTGCTGTCTTCCAGTCTCAGCCTTAGAGCAGTGACACCTCATGTTCTATTAAAGATTCCATATTCAAGCTTGATGGCACTCTCTACTCCATCCTTGAACGACAATTCTTGCATGATCATCTCAGTACTTAAATACACAGTTGAGCTGAGTAAAAACCATAGCTTCTATGTGTCAATCCCAATACAGATTTCAATAGATCAACGGTATCACTTCAGTGACAGCACAGGAAATTGAAGCCTTAACTGCAAGAAAATAGATGTCATCTCAGATTTCTGGTGTCTGAATTCTAAAGTCCCACGAGATAGAACTGAGATATATTCATGGCTCCAAGTATTGTGAGCGCTGACTTAACTCTATTTGCTGGAAGTCCTCCCCATCCAAGACTTTCTCATGTGAGCAGTAATGTGTTTGTTTTTCTCTGTATGTGTCTCTCTCTGTGTGTCTCCTTCTCTGTCTCTCTGTCTGTCTCTGTCTGTCTCTCTGTCTCTGTCTGTCTCTGTCTGTCTCTCTGTCCCTGTCTGTCTCTCTGTGTCTCTGTCTCTGTCTCTCTGCCTCTCTCTCTCTTTGTCTCTCTCTCTCTCTCTCTCTCTCTCTCTCTCTCTCTCTCTCTCTGTGTGTGTGTGTGTGTGTGTGTGTGTGTGTGTGTGTGTGTGTGTGTTTGTGTCTTAAGAGTAGAAAAATAGGCCGAACAGTGGTGGCACAGGCCTTTAATCCCAGCACTTGGGAGGCAGAGGCAGGTGGATTTCTAAGTTCGAGGCCAGCCTGGTCTACAGAGTGAGTTCCAGGACAGCCTGAGATATACAGAGAAACCCTGTCTCGAAAAACAAAAAAAAAAAGAGTAGAAAAATAATGCAGTCTCTCAATAGAATAAAACTACGAGCCTGTAAAATTGCACAACCAAAGGGGGGGAAAAAGAGAGAAAGAGACAACAAAAACTTTTAAGACGTCTGACTACAGTAATCTGTGACTGGGGCACTGCATAACCATGGGAATATGAGACAATTACACTTTTAAATTGTATATTTCAAAACTGAAGTCTGGTTTTGTTTTGTTTCTTTTGTCCAGTCTGTCCTTACTCCCAAAAGTCCCATGTGAAAGAAATATTGACCAGAGAGGATTGGTTCTGTTCATCATTCTTCATGTTTCAATCTCAACCCTGAAGTACACCAAAAGTGAAGCTTCACTCTCACCGACAGAAGCCTGCGTTCAGTCTGTTCTGTCTCATCCTAGCTCTGCCTTACAGAGAACACAGAAATGGCTCTTCTGGAAGCTTTAGACTTCATCTTTCTTTGCACTCACAGCTGTAAACAGCTTTAAAGAAGTGTGTGTGTGTGTGTGTGTGTGTGTGTGTGTATGCTGGGATTTCACCTGTTATCCCATCCTTCAGCAGCAATAACTTCTTCTTTGCTGTTTCTATTTTTCTCATTTTTTTCTCTTCTATTTTTTTCTCAGTCTCAGCCAGTCTGCTCTGTGCTTCTTTGATAACTTCATCTTTGAAATATCATATTTCTTCTTCAGTTTTTTCATTTACATTTCTAGATGAGTATGTGTATAAAGGCCAGAGGTAAAACTCATGTGTCACTCCTTTGGAGTATTAACCTGAAGCAAATTGTGCTACACTGATGGCCAAGGAGCTGAAAGGATCTACCTGTCTCTGTGCCATCTGGTTAATCTGGCTAAGGGTTTATCTATCTTGCTGATTTTCTCAAAGAACCAGCTCTTGGTTTTGTTGATATTTTGTATTTTTCTTTCTGTTTCTATTTGGTTGATTTCAGTCCTGAGTTTGATTATTTCTTGCATTCTACTCCCCTTGGGTGTATTTGCTTTTTTTTCCTCTAGATCTTTTAGTTGTGCTGTCAAGTTGTTGGTATGTGCTCTCTCCAGTTTCTTTTTGTAGGCACTTAGAGCTATGAGTTTTCCTCTTAGCATTGCCTTCACGGAGTCCCACAAGTTTTGGTATGATGTGTCCTCATTTTCATTAAATTCTAAAAAGTCCTTAATTTCTTTCTTTATTTCTTCCTTGACCAAGTCATCATTGAGTAGAGAGTTGTTCAGTTTCCATGTGCACGTGGGTTTTCCATTGGTTTTGTCATTATTAAAGACCAGTCTTAGTCCGTGGTGATCTGATAAGATGCAAGGGATTATTTCAATCTTTTTGTATCTGTAGAGGCCTGTTTTGTGAGCAATTATATGGTCTATTTTGGAGAAGGTACTATGAGGTGCTGAGAAAAACATATATTCTTTTGTTTTAGGATGAAATGTTCTATAGATATCTGTTAAGTCCATTTGGTTCATAACTTCTGTTAATTTCAAAGTGTCTCGGTTTAGTTTCTGTTTCCATGATCTGTCTATTGCTGAGAGTGGGGTGTTGAAATCCCGCACTATTATTGTGTGAGGTGTAATGTGTGTTTTGAGCTTTAGTAAAGTTTCTTTTATGTATGTAGGTGCCCTTGCATTTGGAGCATAGATGTTCAGAATTGAGAGTTCACCTTGGTAGATTTTTCCCTTGATGAGTATGAAGTGTCCTTCCTTATCTTTTTTGATTACTTTTGGATGAAAGTTGATTTTATTTGATATTAGAATGGCTACTCCAGCTTGTTTCTTGGGACCATTGGCTTGGAAAATTGTTTTCCACCCTTTTATTCTGAGGTAGTGTCTGTCTTTGTCACTGAGGTGCATTTCTTGTATGCAGCAAAATTCTGGGTCCTGTTTGTGTATCCAGTCTGACAGTCTGCGTCTTTTTATTGGGGAATTGAGTCCATTGATGTTAAGAGATATTAAGGAAAAATGATTGTGGCTTCCTGTTATTTTTGTTATTGGAGATAGAATTATGCTTGTATAGCTATCTTCTTTTGGGGTTGTTGAAAAATTACTTCCTTGCTTTTTCTAGGTTGTAACTTCCCTCCTTGTGTTGGCGTTTTCCATCAATTATCCTTTGAAGCACTAGGTTTGTGGGAAGATATTGTGCAAATTTGATTTTGTCATGGAATATCTTGGTTTCACCATCTATAGTGATTGAGAGTTTTGCTGGGTATAGTAGTCTGAGCTAGTATTTGTGTTCTCTTAGGGTCTGTATGATGTCAGTCCAGGCTCTTCTGGCTTTTATAGTCTCTGGTGAGAAGTCTGGTGTAATTCTTATAGGTCTGCCTTTGTATGTTACTTGGCCTTTTTCCCTTACTGCTTTTAGTATTTTTTCTTTGTTTTGTGCATTTTATGCTTTGATTATTATATGACAGGAGGTATTTCTTTCTGGTCTAGTCTATTTGGTTGTTCTGTAGGCTTCTTGTATGTTTATGGGCATCTCATTAAGAAGGCATCTCGTTAGGGAAGTTTTCCTCAATAATTTTGTTGAAGATATTTACTGGTCCTTTAAGTTGGGTAACTTTACTCTTATCTATACCTGTTATCCTTAGGTTTGGTCTTCTCATTGTGTCCTGGATTTCCTGGATGTTTTGGGTTAGGAGTTTTTTGCATTTTGCATTTTCTTTGACAGCTGTGTCAATGTTTTCCATGGTATCTTCCGCACATGAGATTCTCTCTTCTATCTCTTGTATTTGGTTGGTGATGCTTGTGTCTATGACTCCTGATCTCTTTCCTAGGTTTGCTATCTCCATGGTTGTCTCCCTTTGAGATTTCTTTATTGTTTCTATTTCCATTTTCAAATCCTGAATGTTTTTGTTTAATTCCTTCTTTGTGTTTTCTTGCAGTTCTTTAAGGGATTTCTGTGTTTCCTCTTTAAGGGCTTCTACCTGTTTATTTGTACTCTCCTGTATTTCTTTAAGGGAGTTACTTATGTCCTTCTTATAATCCTCTATCATCATCATGAGAAGTGATTTTAATTCTGCATCCTGCTTTTCCGGTGTGATGGAGTGTCCAGCGCTTGCTATATTGGGAAAACTGGGTACTGTTGATGCCAAGAAACTTTGGTTTCTGTTGCTTATGTTCTTGTGCTTGCCTTTCGCCATCTGGTTAACTCTAGTGTTACCTGCCTTCACTGTGTAAGACTGGAGTCTGTATTCCCAGTTATCTTGCTTCTTCCAGAGCTCCTCAGAGTCCAGATGTTTCTGTGGTCTTATGATCCTAATCTCCTGGGTGGAAGAACTCCTGGGACTCAAGCCTCCTCTGGGATCTGGAAATGCTGTGTCCAGTGATTCCTCTAGGATGGCTCAGGATACAGTGTCTCCACAAGTACAAACCAGCTAGGTGTCTGCTGCTTTGATTGCAGTGGCTCCTCCGCTGTTCTGGGTGCAGTGGCTCCTCTAGGATGGCTCAGGATTCAGTATTTCCACAGGAGCAGACCAGCTCTGTGTCTGCCCCAGCCAAAAGGACCAGGCAGGGGTGTAAGGGAAGTGAAATCTCAGAGGGGCGGGGTTTGGATAGCTGGTGGGTCCTGAACATCCCTGGCTCCCAGATGTAACTCTGGGGCTTAGGGAGTGAGATGGAATTCTTACTGGCTGCTCTGAGTGCAGTGACTTCTATAGGATGGCTCAGGCTTCAGTATCTCCACAGGAGCAGACCAGCACTGTGTCTGCCCCAGCCAAAAGGACCAGGCAGGACTATTTTAACTTTTTAAAATATAGAAAAACTTTTCTTACCTACTTTGGTCTATTCTTTTTAGAATAAATATTTAACCTTTCTAGAAATGCATCATAAACCTGTCCACTTTCTACCACGTAGCCTTTAATACGATCTACATTTTTGTCTAAGGATATTGCAGTGTCACACCTTGGTCCCAAGTTGATATGACAAGTTGATAAGACAAGTTGATACTGTTGGCTTTCTCTCATACAATTGGAAGACTCTAATCAGACCTCTGGAGAGGGGAGAATCATCAGTGCTTACCCAGCTATGAGCCCTGTTTACTGCAATAATGACTAGTGTGGTAAGAGATGCCCATGGATGCAAGCATGACATATATGTTATGGGAATAACCAACCAGTTTTGGTTGGATTCAAAGCCCATTCTACAGGAAGAATCACATACTTAGTTTTCTGTATCAGGATGAGAACCCATGTGTGGAGTGCTCACATGCCCTGGAGATGACCAGATGCTATTATGTTGTTAAGTGAACACAGTACCAAACTGCCTTCTAAATCTGTGTCTCTCTTTCTACAGATCAATGCAGCTGTATGCCCCCAACAGAGAAGTTTCTTTATACAGCCCGCGTGTTTATTGATCATTGCAGAAACTCACAACTGTCAAAGAGTAGAGAATAAATGTCAGTAGCATACTCAGGCACCAACCACACGTCTGTATCACAGCTCTTCCGTAAGATGCAAGGACCATCTCTGAAGAGTGGTGATGATAGTAGGAGCTAGAGGTTGGAGAACTAGAGAGAGACAGGGTCTTCTGGATAGGACAGGACCACTGCATGGTTCACAGCAGCTGTGGTTGTCTGCACAGGATCAAGTCCATCAGCATTCTAGCATGTGGTGGGGAGACGTTCATGATCCTTTATCCTAACTGAGAATCTATGAATACTTGGAAATTTCTGCAGGGAGGAAAGTCCATTTTCTTCAAGGATGTTCCTACTGGTAGGTCAGTCATGCCCTAGTGACACCACACTCAGAAGTTGTGGAGAGCAAACGCTGAGGGTAGAAATATCATTTTATTTTAAAGAGCATAAAGTTGGAATGTAGAGAGCTCTGGGTAAATCTTGAAGGAGTTAAAGGAGTTGGGGTGAATAGAACCAAAATACACTGTATGAATTTCTCAAAAAGTAATAAAATAAAAAGTTAAAAAGAATATTGTGTTGAAGGATAGAGAAATTAGTGCCCTAGAATTGTAAGTAGGTTTTACTTAATTCTTTGAGATATGTAGTACAGACTGTACATTTCACAATGTAGTACAGACTGTATGGAACTTTGCTGCTCTCTTTCCTCCTCCCTCCTGCCTTTTGACTTTACTTGGAGATGTCAAACATAAGAGTTCCCCATCATGTTTTCCCTTTCAGTGTATCTTCATTCTCTGGTTCTCTACCGTGTCCCTGGCTCACCTCGCTTTAATGAAATAAAAATTGGACACACTTGCAATACTGAAACAATTACTTTTACAATTTCCTGCTAACGATCAGAGGAGATAAGTCAGCACCAAGCATGGTCTTTCTTATTTCAGTCCACATTCCATATAATTGGCAGGTTTGTGACAAACTCAGGATATGGGATTGGAGCCATTTCTGTTTTCATTAAAAAACACAGAGGGACTTCATCACTCCCAACACAAACACTGGATTTTATGTTTAAGGATTTGGTTCTTATGCAATTTTGAATGAATCCAATGGAGACAAGATGTCCTTTCTCAAAAATCTTTCTGGTGTTGTTTCTTCAAATATAGAGTTAATATAAAATTTGCAATTAAAATCAAGCTGTGACAAAATTGGGTTGTGTGCCCATAGTATGTATGTCCCTAGTTCCCTTACCCAGACAACTTAGGCAGGAAAATGTGTGGAATCAGTGTATTGCTTAACATCATTCTGCAGCTAATAGAAAATAGGAAATCATTTTCTTCCAGAATGTCTTCCAAAGGAAACAGAGACAGAGTACGCATATCTCCAATGCAAATGAACTATTACAACAATACTCACTTGGGGATTCATACCAGTGAAATTAGTCCCCAGTCAGAGGAATTCAGCTGAAAATAATCAAGTCATGACATAGGCAGGTATTCTACTTCCATTATTCAAACTTAACATTCCATGGAGTAACATCTTTCCTATGAAGCACTTTTTAAAATCATGCTTTAATGATCCAATTAATCTATGAAAGATTTCCTGGCATTTCTACTTAATAATACATTCCCCAAACTGAGAACTGCTTACAGCAATATTTACTAAATACTTAGTAAGCACTTCCCACTTAAAGGACAGGACACACCAAAGTTGTGTGTGTGTGTGTGTGTGTGTGTGTGTATGTGTGTGTGTGGTGTGTATAATTCCTAATTTCCAACTTACATGTTAGAGTCCAATGTTCTTTGATGTAGCAGACAAAGAACTCTGAAAGTTTTCAGGCTGAAGCAAAGCAGCCACAATGAAATAATTTTAAGTATGAAAAGAAACTGTTTAATAGATGAATATAGAAGTTGCTGAAATCATCTAAAATACTGTTTTACATTCAGACTTGTGGTGAACAAATCAACTCTTAAGTACTCCACTACAGTAAAACATGTAACTAACTGCCTTATTTAGGGTTTCTATTACAGTAATGAAACACCGTGACCAAAAGCAAGTTGGAGAGGAAAGAGTTTGCCTTACATTTCCACGTCATTGTCCATCACTGAAAGAAGTGAGGACAGGAACAGGGCAGGAACCTGGAGAAAAGGACTGATGTAAAGTCCATGGCAGGAGGCTGCTTAGTGCCTTGGTCCTTCTGAATTGCTCAGTCTACTTTCTTATAGAACTCAAGACCTACAATCCAGGAATGGCAGCAACTACAGTCGGGTAGGCCTTCTCAAATCAATAACTAATTAAGAAAACACCCTGTAAACTTGCCTACAGCCAGATCTTGTATAGGCCTCCTCTCAGTTGAGGTGCCTTCCTCTCAGATGACTTTACCTTATGTCAAGTTGAAAAAAAAAAAAAACTAGCCAGCACAGTAAGTCTACACAATGAATAGATAAACATTAAACTATAAATTTTAACTCTTTATAATTTGTAAATATACAAAGTACTTGTAACTCAAAGGAAAACTAGATCCATATCTCTCAGGTATGTAATCATCATTTTAAATGGACTAAAGGTATTTATTTAAGGCATGAGACAAGGAAACTACTAGGAGACAAAACACAGGCAACTAGGTTCTCTGTAAAGTTCTGATAACTAGGGAATTATTTGGCAAAGAGTGTTGCAGCATATTACAAACCTGCACAGCAAAAGATACAACCACCAGAGTGAAGCCTACAGACTAGGATGAAATCTTGGGCAACTATTCAGCTATAGCAGATTAATATACAGAATATATCTAAACAACTAAAAGAATCAAGCATCCACAGAACAAATGATCCATTCAATAAAAAAATATACAAACTGCAGCAAAAGTTCTTTAAAGAAATAAAAATGGCTAATAAACCTGTGGAAGCAATCTCAGCAAATCAGAAACTACACTGAGATTTCAATTCACTCCAGTCACGGTAAGTGTCAAAAATAAAATAATTTTTTAAGTGTGAGTTGGGAATGAAATTCTATCCCTAGCCATTGAGCTATTGGCAACTGATTAGCTTGGAGGAGAGGAGAAAGTTGTTCCTCCAAGTGTAGTCCCCTGTAAGTCAACCATGCTCTGGTGGACGATCATGAGCTCAAGGATATTTGTGCAGCACAAAGTGGCCTTTACAGGTTAAAAAGGGAAAAGAAAAGGAAGGACATAAGGGGGGGGATGAATAGGGACGGGATGGTCGATCTTAAAATAATTAGGGTAGTAAATATGATCAAAACATGTATAGACATTTTTAAGACTAATAAAAAGGAAAAAAGTCAAAATACAATACAGGTACCTGCATATCTATTCATTACTGTTTATTTTTATTGGTATATATTAATTATTCATAATAATAACAGGTTTCACTGTGGCATTTTCAAACAAGTATATAATGTATTTTTACAATCCTCATCCCCGTTATCCATCCCTGCCCTCCTCCCCATCTCTCTGGGTCACTCACTTTTTCCACATCTTTGTTCATTTATTTTTGATGATCTGGTAAGTTTCATTTAGGCTGATTATAATATCCTTACAATGCAAGGGATTATTTACAAGAATATGTACTCTTTCCTGTGGCTACAACACTGGAAAAATTGTACACCTATTTAATGCAGCACTCTCCACCGTATCCAGGCCATGAATTCAGCCCAGATGCCAATCAAAGAATAGTTGAGAAGAAAACAAGGTAGAATGTGCACTAAATGTGGTAGAATGTGTCATAAAGAAGAATAGAATCATGTTACTTGGAGGAAAATGAATTAGATCTGGAAATCATTGTGTTATATAAAATAAGTCAGAGTCAGAAAAACAAAGATGACATTCTTTTTCCCATATGTGGAATCTATATTTTGTTTTTAAAGGGGACAATTAGGAAAGAGAAAAGAAACTAAAGGGAGATGGCCAAGGAAACAAGAGAGTAATGACGAGTACAATGTGACCAAAGTGTTTTCTGTGCATACATGTGAAGCTCTGATAAAGTCGATACCTTTAGTCAATGCTAACAGAATGTTTAAGCTTCAGGAAGAACACATCCTCAAGAACATGCTGCCTCAAATCACCTACTTATGTTTGTTAAAGATTGGCCTCCACATCAGCTACAAAATGAATAGATTAAACACATGAATATTAAAAGAAAACTTCACAGTTCTCAAGCCAAGAATTTACAGTCATAGAAGGATAATTTGACTATTGATCTAAGAAATCATACTTCAAAAGAATGATTTACTTTGACAAAAACGTGAATTCTTGAACTAATAGCTCTCAATTTCTGTACCCCACATTGAAATATCTATAGATCCTTACACATAAGAGATATGACTATAGCCTACTAGAGAGAGAGAGACGGTGAGATGGCTTAGTGGTTTAGGTGTTTCTTGCAAAGTCTGCTGACTTGAGTTTGATTCTTAAGACCTACTTGATGAAAGAAGAGAAGCAACTCCCAACAGCTTTACATTTAAACTCCACATATGTACATAGTATGGCACGTGCGTACATATATACAAACACAATATATTTTAAAAGGAGAACTTTTCACATCTCATGCTTTCTGTATATCTTCATAGTGAACAATGAAAACAAAGCTTTATTCTCCTCTTCTGTATTTCCTTCTGAGTTTTTCAAATGTTCACAAGCATGGTCTTCCCTGGAGAAGCCTCTCATTCTGACAGCATTTGGACTTCATCATTTTTGTTTATGCACTCGTGTTAGCTAGAGACATTTCACAGCACCGTTTTTAGCATCCAACATTTTTTAAATGATCAGAAAGGTAATGGTTCCGTCCCACTTATTCCCTGGAGTATGAGTCTTTGTTTATTCCGTTTGAACCCTGCCAATAGCTCTAAGCATTGGTCAACACAAGCTTCAGTTGTTTCTTTTGTACCTATTTGCATCATTGGCCCTCATTTTTCATCACCCAATGAGAAGTCTTACTTTCTCCCAGAGAATCCTGTAGTACCCTAACAGGTTCATAGTGAAGTGACTATGTCAAATGCTACTGTCAATAAAGGCAAGGGGTGGGGAGGGTCTTGTCTCCATTGTTCATCAAATCTACCTAGCTACAAGACTATCAGCATTTCTATTCATTATTTTGATTTTACATAATTTGTGTTCATTTCAAGGGTCAATACTAAAACATTGAACACATATGCTAAATAAGACTGGCTGTTTTCAAACTAGAAGTAACTTCTTTTGTTTTGAACAATATGGCCTAGAAAGATGACCCAGAAATTGAAAGCACTTTCTGGGCTTACAAAGGACCCAGGTTTAGTCTCCTGCACACACATATCGGCTCACAACTCTTTGTAACTACTACTCAATGGAAGCTAAACGCCGTCTTCTGACCTCTGCAGGGTCAGACACCAGACACATACACAATGCACACACGTACATGCAGGCAAAGCACCCAAATATATAAAAGAAAACAAACAAATCTTAAAAACCTTTAAAGTAACAGAGCTACTATATTAATAGAATTATTGCAAGAATTGAACTTAGGTAATTGTGAGACTAGTTAAGCAAATCCAGAAATTATAGGACAAGCTGTCAAAGTCTGTCCAAAATGCACAATTCTTTTTTTTCATTCAGGGTCACCTCTATTGTACTTTCAAGGATTGTTGACAGATTCAATCAGCCTCACCCCCAATACCAAGGACCATCCCCTTGACTGAAGTCACTAATTCTGGACTTTAATCATGTTTTCAAAGTGTTTTCACAATAAAACTCAAATTGAAGTCTGACTGAGTATCAGGGAACCATGACCTTATCCAGTAGACATGAGACTGAACACTGTACTCTACTGCTCCTTAACTTGTGACAGGTCCACATCCTGATAAACCCACTGGGAGATGGACATACGATAAGTCAGAATACATTTAATGCACATAACCTACCAAACAGCAGCACTTACCAATACAACGCTCCCTAATCATCAGCTGCCTGCCCTTATAGACACCTAGCCGACTAGGAACTTAGGCTGACAACTATTGTCCAGCACCACAATCAAGTATCATAGCTTATATCCCTAGCTCAGGGAACAAACAATATTCAAACAAGCCAATATCACCTTTGTACCTTCATGAAAAGAAAACATAATAAGAAGGCTTTAAATTTATACAATGTCTGTAATTAAAATCAAGTTTTAAATTCTGATATAGTCAAATTTCTGGGTATTTTCTTTAAGTGCTTTCTGTGTTTAAAGGCATACCTTTGACTACCTTTCCACACAACTTTTTATGTTTCTGATATTAAAATTGTATCTACTTGTTTCTTTTACTTTTTGTATAACTATTGAATCATCACAATTTTTTTCTTCCTGACTAGTGTGGCTATGATCAGAATGGACATGCCACCCCATCTAAAGCAAAATTTATATTTTAAATTATATATTTAAATTATAACCCCTGATATGAGGAGGTATTATGTGTTAGAAATAATGGTATCCTGAACGCAGAGGCCTCAAAATGAGATTACTGAACTTTTTCAGGTTGCTTGTTTTTTTTTTTGTTTGTTTGTTGTTCATTTGTTTATCTAAGTTCTTTTTAAATTATCTGATAATTGCATGCATGTATATAAAGTGATTTAAACTCCACCTGCATTCGATTCCCTCCAGTTCCTTTATTATCCCTCACCCAACTTTCCTTCCCAACTTCATGTAACTTCTTTTTAAACCCATTGAATCCACTCAATTCTGCTAGTGTGTGCATGAGTATAGGACTCATCTACTGTAGCATGAGTAGACTCTCAAGGGGAACATCACTGAAAAGAAGCAGAGCTTTGTCATAGCAACCATAAGGTACCATTAGCTCATCACCAAGGAGTGGGACTTCATGAGTTTCTCTCTGATTCATGCTGAGATTTTGGCTGGCTTGTTTTGATACATAGCTTATACATGCACTCAAAGCTGCTCTGAGTTTGTGTGTACAGTATCGCTTTTGCATTTAGCAAATACTGTTTCACTGCATGTATAGGGACAAGAAAGGACTTTTTATGAGTGGAACCCCAGTAGGACAAGCATTAAAGAGCAACAGTTGACAAATGATAGCTCACAAAACTAAAATATTTCAGTGCAGTAAAGGACATCATTATTTGAAGGAGGAGGAAGCCTACAGAATTGGAATTTTTCTTTACAGCTTTCCCCTTGGCAGAGTGTTACTGTCTAGAATATACCAAGAAATCCAGAACATAGAAAATTTTAAACACCAAGAAAATAAGTCAACTAAAACTGGAATACAGAGCTAAACTGAGAGTTCTCAAAAAAACAAAATAGAAATGAGTGAGAAATGTATTTTTTTTAATGTTCAACACCCATAGCCATCAGTTAAATAGATATTAAAACTACTTTGCCTTTCAGTTCACCCCAGTCACAGTGACTAAGATAAAAAAAAACAAATTATAATTCTTGAGGTAGATGTGGAGAAAGAGATACTTATTCACTGCTTGTGGTAGTGTAAACTGGTGTAGCCTCACTGGAAACCATTCCGAGGTTTCTTAAAAAAAGAAAAAAAAAAAACACTGAACTATATGATCAGGCTGTTGCACTCCTTGGTATGTACACAAAGGGCTCCACACCCTACTTCAGAAATACTTCTTCCCTCCTGTTAGTTGATGCTCTATTAACCATGGCCGGTGCATGGAAACAGCTTAAATGCCCATCGATTGATGAATGGACGAATAAAATAACTGCTACTTATACACAGCAGGATTCTATTCAGCCGGAAAGAAAAATTAAATTGTGAAATTTGAAGGTGAATGGATGGAGCTACAAACCATTATTCTGAGTCAGGTAACCAGGCACAGGAAGACAAACGCTCTGTGTTCTCACGTGTATGAACGGCCGCTTCAGGTCTTTGGATCTGCATATGAGTGCACACAGAAAGCAGGAAACTAGTAACGGCGTGAGGGCAGGTGGGATTTCAAGGGAAGGGTGATAAAATACATGGGTGTAAAGATAAAAGAAAAATGGAAAAAATAAGGTTAATTGTGGTGGGGGTTGGGAGAGCAGCGTAGGGGAGAGGGGTGACATAGGGGTGGGTTGGTGCCGCTAGAGATCCCTGGCCCTTCCTCCGGGAACAGACCTAGCTGGATGCAGCAGTCTAGAATTCGGCAATTTTGTCTGCACCTCAGTCCTGAGATTCCCAGCATGCCAAATGACGGGAAATAAATTTCCGTTGCTCAAAAATCACGCAGCCTACTACATTCTGTTTTGGCTCTTGAGTGTACTGACACAGGTGTGTACTAGGGAATCTAATCTTTCCTCCAAAACAGATAAGTAAATGTCATGGGATATTTTTGTTGCTGTTGTTGTTGTTGTTGTTTTGGTTTTTGTAATTTAACCTTTTATCCATTTATTTAAAATGTCAAGCATCTTATAAGTGAAGATTTTGTGAGATCTTTATACTTTCTAGTTTTGTTTGTTTACTTTTCTCTTTCAGTGACGAGTTAGCCACAATTTCTTTGCACTGTAAACCTTGGAACACTGGACTAAGATAAAAGCCCATACCGTGGATGTGTGCTCTCAGGGCTTCATTAAGCATTAGGAAAAGCTTTTAGAATGGCAGACTGAGCTCGTTATAAAGGTGTCACTGCTGTCTGACCCTCTTCCAGCCACTGTCACTGGCACAGCAATGGAAACTGGAAACAGGCTGAGCTTCCAGAATCCTCTCCTTAAATGTTGTAATTAAATCTGAGTCTGAACACAACCCTGTCTGCATGCCTTCCAACTCAAGAAGTATAATGTCTTTGAAGCCGTATTTTATAAGGAGATGCATATTATAAAAATAAATATTAAGAATAATTAAACACAGCACATAAAACTAAATTTTAAAAAAAGGAAGACAAGCAATTTAGTCTGCCTTTGTGTTCCCATATTCCAGACTCCACTAAGGGGGTAACCTTATTCTACATCTTGGTTCCCATGGGTGGGGATGGGTGGAGGGAATATATGTGTGTGTATATGTGTATATACATATATACATATATACATATATACATATATACATATATACATATATACATATATACATATATACATATATACATATATACATATATACATATATACATATGTGTGTGCATATATATATTCCTTATTAGTATTTTTCTTTTAAGTGTGTCCTAGACATGTTTCTATTGTTATAAACATTCAATTGTCCAAACAGCAGGTGACTGGTTTATCAGATAGATACAAAAGAGTGACAATTGAGAGAAAACAACATCCAGAGAGGCTTGGAGAGGAAGGGCAAACAACAGCACAGTTATTCAGCCATGGCCTACTTATGAGACTTCTCACTCTTCTCCCAACATATCCTCTCTCACTTCTCATAGAAACAACACCACAATGTATTTCTTTAATTTTTTTATATACCTAAGTGTCCTAGTTTGCCTTCTATTCAGTGATGAATACCATCCCCAAAAGCAACTTGTAACAGAAAAGGATTATTTTACCTTAGAGGTTAGAATACACCATCAAGTGAAGGCAAAGCCAGATCTCAAGGGAAAAGCTTGACATAGAAAACCTCATGTGGAAAAATGTTCCTTACTAACCTGCTCCCAGGTTCATAAGCAGGTTTCTTATAAGGCCTAGGTCCAACTGCCTAAGCATGGTACCACCCACAGTGGGCTGGTCAAGAAAACGCCCCAGAGATGTGCCTACAGGCCAGTCTGATGAAGGAAATTTCTCCCCTCAGGTTCCCTCTTCCCAGGGATGGCCAGTTTACAAGCAATATTAGCCATCACAGTAAGATAAACTAAAATAAGACCATAAAACATGCCTGTTGATTCTGGCAAACTTACATACCTTTAAGTCTTATCTGGATCAAGAATTAACATAAACCAAATCTTAGAAGCCTCTGTCATGCCCATCCTCAGTAACTCCCCAAATCACTGTTGCTTTATAAGGGAATTTTTCTCATCAGCATCATTTAGATGCTTTACTTTCTTCTTTCATATTCCATTTGTGAGACTCATTGTCTACAAATTGCAGCTGTGGATCATTAATTTTCCTTGCTGCTTAGTGTGTGTGTGTGTGTGTGTGTGTGTGTGTGTGTGTGTGTATTAGTAGAGATATATATTATATTATAGATTAATTCTATAGCGTATTTACAGGAACATGAGCATGAGTTTCACTTGAGCTTTTAACCTAGGAATGCAATCCCTGGAAAAGTGGGCTTTCTCTACCTTTGTGGAAAATATCATACTGTGGAGTTTCTACAAGTTTTCCAGTTAATGAAATATGACAACAAAGGCCTCTGTTTGACAATTATTAGAATTTTAAGATGGGAATAGCAGAGCAAGTGTTAGACCATTGTAATCACAAGATCCCCCATGACTGGGTGAAACTGTGTTTCGAAAGTTATCACCTAGCTTGCATTTCCTGGAAGGCCTTTGTTCTGTTTTGTTTTGCTGTGTTTTATAGGTTTGCAAGCTAAGAGCCATTTAATAGCATTGAGCAATCTATGACCTTAAGAGTGAGCTCTAGATAAATCTCTTAAAGTAAACAAGGGGATATATTCCAAAGGAAAAAAAATCAAAGAAGCCAAATTGGTACTAGATTTTGCTCATGAATAATGCACAAAATGTGTTCCTCTGAGTAGAATAAAGACCACAGGAAAATAGTCAGATGGGATAGGCTAAAATGAGTTTAATGTGAGAAATTCTCATTATTAGATTTTTAATAAATTATAATTTTGTATTTAATTTTTATTTTCAGATATTGATAATCATCATTTATAGTAATCATTTATAGCTGATTATTAAACATTTAGCTGTGAATTATTTGTATTATTCACCAAGAGCTAGAAAATGAAAAACTATCGTCCATGCATACAGTAGAATGCTGTTCAGCTTGGCAAAATAAGAAATTTTGCAATGTGGAACAATCAGATGAATCTTAAGAATCAGGAAAATAATAACTGGGCTGCCTTCCCTGATCACAGTGGGAGAGGATGTGCCTAGTCCAGCTGTGACTTGGTGTTCCAAAGTGAGTTGGTACCCATGCGGGGGGGGGGGGGGGGGGTGCAGGCGCTCTCCTCTGAGGATGAGGATGAGAGGGTGGGGGAGGGGTATGAGGGTGGGACTGAAAGAAGAGGAGGGAGGGGTCCCTCAATCAGGCTATAAAACAAAATTTAAAAATAAACAAATGCATTCATTATTATGCAAAAAAATAATCTTCTTCTAGCCTTCAAAGGTCCTTGGTAGAAAACTTCTGTAGCAAAAGAGAGATTAACAAAACAGTAACAACACTGTTTTTGACATCATCTGGGAAGGATAAGGGGAAGGTGCATGTCTCACCAAAGGTGATTAAAATTCTAGCCTAAAAGAAAAAGAATATGGGAGATGAACCAGTAACAGAAGACAAATATTTTATGGTTCTACAATGAAATTAAACTAATATTTAAAACAATGCAGTCCATATCATCAAAGAGAGAAACCATGGTTAGCAAAGCCTAAGGAGGAAAGAGAAATGAGGAGTATGAACATGAATTAATCAGCCAAAGTTCCAATTAGGCAATGTGAATAAAACCAAGAGTTCCAAGGTACAGAATTACACCAATAGCCAACAATGATGCATTAGACACTTGAATATTTCCTAAGGACATAGACCTCATATTACATGTTCTCAGCATTAAAATTTTATAAAATTAAATAAAAACTAATTTTCATTTTGCTTTGCTTTCCTTTTCATATTGTGATCATTATTCATGATCTCTTGGGATTGTGTGAGGGTAATTTCCTTATAGAGACTGATAAGGGCAATATGTTAAAATTTTTAACTGCTCTTATGGTAACAAAAGCAACCTGGTTAGAAGAAATTTTTTTCAATAGCGACAATAAATTGGAATCAGAGATACCCACATACCCCCCGGGGGGGTTCAGAAATGCTTATATATTCATAAGATGAATAATATGAGTTTCAGATTATTTCATTGAAATCAGAATCTAGAACACTGTATACAAACATGATATTGCCCCTTCTCTGTAGGCTATACCTCCCAAAACATTTTATTGAATCTTAAAACCACAGAGGACCAAATCCTACCAATACTGATTTTTATCATCCACATATCCCTAGGATGGTTGAGTCTACAAGTTGGACAGATTAGGAGATTTACAACAATCACCACTAATAAAGAGAACAACTGTAACAATACATCATGATAAAAGTTATCTAAATCTTGTTTGTGTCTTTTTCCCTTTAATATGTCACACACTAATTGATACAGGTAAATAGTCTGTGGAAAGTAAAACGTCAGATAAATCGAACAATTGTGAGAGCCATCTTCATATAAGTAAACCAACATCACAACCTGGAATTCGTGTTCCCTTGTCTTTCTGTAATTCTTGTTTTTAATTATGTATATGAGGCAAAGTGGTTGTGAGTTCAGGGGCCCACATAGGTCAGACCTGTATAATGATGTCCTTGATGCCGGACTTACAGGCACTTTTGAATAGCCTGATGTAGTTGTTGAGAACCAAATTTGGTTCCTTTCTGCAAGAGCAATATATACTTTTAACTGCTGAACCATCTCTCCAGATCTATTGTCAAGATACAGCAGCCACAATCTTTATCACGCCATTATTTTAATCCATCAGTAGACGCCAAGACTTTCCCAGGAAATGTCAGGGTTTCTGCACAGACGTGGCAAAACCCACTAAAGAGAAAGTGTTCCTATTGGGATAAAGTGATGTCAGCAATAAAGATTAGTCACAGGAGTGGGGACAAAACCTCGTAGAGAAAACCACTCATTACATTTAGCAGCTATCCAGATTGCCTTCAAAGGAATCCAGTAATAACGTTAGCAGGATAAGATGGGCTCTCAAGTCTGATGTTATAAGCTCGTGAAGGACATCTGCTCTGCTATCTTTATATCCTTGGCCCTTGGCACAACGTCTAACACATAGTCGGTCCTTCACAGTGGTTGTGTAGAGTCTTTTAGTGAACCCCAAAAGACTAGACAGGAGCTGATCTGATGCATTCACAGAAGGCCTTTATTCCAGCTCGTTCGGGCTCAGCCCACCATCGACCATAGACATACAGGATGGTTTTGGTGGAGAGGAGCCCTGAACATATATGGGGCAAGGTTTTATAGAAACAGCAAGCAAGGGATCGGGGACCGGTTGGGGTTATGGAGGGTGAGATGGCGGCAAATGTTTCTCGCCTGGCAAGCACCTAATTGGAGTACTAATATGGCCTTTAGCATAATTGGCTGGTGCTGGGAGTCAAACCATAAAGTTAACTTCTGCTTCCCTCTCCATTGGCGGTTGTTTGGCAGGGGCCAGACTTGTAGGGAATTAACTTGGAGATGCTGGATTTGTTGGCAGAGATTAACCTGGAGTTGCAGGTCTTGTTGGGGTTAGCCTAGAAACTGGAGCTAGGCTTGGGTTTTGTTGGGGGCGGAGGGTTACTTAGAAACTGATGCTAGATACCAGCCTGTTAGTTTACCTGAGTTCAATTTAGGTCAGGTTCTCTAAGATGGAGTTTGAACCCAAATACTTGGCCTCCCAGTTGCAAAGTAACTGACAAATACTCTGATACCGTTTGTGGGGAGAGTGGCTCTGTTTAGATGGGGTCTTCGTAACCCAGACGGTCCTGGAACTCACTATGTAGCCTGATCTGGCCTCAAATAAATGATCAATCTGCCTCAGCCTCCAAAGTCATAGGATTCCAGATGTGATGCACTTCATCTTGCTTCTGTAGTAGATTTAAAAAAAAAAAAAATTCTCCAAAAAAAAAGTGAAAAGTGAAAAGGTAGGAAATTTATCGTGAAATCACTTTTATGAAGAGTCAAGTGTTAAAAAGAAAAGTAGGCCTTAGTAGTTAGTAAAGTGAGTCTCTTGGCTCTGTGAAGCGTATCAAACCACAGGAGTTTTAAGGATGTCTATAGTGAGACCTTCCATCTTACAGAGAAAAGACAGTGCAGCTGTCCTGGAGATAACACTAAAGAGGATCTTGGGGAAAATCACTTAATCAACAATGACCACAAAGCAAGAACATCCCCAGTGTAAGACTTCCCTGTCTTTTCCCCAGACAGCACACTCTACTGAAAGAAGACAGAAACACACTTGGCATATTACAAATTCATGGAATCTGGCTTCAAACAGGCTCTGTTCTCATTGGCTAGGTAACTAACCACAGCCATGTGTCCAGCGGCTTCTTAGCACCTCCCCTTTTCTCAGCTTCCGTCTGCCCGTTCCAACCTTCTGTCTGATTTGCTTGGCAAATCGCTTTACCTACCTAAGCGGAAAACCAAAGAAAAGAAACTATCAAGGCCTTATCCTTTACCAATACCCCGCCTCCCTCAAGTGTTAGCGGGAGACGTTTGTCTTCTCCAAAAAAAATGATTTCCTGTGTATATTCTCAGTCACATTCCTTCTTAATTCCTGTGGATCGTGGATAGCATGCTTCTCACTCGTCACCCAAAGGTCCTCTTCTACACTGGATTTCTTCCATTGTTATGCATTCAAATGCACAAATGCATAGTCCAACTTTAAAATAAACTATATTAAGACAAAATTTTTCAATTATATCTTTTCCACCCTTTAAGTACTAGAAAATTTTTTTCTTAATTATGCATCTTTTTCCTTTGAAAGCTACCTAGTCCTCTTTGCTGCATTCTACACTGTCTTTCACCCCTGGGGAAGAACTGGGTTTCTCTCCCAGCTATCCTCATGTTTACTTACTGCACTGCCTTGTTTTTAGCAAATAGTTTGGTCTCTCAAACCAAAACCATGAACATTATTTTATCCAGTTTCCCTTAAATCTTTGTCTTATTAGCCACCAGTTGCCAAAATCTTCCAATTCTTCCTTGATATTTATTATATCTCCTTTTATATCTGCTTCCTAGGCTTTATGGCATAAGTGCTTGGCCCTTCATGTTCTAGACACTAAAATTATTACTGATTGACTGAGGGAAATCTTAAGCAGACACCAGCTTAGTGTTAACAGCTCTGAATCAGTGGCCCCAGCCACCCAGCCTCTCAGCTCTGAGTAACCTATTTCTAACACGGATGCTGTCAGCTCAGCCCTCAGCTGCTCTTGGTAGCTTATCAAAAATGAGAAGTGGTAAGTTTCAGTAGCCTTTTAGAATCTTTCAGAGGCAAACATCTGTATCTTGTCACAGTCTCACCTCTCTACAACACTTCACTCCACACCCCTTTGTCTTCTACAGCTTCTCGTATTCACAACCCTCCATATCTCTTTCCCAGTCCTTCCCCATTTTACCTCTTTGAAAGCTTAAGCATCAGTGATTCCCTGTAACTCTTCAGCTTCCGTCTGGGGTACCAGGTGTGCTCAGAGCTAGAGGCACCTCATAATCTCTGTTTTTTGTGCATCTACTTTAACCCATTCTAACAGAAGTAATTACCAATAATTAGGCTAGGGTTCATTTTCTCTACACACATGGAAACTATTGACAGGCAAGAGGATTGTCCAGTGCTGTTCTTTGCCAGCTCTTGTTTTCCTAGGTGGCTGACAGCAAGCAGTAGGCAGGTTGAGTAGAAGGTGGTGCCCTCTAGTGTTATAATCAACAGAAAGTCCTTACGTTTGGGGATCTTTAGGCTCTTGTATAGATAGGTCTAGGAAGTAGGACTTCTCAGCCCTTGACTCCAGCTGGCACTGCAGCATTAGGAAAGTCTAGGTATTGGGATTTCACTGCTTTTGACAACTGTCAGGGCTACAGCACCTGTATAGGAATCCAAATTCCTTGGCCTTAACACTGTCATTAACACATAATTCTTGGCCAATGGATCTGAAACACTTGGCCTTAAACACCTGACAATTGCCTGTAACTCTTCTGGAGACCACGACCTACAGTTTCTTTTCTCTGGATCCTTTATACTTTTTTACACTTCTCCAGCTTTATCTCTCTACCCTCGTTTGTCCTTCTTTCTACCTACATAGACGTACTTATCCTTTTCCTGGATACTCTTGAACATCTGCTTCTTTGTCAGCAATCTAGCTGCTGCGTGTGTCCCAGTTTTACCTGTCAACAGCTTAAATGTTATTGTCACTGCCCCTCCATTGCCTCTGTCATTGTCACCTTCTGATCTCTCTGCTGCATCTCTCTTCATGTTACCAGTGCAGCCCAGACTATTGAAAGTGAACAAGAACAGACCACATGAGACACGCCCCCCTTTTCAACCCAATGTTGCAACAGTGGGAGATACAACACAGAAGAATGTCTCCCAACCAACTCACTAAATGAGTCTGAGCATCCTGCTGATGTAACCAGAGGAGGGATGTTTGGACCAGTCACAGCTTTGACTCTTGGTACCAGTTGTGCCATGAAGGTTTAAGTTTGTGCCAATCACAGCTTAGCTTCTTTTGTACCTGTATCAGAAGTCTCTCTGGTAAGGTCACAGGAGCCAAATTAACAAGAGACCAGAGTTGTCCCTTGAGGGTGGAAATTACCTAAGGTCCCACCCTTCAGTGCTTATTTTCAAGAAAACAAACATCAGAAAAGACCTTATAATGAGAGCTCATCATTATGAGGAATGATTGTTAAGAACCAGAGACAGGAAAGCCAGACTAGGGTGTTGATTCACATGACAGCATGTAGCATTGTTTCCTTCACACAAGTTAACTCAGAAGACAAATGTGATTTGGCTATGAGTTGGGGTGTCTGGAGAAAAGTGTATCAGAGGAAAAGCTATTGGCAGCCATGGTAACCATCTTCTCCTAGCATTCCAACTGCTGCATGTGGCTGTTCACATCATGACTAGGTTGAGCCATGGGCCCGGCTGTGGTCAATGAGTTATGAATTCTCATGTTAAAAAAAAAACCTGTGACTTTAGGAACATAATGAACATTTAAAAATAAGGCACATCACTGTCATACTATATATAAATAAAATATATTTTATTTATTTACTTAAAAAGAGAACCAGAAGCAGTGGATGGCTACATAGAAACTGTTTTCTGAACAGAGCAGGACAACTGCACATATGAACTCACAGCAGCTGTGACATTACACACAAGACCTGCAAAAGCTCAACCTAGATCAAGCCCCATCATGGCGCTATTTCCAACTGATAGCCAGTGGGAGAAGATGAGTCCATTTTCTTTAAAGCTATAGCACCCTAGTGGGTTCATGTTGCACTGGCTAGCCACACACCCAGGACTGCATGGGCAACACAAACTACTCAGTGAGTTTAGAGAAAGGAAAAGAGGACACAAAGTTGAGTGGGTAGGGAAGTGGGGTGGATCTGGGAAGGATGGCAATAGGGATAGCGGAATAGAATCAGAGTATATTGTACAAACTTCTCAAAGAACTAATAACATAGGAAACAGAAGTTATCATTAGCACTAATTGTTATCTTAAATGATTTTTACTTAATTAAATGAGGAGTAATACTTGTCCAGTTCTCCAAGGAAAGGTAGATCCCTGTTGTGGTTCAAATGTACATAAAATCTCCCTCATAGACGTATATTTGAATACTTGGTTGTCAGTTGGTCAACTAAACTTTAAGGAGATGAAACTTTAACAGAGAAAATGGGTCACTAAGGGTACACCTTAAGATTTTATAAGTGGGTCCACTTTCTGTCCATGCTTTGCTTTCTGATTATAAAACCAATGTGACCAGTTACATTACATTAATTCCACCATGCCTTTCTCTCCACAGTGTTTGACAGGGTCTCACACAATAAGCCAGAATAAAGTCTTTTTTCCCGAAGAAACATTTTGTCACATATCAAAGCTACAAGAAAAGTAACTAATGCAACCCTCTTGTCAGTCTCAACTACAAATAGGTCATGAATTACCTGGAGATAGATGGTAAAGTCTACATTACGGTACAGTGGGGTAGACTCAACAAGGAGGTTGGTGAAACTAACCAAAGCACGATAGAAGAAAGCAGTTCACATAGAAAGTCATGCACTCTCAGCATCTTCTCTGCCAACCAAACTTTTTGTTTACTCATCGCCTCTGAAGACTGGACCTGACTATGCTGGATGCCACCCTTCTTGGAAACACCTGTAAAATGGAAAGAGAGACATCCAGCATGGCTGAAGATAGAGTATTATGAGGACATCTGGTACTCTCCTGCCGGAAATGAAGCCCAGAATCAGGTGGAGGCTGTCTGGAGTTGCCGTAGCTGAAGCAAAGTCTTCCCAAATGGAAGCCTCTATTTAACAGCAGCAATGACAGCTGAGGCAATTCCTTCCTCAAATGAAGTCTTGTTAGCTCTGTGGCCAGAATGAAGTTCCTCTGAGAGGCAGGGTCTGAATCTACTCCAGAAAAATGTCCTCTGTATCCATGATTAAAGCAAAGCCTCCTCAACTGGCTATGAGACACTTAAAGTGGTTGCAGCTTTCATCTTGATAACTCCCTGTATCATCGAAGAACGATCTAGTCAGTTGGTTGACAGTCTCAATGAGTAGTGGGGATGAAATTGTAGTTGCTGTTTTTCCTGGTAATCTTTAGGAGGTAGATGGATTTTTGTTTACACCCTTGCCAGGCAACAGGACACAAAGAGCAGTAAGGATACCATTGTGGCCTCTGTTCCTGCCCAGTCTGACACCGTCACCAATTTCATTCACAGGCATCTATGACTGCATCCATTGGGAAGAGATGGACAGACAGTCAAGCACTGAAATAAACATTAAAGAGCACTTACAATCAAGATCCAAGACAAAATTTCTATTCTTCTGCAATGAACTTAAACTTGCAATCTTTAACCCCCAACCTAATGCACCTAGGTAGTATTGGGTCCTCCTCATCTACCTCAAAGTCACCTAGCTAGGAGAATAAAATAGCTAATACTGCATCAGCAAGTAAGTCAAAAATCACAATGGCTGATAATAACAAAGTTTAGTGTTGGTTTAATATATGGGCTGCTTCCTGCTTCTTATACTGATTGGAACTGATGGAATGGCTTCCATCTAAATCATTGCCAGGCTCACAGCAAGAGAGCAGACAGGCTTGTAAATCATGCTTGGAATCCTAAAGCTTGACTGGGAAGTGGCACTCAGTACATTTTATTGCTTCCAAATGGCACACTGACCCTGATTGTTATGTTCTTTTCTGTCCTCTCCAACCATTGCCCTAACCAGAACCACACATCCCCATAGTTCACATACTCTTTGTGTTAGTTACATTTGTTACTAATGTTATAAAAACACCATGTCCAAGGCAACTTACAGAGGAGTTGGAACTTATAGTCCCAAGTGGGTTAGAGTCCACAACAGTGGAGTAAAGGCAGCAGGTGACAAGCCTGTGACTGGAGCAAGAGATGAGAGATGAGGTCTTATACCTCAAGCCTCAAGCAGGAGACAGAGGAAGCTAATTCAAAATGACCTAGGTCTATTGAAACTTCCAAGTTTCAATGGTGACATACTTCCTCTAACAATGCCACATCGCATAATCCTCCCCAAAGAGTCACCAACTGGGGAACAATATTCAAATATTGGGACTTATGGGGGGCATGTTATTCAAATTACCACACTCTGCAACATTCTCAAATGACATTCCTTGAATACATCAAAGCATATATGGGTCAACCGTTGTGTCATCTATTTGCCCTGGGGCTCATTGCCATAGAGACTGAGAACTCTGAAACTTTAACAGCTCCCAGTACCATGCTTGCTCTCCTACTTCCAGTCCTCTAGAGAGAGATTCCCTTCCATAACTAGAGCATTAACTGTCCTAATGTCTAAGCCCTGGAAAACTCCAAGATGATAAGACAGTCTACAAAGCCTACACAAGTTAAAGTTAAGTGCAGCCATACATTGGATACAAGCTAAGCAACACCAAAAGTCACAAGATAAACAAATAAACAAAAAACCCAAACAAACAACACTTAACAGCCACTTACTCACATCTACCTGCGAGGCTCCAGTATTAGAGAAATGGGAAAGAAACCACTTCTGTAGTATATCTTTTTCCTATTATATCTCTGGATTTAAAAAAAAATTATTTTATTTCATTTGTATTTTTTTTTGCCTGCATATACCAGTTTACTAAGCCAGCACAATTCTTAACCATATGAGAACCATATGAGTAGCTAGTACCTGAGAAGACCACAAGACAGCATTGCATTCCTTAGAAATAGAGTTAGAGATGGTTGGAATAAACCTACCCAAGAAAGTGAAAGATCCCTACAATGAACATTTTAAACACTAACAATATTGAAGAAGACACCAAATCGTGTAAAAACCTCCTATGCTACGGTTAGCAGACTTAGTATTGTAAAAGTTGATATAACCCCCAAAACAATGTCAGTTCAATACAGCCACCATCAAAATTTCAATGAATAGAGTGGAGGTATTCAATTTTCATAGTTTCATAAGGTACCAGGCACTCTTCCAAAGGAAGGAAACAACCAACAGACCAACCCAGCTAGGATGTCTATGGACCACAGCAATGGCCAGCATAGCACAACAATCCTAAGGATATAGGTGTGGAATGAATGTCATGCAGTTGCCAACAGCTCTCCAATCGAATGTGTAAGGACTGTGATGGTTTGTATACGCCCAGCCCAAGGAGTGTCACTATTAGAAGGTGTGGCCCTGTTGGAGTAGATGTGCCACTGTGGGTGAGGGCTTTAAGACTCTCATCTGAGCTGCCTGGAAGAGAGTATTCTGCCAGCAGCCTTCAGAGGCAGATATAGAACTCTCAGCTCCTCCTGTACCATGCCTGCCTGGATGCTACCATGTTCCTGCCTTGAGGATAATGGACTGAACCTCTGAACCTGTAAGCCAGCCCCAATTAAATGTTGTCCTTTATAAGACATGTTGCCTTGGTCATGGTGTCCGCTCACAGCAGTGAAACACTAACTAAGACAAGGACCATTCAAAAAGAAAGAAATCTTGCTTAGCACTAGAAACCTAGCCAACTACCCAGGGCTAGTGAAGTCATGGATTTTGGAGGAAAATCTACAGCTACCAGCTTACTAAATTAGTACAATTCCTAACTATATCCTGAATATTTATTCTTATACCCACACATAAGTGTATTTCTCACCTCTTATTAAAGAAATTTCTCCTTGCAACAGACAGAAACCATTACAGAAAGCCACAACCAATCAAACTCCAAGTTGTGCAGCCCCAATGGATATGTATACAACACCACCCCTGCACCTAAGGCTTGGGGATCGTTGCTGAGGAGGGAATGGAAATATCAGTAAGAGCCAGAGGACAAGAAAGTTAAATGTGAGATTGCATCTTCTAGAAATGTTAGAAGTTACAGTCAGAAGGTCTCACCAATATGACTGCATGAAGAGGTACCCCAGCATCTGAACAAAGACATGTTAATGTGACCATCAGACATGTTAAGGAGAAGGACCAGGAGGCCTCAGCCTCAGACAAAGAACCACAGGCAATTAAGAACGCTGAGAGCAGGGAAAATAGTCTTCTCAGAAAACATATACATACAAGTAACATTATATGAAATGAGCAGATTGTATTTATATATTTAGGAAATACATGCATACATATATATGCACTTATACATATAGCATGTAATTATATCTATAACTATACAGAGAGATATGTACATGTGTATATATTACAATCACATTATATTAGAGATATAATTGTGCGTGTGTGTGTGTCTGTGTGTCTGTGTGTCTGTGTGTGTGTCTGTGTCTGTCTGTGTGTGTGTCTGTGTCTGTCTGTCTGTGTGTGTCTGTCTGTGTGTGTGTGTTTGGGGGGATGCTACAAGGGTAAAGAGCAGATCTGAGAAGGCAGAAAGATGAATGGGACTTGGGTGTATGATGTGAAATTCACAAAGAATCAATCAAATGTTTTTTTAAAAACGTTATTTTTCCTGTATTCAGCACTTGGTGGTATGTTTCCTTTCGAGCATTCTATTTAATTTTACTCTCTACTCATCCTTTATGAGTATGCCATTTTGGAAATATTATTCACATCATGAAAACCCAATAGCAGCCTGACAGAGACATTAGTTTAATGTGTAAAAATATCCTGAGTCTGTTTCTGCAATATATATTCATTTCAGAAAGGTTGAAAATAAAAGAACACATCTGGGTGGGTTTCCATTTGGAATAAGTAAGATGGTCCCGACTGAATGGGCAGGCGTCCTGTGGAAACTAATGTTTCCTTCCAGCTAACCATTAGGTTACTCACAGCTGATGTCAAAAGCAGTTCCATAGTGAAAAATAAGCTAAAGATTATGCCTCATCTTTTAATTTCTAATTTCTAATGCCTGTGATATGAATTCTAGGTTGGGAGTTATCATGAATGTCCTTATTGGATGGAAGTTTACATATGTTTGCTATTTTCTTACCCTACTTTTTTAAAGCATACTATTATACAGCTTTGAAAACATGATTCAGCTCAGTAGCTATAATAATATGGGCAGTTCACAAGTAAACATGGGCCACTGTCAAATTCTCCAGCCCCTACCCCAACCTCTCTGTGAACTTGTGAACATGCAGAGGTTTGCACAGCAATGGAAGTAAAGAGAGGTTCATTTTCCAGGAATGTAGTAGTCAATGTTGGTTTCCTTTCCTGTGATAAAGCCAGGGTCAAAAAACAATCTCAAAATGTAACAGTTTATTTCAGTTTACAGGTTAGCATCCATTATGTAGAGAAACCAAGGCAGGAACCCAAGGAGTAAACCTAGAGGCTGCAGCAGCGACCACAGAGGGATGCTGCTCACTGGCTCTGTTCCCAGGCTTATGTTCACCTATCATTACTAAATATCTCAGGGCTTGATTGCCCAGGGATGCCTCTGCCCACAGTTGATACTGGGCCCTCCCTGTATCAACTACCAGGAAAGACTGGGCTTGGCAGACATACCCACAGGCCAGTCCAACAGAAAGCCATTCCTCATATGAGATTCCTGCTTCTCAGGTAACTAGTTTATGTCAACGAAACAACTATCACACCAGGTTATACTTTCATTATCCCTCTACTCAAAGACGTTGTATAGTCCATCTTCTTCTATAGCTTTACGTACCCAAATCTTCTTAACTCTCCAACAGACTAACACCACGTTTGTGGCTTTCCTTACCGTTTTTCTAAAATGCACATGTCTTTCTCTAGGCTGCTCTAGCACCGTGTCTTCTCTTTGTGACCAGGTTCTATTGGCACTTTTAGGAATCAGCTTCTATCTGCATGTAGCTTTTCTACTGGGGCATCACCTCTTTGTCAATCCAGGAACATATCAATCATTTGCCTGCATTTGTGATTTGTGCTTTCATGATTACTGATGTTTTTCTTGTGTGCTATTTCTATTCATTGAAAACACCAAGGTGTTTCTTATACTTCTTTTTTATACTGTCAATCTCCATAAAGGACTAGCACAGAGATTTGTAAGGAATTACAGTTCCTGACAAATGTGAACGTTAACTTAAAGAGTTGAAAACTGAGAACACTTTCTCAGAATCACACTGATGGAATATGTTCAGCATCCACTGACTATTGTCTGAATACAAAAATGGTACCTGGTCATCACAGAAAGGGGCGAGTACCAGAAGGCAATAGGATCAGTGCTGAAGAGAAAGTTCACCTGCAATTACCTAAAAAAAATAACGCAGATTCTTCATTGCAACAGGCAGGAGTCGGCTCAACTCTCACTTCCCATTTTCCCAGGACCAGTCTTCAAGTTTTCTGCAGCTTTGAGATATACATATTTTGAAAATCTGTTTTATATTCATAGATGGACAAGCCATTTCCAGAGTGGCGGTAATAAATCCAAGCACACCCACTTAATGACTATAAAAGCTGTCATCCCAAAGGAGAAGGATTCTCTGAAGCTGCTTACTTACACAAGTGGCCTTGTTTGAACAGTGCTCCCTAAGACAAAGGAAATACAGTTTCTGTGTCTACGTGAAAGAAAAAAAGTATCTTCTCTCACTTCACAGGGATGGCCTTCTATAAAATATTAATATGTGCACCCATAAATACTATGCTTAACTTGTACTGATATGAATGATCAGGTCAAAATATATCTATCAACAGTCTTGTAAGAATTTCAGCACTGAGCAGTGCGGTTTTGCTGCCCTCTGGAGGAGAGAAGTAGGTCATTTCATCCAGTAATAAGCACACCTCACCTGGTCTTTACTAGGTTTCCTAGAACTAATCAAATGACTGGCTACAGTAATCCAGTCACAATATTTTAAAAACTATGGTAAAGCAAATTGTCTTCAGAAAATTGCAAGAATCTCATAGCAACCACACTATCAAACTCCACACTAGCCTATAGAAGGAGCTCAGTCTGTCATTTCCCTTCTAAGCAATGTGGAATAATTGTTTACTCAAAGGAATTCAGAAAGTATATGACTTGCTTTCTATGAGTGCCTGAGCAAAACATAATTCAATTCCCCCAAAGGAAGACTCATCAACTTTTTATAAACAAAGATATCCCTTTATTTAAAGGTAATTTATATTCTGTGGATTGAAATATATTTTCTTTCCTATTATTTAATTTTTTTCCCAATTCACAACAATAGGAAGTAAACCATATAGGGAGTAGCCATCTACTTACTGTCATTTACTTATTACAAGGCTGCCATTCATTCTTTCTAAATAACACCAAAGGTTGGTTGAGAAACTGATGGGTTTGGTTCTCTTCTATCTGGCCCCTGATACTTTAAGTGTGTGACCAGGTTGCACTGGGCATGAGAACTAGTTATCAGAAAACTGATATAGGCGCATTTGTATACACCCGTTCTCCACCTGAGACGTCAGAGAGTCAATGTGTATTAAGAGATCTCTGAGAGGGATAAAGAAGAAGCAGAAACTGAGGGAAGAGCCAACCAATAACTGCCCCAACTTGAGACCCATTCCATAGGAGAAAGCCCACCCCGACACCATTAATGATAATCTGATATGCTTGCAGACAGGAAGCTAACATAACTGTCTCCTGAGGAGCTTGATCCACCAGAGGATGGTGGCAGATTCAGGGACCCACAGTCAAACATCAGGCGGAGCCCAGGGAGTCCAGTGTGTGTGTGGTAGAGTAGGGGACAGAAGTGGGCAAGTTGGAGGAGACAAGGACACCACAAGAAGATTTATAGAGTCAACAAATCTGGGACCATGGGGTTCACAGAGCCTGAGCCAACAATTAGGGAGCGTGCAGAAGCTGGACCCTACACATTTGTAGCAAATGTGCAACTTGGTCTTCATGTGGCTCCCTAACAAGTGAAGCGGAGGCTGTCGACTCGGTCTCTTTTCCCTGCTATTGGATTCTCTTCCCCTTACCGGGATTGTCTGTTTGGGCCTCAGTGGGAGAAGATGTTCCTAGTTCTGTTGGGACTAGATCTCCCAGGGTGGGGTAATACCCAAAGGGGGGGTCCTTTTCTCTGTGGAGGAGAAGGGACAAGGGAAGGGGGACCTACTTGTAAGTGAGAGACTGCAAAGAGAGGAAGGAAGGGGCTGTGATCTAGATGTAAAGTAAATAAAAATAACTTTAAAAATAGAGAGATCTTCGCGAGCACAGAACAAAGATTCTAGACTTTTAAACTAGGGAAACTGGAATTCCAAGTCCAGCTTATAAACCAGTGACAATTTAGGAATATGTACTGAATTGCTGTACTGCAGTGGCCACTAGAGGGCGTATCAGGTGACTGTCACAAACAGACCCTGCCGGCCTTTTCCTTTCGTCCAGCAAAACAGGGGCCTTCTCTTGGCTTATTTGCCCTGGTTGCATATTAATGCACTCTCTGAAGCACCTTTTTACATTTTGTACTCCAGATAATTCATTTTATATTTAACACTCTTAGACTATCTTAATCCTGAGTCCCAATTGTTTTAATTAATTGAAACTACAGGAGTAATGAATGATTGTTAGCTGGTGTCTTTCTCTTCTCATAAACCTGAATTTCTCTGTGTGTGTGTGTGCGTGTGTGTGTGTGTGTGTGTGTGTGTGTGTGTATGTGTGTGTATGTGTGTGTGTGCATTTGAGAGAGAGATGTATATACATGTATAAATATGTATGTGTGTAAATATGTACGTGTATGAATGTGTGTATATGTATATGTATGCATGTGTGTATATGTGCATGTCAAAATGTGAATGTATATGTGGATATATGTATATATGTGAAAGTGTGTATATGTGTGTGAATATGAGTCTGTGTATGAATGTATGTATGTTTGTAAATATATATATGAATTTATATATTCTGAGCATCTATGTGTATGCATGTATGTATGTGCGTGAATGTGTAAATGTATGTGTGAAAGTATATGTGTATATATGCATATGACATAGCAATAATATGCAAAGTAGAGAACAACTTTGAGTGCTGGTTCTTTCTTCCGACCACCTTGCTTGAGGCAGGGTCTCTTGCTCTGTGCAGCCCAGATGGGCCAGCTTGACCAAGAGCATGAGATTCTCCCAGTTCCACTTCTCACTAGGTGCTGAGGTTACAAACGCATGTATACTCCTATATCCAAACCTATGTGGGTTCTCAGACTCCCAGCTCAGCCTGACCTCACACTTAGCAGGCAAGTATTTACCAGATTCATTTCTTTTAGTAGCGAGATAAGTTTTGTGGCTGTACAATAGGGTGGTTATAAGTGATCCTTGTTGATTTTTCAAGCCAGATGTGATGGAATACACACAGTAAAGGAAAGAGACACTTCATTAGATCTCTGGATTCATTAGCTCACTAGACAAACAAGCTTTATACAGCTTTCTGCTTTGTGCTCATTAAAAAGTTATCCAGCCTCTTTCTAATGAGTCAAAGTTCAATGCGATCCAGTTCAGACTCATTACATGTGTGCAGTCTTCATTACAATTTAGAACTTCTCCCTTCCCATGTATTCAACTTCCTTCAAGTTCATAATTCTACAGCAGGCATGTAAAAGAAAATTTGCTTCCTTTTTCCTCCTTGTTATCCTCTCTATTTCTTCTCTACGGGTCAAGCCTAGAGAAGAGAATTTGTCAGGAAAAGGCATAGCTCTTACGGAGTGGCACAACTGTGACCTTTTATCACAGTCCTCTGTTGGAACAGGCCAATTGCATTTCCCACTGGGATGTACCAACTTGGTTTCCTGCTGGGATGCATCAACTGCCCTCCATCCAGCTAGCTATTCCTCTTCTCTTCCTCCTTCTCAACTGCCTTCACCTCTCAACTCTCCCTAGAGTAGGGTTTAGGTCTGCTCTCTGTTCAGAAAGCAGTAACGAGAAGCACAACCACTCCTCTACCCAGTACATCAGCACTTTGCTTCCTAGCAGATACCCTGCTCCTAAGGGAAGACCAGCCATCGCCTCTCACTGTTAGTGTCCTCAAACACATGCTAACTGTGATTCTTATGGTTCTTGAACTTCTGAAGACTCAAGCACACCCAGGGACCAAACCAGTAAGCAACATTCCTCTGCAGTCACTGCCTCATCTGCCGCCTCCAGTTTCCTGCTTTGTCTTCCCTTGATGACAGACCAAAACCACAAATGACCTTTCCCTCCATAAGTTGCTTAGGGCCATGATGTTTGTCACAGCAACAGCGAAACAAACCAGGAGGAGAACTTTTGCTAAAATTCAAAAGCAAGAGAATTCATTGTATGTTTTATGTGATTGTGAGAAACCTACTTTACTCTTTGAAATTTTATTTTGAAAGTCCATAAAATGAGGCTCCTTCCCAGCACTGACTTCACTGGGCTGTGGTACAAATTAATCATTATAAGACAGAATTGGACAGCCACATCATCTCTCCATGGGAATTCACTATCTCAGTTGAAGAATAGCCTTAAAGCTCAAGGATGGGAAAAGTCACTTTCCTTTCCTCATCCCTCACACAGAAGTTATTAGTCTTGTGATGGTTTGAATATGAAAGTTCTTCATATAGTTACAGACTTAGTCCCCAGCTGATGAATTTCTTTAGAAGGATTAGGGAGGAGGTGAGCTGCTGGGTGTAAACTTTAAGGTTTCAAAAGCACACATGACAAACCGACTCTCCCCCCTCCCCCTCCCCCTCCCTCTCCCTCTCCCTCTCTCTCTCTCTGTCTGTGGGTCAGAGTGTTAAGTTCTCACCTACTGCTCCGGCACCATGGCTATCTGCTTCCCATCATGATGATAATGGACTAAGCCCTCAAAAATTGTAAGAAAACCCCCAGTTAAATGCTTCCTTTAATAAAAATTACCTTGGTTGTAGTGTCTCTGCACACCAGTAGAACCAGAACTGCCTTGTTATTCGATTTCTGTGAAACGGCAATAGTGTTAACCTACCACATAAATAGCGATGGTATTAACATACCATGCTAGCAATGTGAGGTCAAAAGCAAGCATACTTTTAATGTACCTTGGATAGTAATCCTAACACGATTATTTAAATCTTGTATAAGACTCTTGGTTATGAAATGTGAATGAAAACTAAAAAACACATCATAATTCATGTTTCCTTTTATTCTAAACTGAATTCAGATAATCAACTTACATTTTTTTTTAAAAATGTTCAAACTCTGAGTTTGTGCTGTGATAATTTTGTAGAGTGCTAAAAGTCTGTCATGCACTATGATTGAGACACTTATACTGTACTCAGAGCAGCATCTTATCCCAAATACCATCCCTTGCCCAGGCTTGCACTACAAATTCTAAACTGGTCTTCCTGACTCTACCCGTTGCCTGGTCAGCACATTCTCTTCATTACTGTCAAGGAGACTACAGCAGTTAGGACACGCTAACTACTACAAACAATCCCTTGTTCCAAAGCTTCACACAGCACACACGTTACTTAGACAAGCCTCAGAGCTAGTTCAGTGAAAGACAGAGGCCACTTGGAAGCTCTGTTCAGCTGCTTCCAATCTAGTGATTTCTTTACTCTGTGGAATTTGTAGTCACATCCCAGTCCTCTCTAACCATCCCCAGCAAGAACCTGTCATGGAAGGGGGCACACAAGAGGGTTAGGCATCTGGCCACAAAGGGACATGTATCACCTCTGCCCAGTGCTCCACCCTGTTCATTGCCCTGCTGGACAGGGCAAAGAAACACTAAGGAAACTAGGAAACTACATTTCTGGGTATCTGTGAGGGTGATTCTGAAGACGAAGGAGCTGTGGCAAGGCCAATTATAAGCTATGACCCCAGACAGAGTAAAGGAGAAGCCGAGAAAAACCTGGGAGCAAGGGTAGCCCCTCCCTGCTTCCTGGACACTGTAATGTGAGCTTCCCTTCCAGACCACAGTGGAGTAAGACTACTGAAACCAGGAGCCACTGACTGCTCCTCCCTTTAAGGTGTCTATGTCGGGCTTTCTGACACATACACAAGAAAATGACATGGTATTTAGTTTATGCATTGTATTTTTTAAAATCTCTTTCAATCCATTGCTTTCTGAGACAATTTTTGCTTGTAATGAGGCAATGGCCACCCTTTACTATGAAATATCTTTCCAAGTATGTTCCTATAGCAACTGGTCATAAAAGAGAGAGTGGGTGCTTCTTTGTGAAGCAAAGGATGGGTGTTCTCACTACCTGTTATCGAATTTCAGATTTGCTAAATTCAATGTCTCTCTTCTGCATCACAAACCAGTGCGTATACAAGTGTGCTCTGCTCCCAGAGAATTAGAAACAGTACCATGTGTTTGTTTTTTTCCTATGTCAGCTCCATAAACAATGTTGTATTAAAATGCCAATCTATTGATGAATAAAAGAGCACCTTAAGATGTTCATGATTTTACAATTCACGGACTCAAACTTAGCATGACCTGACTACAAATCCTGGCAAGAAACTGACTGCTAATGCACCCCCTTGCTTCATAATAAGGCTAAACGGCCCCCTTCTCCCACCTTACAAACATACCTGTCCTTTTATTTGTTGGCTTGCAGGGACTAGGCTACCTCTGTTCTTATAAACATAGAAACTAATGAAGCAGAGAATCTTTACGAAAAGACTTTATGAAAAATAGCTCCAAAAGATGTCAACAGATACTGTTAATCATCTAAGCAAATGAAAAATCAGAAAGTGGAAGAGAAGTAGCACGATTCTTCAACACAAAATGAAAATTTATATTTTAAAAAAATGACAAGTCAAGTTGATATTTATAAACTGAGTGGGAACTTTTTTTTTTTTACTTGTAAGTCCCAGAAACTCTTCTCAAGTGCGACTATTGAAAGCCAGGATGCTTGTACTGTAGAAGTGGGCTGGCTGGAACCTAGGCCAGGAGCCACAGAAAGCACCAGAGATACAGGGATATGAGGCCCTAAGAGCCATGGACAGAATAGGATGACAATGTGAAAGTTGGAGCAAGAGTGTCCCTCTTCCCTCCACTGTCTGCCGTGTGTTTAGTGGCAGAATTGTGTAAACATGGTAGGTAGGTGTTTACAGAACTGCTTCAGAAACGGAGCATTTTTTTCTCTAATTTTTCGCCCATCTGGCTTTTATGGAATGGACTACATCTCTGTGGTACATGGCTACAATGAACTCTGCTACAGCTCCAGGTATTCCTGGTATCCCAGCCTTTAGGGCTTCTATGAATGTATCTGTTGGCCCATGTCCCCAAAACTGCTAGAGCAGGCTAGTGACCTCGCTAGTCCTATTTGATTCCCCACTTCTGGACTCAAATGTACAATCAATGTCTTGCTTTGATCCCCTGTCCTAAACATTCAGGTTTCCATTTCCTGAGGGGTCGGTGGAGGAAACAGGTCATGTTAAGTAAATATTTGTGGTGGTTTCCATGAAAAATTACCACCTGAGTCTCAGGCATTTAAAACACAGGTCCCTATTTGGTTGCTAGAACTTTTCGGAAGTGAGACTTGACGGAGGAAAGTGGGTGGAGCTTCGCAAATTTAGAGCCTCGCTCCACGTACAGTTTTATCTTTGTGCTTCATGTTCACACTTGACAGCAGGTCTCTCAGCGTCCTACTTAGGCAGCCTGCTGATCTCCCTCACCTACCACCTTTCCTTCTAGAAGTGCAAACTCAAATAAACTCTTCCTTCTTGCCTTGGTCACGGCATTTTAGCACAGTATTAAGAGTAATTTATACAGGACTTTACCACCACGAAGCTACAACTCTACCCATTTATATTTTATTCAACCCGACGATTAAATGACACTTAAATCATTAGGAGTTATTGGCATGAGGACAGGAAAGGAGCAGAAAATATGCCAGGCAGGTCACTGATTAACTCAAGACTTCAGTGGTGGCAGACAGAGGTGAGGAACAAAGATGAAGAGGGGACCAGAGCTTTTTTTCTAAGAGTCATATAAAAGGACAGAGTTCAAAAGAAATGGTGCCACTCCTTGATGTTTTCTGTGGTGGAGAGGAGGTGGGAGAAAACTGAAGACATTTCCTCCCATTTAATGAAGTCGTTTTAGTCTGCTGATTGGAATTAATAAATTGGTCAGCCCTTAAATGAATTCGTCAGCTAAGAACAAAGTAAGTGAATAATTGAGTCTTTCTCATTTGTGTGCAGGCTTATGTGTTATTATTGTCAACCAGGCACATTCATTCTCCAGTTGGTTTCATTGCAACATACAGTGTCTACTTAAAGACTCTAGTCAGTTAATACTGCATTTTATAGAAACTGAAATTCTCCTCCCTATAACTTCACTTCTGTGGAAAAATGCATCCAGTTTCCAAAAGTAGAAAGGAACTATGGGAACATGTCCAAGTGGTAGACTTCTTAAAACATGAGATAGATTTTAATTTTTAGTTCTGGAATTATGTCCACTAGAAGGCAGCAAAATTTTGTAGAAGAACATTACACTGACTAGACAGAGAGATGATGAGAAAACCTGTATTGCTCTTTGCTGATACACACAGAAGCGTATTAGAGCTCCAGATAACAACAGTGTGGAAAAATAGGTGGGTGGGAAGGCAGCAACAAAGACATGTGTCAGCAGTTAAAGATGTTTCTGCTCAGCCTTATAGTCTGAGTTCAATACCCAGAACACACATAGTGGAAAAACTTCTACAAGTTGTCCTCTGAGGCAGTGTGCAACACATAAATAAATAAATAAATAAATAAATAAATAAATAAATACATACATAAATAAATACATAAATAAATGTTTAAAACTTAAGACTTAGAGTACTTGTTTCTTAAGACTAGGATATTTGTGACTGTCCTATTTCTTTTTATAGAATTTCAATGAAAAAGTATTATAAAGCATTTTACTTCAAAGCTTCAACGACAAGTTTTACTTTAGCTGAATATCCAGTTAACCTATCATTTACCCATTTAAGGCACATTATCTAAGCACTTCGAGCAGCCAAGTGTTTGACCTGATAATTGTTCCTTTATTGGCATGACTTGAGGAACACAAAAGCAAGTGCCTGCCTGCATCACTGTGCCTGATGCATCTCTGTGCCTGTCTGGCTTCTTCTGAGAAACAGTCACAGCAGAATATTTGAAGTCTTTCTGTCCCTCTGTCTCTCTTCTCTGTCTCCCTCTGTCTCTCTCTGTCTTTCTCTCTCATTTGTGTGTGTGTGTGTGTGTGTGTGTCTGTGTGTGTCTGTGTGTGTCTGTGTGTGTGCGTGTCTGTGTGTGTGTCTGTGTGAACATTTATGCCCTTTGGGGAGTCAAGTGCAGAGGTCAAAGGACAACTAACAGGATTCTGTTATCTCTTTCTACCATGTGGGTTCTGGGGGTCAAACTTATGTCATCAGACTAGGTGCCAGGTATCGGTACCTCCTAAGTCACCTCACCAGGTTCACTCATACACTGTTTATGAAGATTTTAGTGGTCTCTAAAGAAAACAGATATGTCTTTTATCTTAAACCAAATTGAGCCTGGCAGAGGCAAGGTCCTAGTTAATTGAGAGTTTACCATCTGGTTTCAGATGTAGAGTACTGTCTTCATGTAATATCTCTACCTTCTAGTCATACAGGATAGCATGTAAGGCATCCTTTAACTTAAAACTCTCATGATAATAAATGGATTAATTCACCCAGAAGGTGTCTGCTCTATAAAATTAAAATTTCACACATTTCTCCACATAGTTCATTAATAATTTTATGCTGAGTGTAGGCAATACATGGTACATGGAGCAATTCTAATATTAACTCAATGTTTTCCTCAATAGTTCTGTGATGAAAATACTCAGACACGGAAGATTAAAACCACACTTAATTAGGATTTGATGTAGGCCGTTTTATCTGCCTTCATCTCTATCTATTTTCTATATTCTTTCAGTTGAAAACCACACTTCCTGCATCATAGGCATGTTAGCGAGATCATCTGCTCCTAGTGGGGCTGTTCATCTGTCTGATCTTGGGATTGCACGGCGTTCTAATTAATGTCCACTCTTAGATACTGTGTTGCTGAAGTAGTTCTCTCTACTATTCTCCAAAGTTCCACCTGCCACTTGCTGGTGTTCTGGGCCCACTGAATCCCTTGAGAACTCTTGCTTTGTGTCTGCACTATATTTAGGTAAGAAAACATTTACTACCCTCACATTAGAATTGCAAGAACAGCTACCAAATGGTCAAAAGTGAGACACTTTCTAGAAGTAATACCGAGGCTATGTTTACTGGCCAGAAAGAACAGTTTTTGCCCTTCAGTCTGAAACTCAGGAGCTGAATATCACGCTCAACATCAAGTTGGGCAACATTGTCACATGTCTTACTTTTAAGTATTTATAGTAGAGTCCAGAAAAGTATCAGGAGAAAATTACTTTCTAGAACACATGTAGGATGTATTCATGGCACATCCAGAATGGCAGCTACCTCAAAGGCATGTTTTCTGTCACTATGATAATTTCATGTGTCTGTATTCTCTGATTTCTCAGCTGAAGTCTCTTGAGCAGACAGAGATATCTCCTGCTCTTTGTAAATTGGTCTCAATAAATGTAAGAATCTGCAGTCATCTTTTATGTGAGATGACTATCACTCCCAGATAAAAAGGAAATGATGTATACTCGTGACAACACAGCTCTCTCATCTCTGGTGGATGGCTTGGCATACTTCCAACTGTCCGCCCTGTTGTTGTGTGGTACAGCCCCAGTCAGACTGACATTGACGGAGACAATTTAACATGAATCAGTTATAGCTTCCTCATGCTTAGTAACAAACACATCAGAACTTATATCTTTGTAGATCTTCTCACACCATCATGTCATGGGCCACTGGTGAAATAGGATGAGGTTTGCAGCACAATTTTCAAAGCTACTTTATAAATGTATGCTTTGATGTGAATACAGTGATGATTTCTACAGAAAAGATGGCATGCCTTACCCTGTCAGTCTCACATTTAGCAATGATAAATAGAGCCTCTCTACAGTGACTTACAATACCACAAATTCTCAGAAGACTTACATGAGCTTTTGAAGATGGTAAATCAGCCGTTATCTGGCACTTAAAGAATGTCTTAGGGGATGAATGTCATCTCACTTTATGTGCTATAGTCACAATTCATTTAAATATGGTGATTTTGTTTGTATGACACCACCTAATCAAAATCAATACTTCACTGTTCACTATTTTTCTTCCACCTGTGCCAAAACTAACACGTACAATACCACATTCAATCAGGGATTTGGCAAATACGTAGTCAACTTTGACTTTGTCATGGCTTTAAGTTTCATGGATAACTTTAATCAAGGATTCACTGTCCCTAAAAGTCCAAAAGTCCATTTTAAGGCTCTAACATAATCATGGGAACACTCTGTGGTATGGCTAATATGACATGAGAGTCAAGGGTATAACCCATTGTCTTAGCCAGGGTTCACAAGAAAAACACAGGCAACAGTATGGAGATCTCTCCCTCTCCCCGTCGTGCCCCCCCATCTCCCTCTCCTTTCCTCTCTGCCTCCCCCTCCTCTCTCCCTCCCTCTCCCTTTCATTTAATTCATATATTTCTGGAGATCATATTCCAAGATCTCAGGACATCCACAAATATTCTTATATAAGTCCAAAAATTTAAGAATCAAAAGAGTCAAATGTGTAACAAGTAAACAGGTCAGTGTTCTCAGGACCCAGAGAGAATTTATGTTTAGTCTCATATGTTATTGTTTGAATATTTCCTTCCTTCAAAACTTGCTTTGAATTTCATTTGCTACTGTAACAATATTAATGGGTGGGACTGTTTAAAAGATGTTTACATTTGATGCCAACTTCATAAATGAATTGATGGAAGAAAAAAATATATATACATATATACACATATATCCCCATCATTCAACTCTCTTTGTCTTCCTTCCATGTGGTGTTTGCTGTGTGTGAAGACAAAGTAAGAGAGCCTTTCCAAAACGCCAACATCTTAATTTTGAATGTCCCAAACTGCTGACCTATGAGAACTAAATCCCTATTAGCTATAAATTACCCTGTCTGTGATGCTGTGTTATATTTGACAGTACAGAATTGACTATGACATAATTTGAAGGTAGGAAAAGACTGAGCTTTATGTCAAAGCAATCAAACAGAAGCCCTGCTTACCAAGCTTCTTTGCTTGATGTGGGAATTCATCTGATTGGATGAGACCTATTCATATCAGGCTTACTGGATTGTGTTAACGTCAACTAGAACACCCTCACCATCTGCTGATGAGGTCAAGCTAATAAGTCAGGATATGTCCTGCTCTAAGTTACTCTATACTGTGCAAAGCAGTGACTTTCAAACTGTGCCTTGCTCCAAATCCATTGTGCAAGCAACTGTTGACCAAGTTCACCAAGGAGGTGAACTTGTGTGAACACTATGCAGCAGAGACTGATAAGTGATGTGTTATTTCTGGGAGTAGACAGGGTAGGACCTTACAAGTTTATCAGGACAAATTGAAAGTGTAGGGGCAAATGGACAGATTTAAGCCATATCAAGGAAACTAAGTCCAAGAACTCACCAGATACATGAGATGAATGAGAAAGGCCTAAAGCTGGAAATACACCAAAGGGAAGCTGGCTTGGGAATTTATAGGTTCCCTGGGTCCTCTGCTTCTTCCCATTGGTGATGTTTAGAACCATGCCTCTAAGTCTTCCCACCATTTCACCTCACAATGTTTGCAGGAACAAGAAGCCACTCTCTCAAAGAGTCTGCTTTCACTTTCCTTGTCTACCTACGTCCCTCTAACTTTCCTGTACATCTAAAGTGATGACTATTGAATTCAAGACCCAGTACGTGCTAACCGTGTACCCTTCTGTTGAGCTACATCATCAGCCCCTACATTTACTCTAATGAATTAAATAGCAACTGCCAGTGGCAAATCTAATAAGAGGTAAAACATTAAATCAGAAATAAGAATAATTAAAGATATATATCATCTCTATAATATATCATATAATAAAATAATATGATAATAAGCAATAAAAAAGTCTATGATTCTATAAATGACAAATCAAAAGGTGCTGTAAATACCTTTAAAGGTAAGACTAGGTCACTAGATCGGTCATTGAAAGAGATCTTAAATTTCAAATGGAAATTGATGAATTATAATACCTCACAAGCTGAGATGTTGGCACTGTAATACCTTAGAGCCTCAACTTCCTTCCCCCAGTGAATTCTCTTCCTGGGGAGAACAAATGAACCATAGGAGAATAGAAAATTTCTAAGGGAGGAAGGGCCATTGGGCATACTTGGAAGTGGTATATGTTGCATCCACCCACAGCACCCACTCCCTAAGAATTTAAATAAATGCCCTCAGAACACAAGAAGAAAAAAATCATGTATAAATATCTTTTCTGCAAGGCCTGAACCAAAATAGCAGCAAGTGGGCCAATATCACACAACGATAGAGCTCAAATGTAGCCAACTGAAAACATATGTGTTTGGTGCAGTGTTCACAGCCTAGTGCTGAACACTGATGCCGTCAAAAGCATCTCTAGATGGTCCAAAGAGTGGCAAAGGAGAGGAAGACAGAACAAAAGAAAGAAAACATAGACAGCATTCTAGTGTTAATGACCAGTAGATCAATCAAATCCTTACCAGTGATGCACAATAAAGTAGGAATGCAGAACACAACGGATACATTCAGTATGCAGGTATTGGCTACAAACCAAAAAACAAAAATGAAACAAAAAAGTTCACAGTAAGGCACTGATCTTGTAAGCTGGACTAATTTTATTAATAAACATTTTTTAAAAAGTTGTTTCCAAACAACGAAACTACATTCTCATATCAGAAGTTTAGATCTAAATGACTTGACCATTTGGAAAGGATTTTGCTTAATAAAATTGCCAAGGTTTCTGAGAAACCTTTTTGCTGTCCCCGACTTCATACTAAGAAATAAAAAACAAATGACAGAGTCCCGATAGAGACTAGATTATTTGAAGGTTCAAAATAGCCTTATTCATACATCCAGTGTTCCATGAAATATGAATAGAAGACGACCCATGAGGAAATAGTCATTACCATCCATGAACCATACTTAGCATGAGGACCATTTTTAAGTTTCTATGACCAGAATGAGAACTTTAAAAAAAGATGCTATGGACACGTTTAAAGCATCTTATAGCAGGAGAGAGAAGAGTGGGAAAGCAGAACTTGAGACCCATACAAACACAATACACCATAGACCTTCAGATTAGATCCCAGAGGAAGCCCTTTTGGTTGCTTCTATTTTAGACACCAGCCCAGAAAAATTAACCCCTAAAAATTCCACTCTTCTGCAGAAAGTTGGCAAGCACCTCAGGAGTGGGATTTTGCTAAACTGTCACAATTCAGTTTCGTCTTAAGAAAAAAAAAATCATCTCCAGAAAGGGAGAAGAAATGGGCAGGCTATCTTTGAGGAATGGAAAAATTTGATAGGAACTTAGAACGTTGAACTGAATATGATCTTCCTAAATGGCATGCAAGGTTGAGGTGTCTTTGATAAGTCTTTCTATGTTCTTGGTGAGCTTGGTTTGGAAGGCTAGGATCCTGGCAAACTCAGTGGCCACCAAAGCAGCCTGGACCCAACGGCTTTCAGGCTCTTGAGAATTTAAAGAATGAAATCTATGAACCACAAAGAGTGATGACTTAGTCAGAGTCACTATTGCTGTGATGAAACATCCTAACCAAAGACACTTGGGGAGGAAAGGATCTTATTTGACTTATGTTTCTACAACATAGTTCATCATCAAAGGAAGTCAGGACAGGAACTCAAACAGAGCAGGAACCTGGAGGCAGGAGCTGATGCAAAGGCCATGGAGGAGTACTACTTACTGGCTTGCTCATTCTGCTTTCTTACAGAACTCAGGACCACCAGCCCAGGGAAGGCTCCACCTACAATGGGGCAGGCCCTCCTCCATTGATCACTGGTTGAGATACAGGCTTGCATATAACCCAATTTTAATTTTTTTAATTTTAAACTCCAGATTTTATTCCCCACCCCTGTCTACCCTCCCACTGTTCCACATCCCATACCTCCTCCCTGCTCCCTGTCTCCAGAGGATGTCCCCACCCCCCAACCCCACCAGACCTCTAAACTTCCTGGGGCCTCCAGTCTCTTGAGGGTTAGGGACATCTTCTCTGATTGAACCCAGACCTGGCAGTCCTCTGCTGTGTATGTGTTGGGGGCCTCATATCAGCTGGTGTATGCTGTCTGGTTGGTAGTCCAGTGTCTGAGCCTAATTTTAAGGAGGCATTTTCTTATTTAAGGCTCCCACCTCTCAGATGACCTTTGCATCTGTCAAGCAGACACAAAACTAGGCAGTACAGGTGAATATTTTACAGAAAGTTTACTATAGAGTCACATGTAGGAAATTAACAGGGAGAGGGTGTGCCTTTAATCCCAACACTTAGAAGGCAGAGGTAGAGTGACCTCTGTGAGTTTAAGGCTAGCTCGATCTAAAAGTTCCAGGACAGTCAAATCTATACAGAGAAACCATGTCTAAAAACAAAGAAACAGACAGAAGGAGAGACGGGGGTGAGATGTTGTAATTATTTAAAATCAGCCTCTGGTCAAGCCGACTATCTGCAGCGGCTCTGCCTAGCTCAGCCACCATGTTCCATAGCCAGAGGCCACATGCACACCTCAGCTAGAAAAGGCCCCACCAGAAACACCAGCCCTGCCACCCACGAGACACCAGCGTGAGAGATGGCACTGCCAATCTTCCACGCTGTCTCTGAAAGGCTGGGCATTGCCCAGATCATTCTGCCATCCATGCAGGCCTAGAAAATGTGACTCTAATTCTTAAAGACGAATCAAAGGCTTTATATGTTTGGTAATGATTAATAACAAGATACCGATACAAAGAGAGTTGTATCCCAATTAGCTAACCTAATTATAAGTTGTTCCCCACGACTGCTCTCCATACATGTGTTGTTCTCCATCCTCCTATATTTCTCCTTCTCTAACTCCTTCTCTTCCTTTTCCTCTTCCTCTCCCAACTCCTCCCACCTTAGCCCCTCCTACAGAGAGAGATGTGTTTCTGTATAGCAAGAGAATCTCCTAGGAAAAAGAGTATCTTGAAGCATGACACTATGGGTCTGGATCTTTTTTAAGGACTTCTGGAAGAATGTAGGATAAGACATGGGAAGAGGAAAGATTTAGTCAGTCTAGTTGCTCAACCAAGAATTGTCTAAGTGCTCTCTGTTTCAGTCACTTAGTCACTATGGCCTTTAGGCAGATGACCTCCTTAGCAGATGACAGCAACACTCTTAAGTTCCTGATCTCCAACAAAGTCATTCCAGGAACTCTCGCTCTGGGGCCTGTGACAGTTATTCTTGACTGTCAACTTGACTACACCTGGAAATAACTAAAACCCAAGCCGTAGGATACACCTGTGGAGGATTTTTCTTGTAATTACAATTTCATTGTAATTAAATCACTTGAAGTGGGAAGACCCATCTTTATCCAGATCTTTTGAGGCTGGATGATACACCTTTAAACTGGGCCACTGTCGGGCTGTGGAAGGATATCTTGGTTCTTGGCTGGGCATGAGTCTTGAACCCCAACTCCAATGGAGAAACAGCAGGTGTTTGGCCATGCCCTCAGAATCCAGGCTCCTGTATGCGGTCTAGACCTCCATTTAACCTGCGCCTTGCAGTCAAGTTTGGCTAAGCTGCTCCTCCCAGAGAGGTTTGCCATCACCTACAGGTAGAGGGCGTGACTACAGGCTTCAGCCTCCAGAGATTTCCATATTCATGAGTTACCTGAAGGCCAGGGGGCTTAGCTAATTAGGTTATTCCCTCCCAGATCCTTCCTTCTCCTCCTCCCTATTTAAGCCAGCTCCCCCTGGCTTAAACTGGGGGGGGGGGGGGGGGGCACATCTAGACCATCTACACACCATGAATAGTAAAACTCTTGGAAGTCCGGACTTTCTTGAGTTATTGGGACCGTTGTAGTGGAAAGCTACCCTGGGTTTCAGCCTCGAGGTTCTTGCAGGCCACCACCAGAAGGCCACATAGAGAACATAGAAGAAAAAAGCTTTTGCTCTTAGCTTGCTTGCCCTCCTCATTACTTCTGGCTAGTTCCTTCCTTCACTGACATTAAAGCCTCTTTCTTCAGGATTCTTACATCTACTGAAGAGCAACTGAAGTACCCAGCCCTGTGAACCAAACAACTACTAGATTGGGGGACTTCCATTGGGCGTCAGCCATTGTTGAACTAACTGCACCACAGGCTATAAGCCACTCTAATACGTCTCCTTTCTTTGTGTGGAGAACGAATTTTGCTAGTTCTGTTCCTCTGAAGAACCCTGACTAATATGGGGCCCTTTCCCTTCTTGATTAGTTTCTACCTCCTGTTCTTATCATAAAGACCTGTCACCAACGCTAAAGGATGTGTGAAGAGAGTGTCATGAAGCCAGAAGAGGCTGGCTTATCTAACAGTCTAATTGTCTGTCTCCGATACATTTATGCCCTCTGCAGCAACAGGACTGAAGTTCACAGAGCTAGGCTTCCAGTTACAGCAAACAAGAACAACCGTGTGCTCTGTGTAGATTGGTATTATTGCGTAAACTTAGCCTCAAAATGCAGAAATGAAATACAGTTCAAAACTTCCTTGATTTCGTCCCCTATATATGGTAAAATATTCCTTAGAGTCATAGTGTAATAAACAATAAATAAAAATAGCCATAGGTTCAATGTGGTTGGTAACGGTGTTGTGTGAGATGTGTCTTAAGGAGACATTATATACACGTCTACTCATCCCCAAAACAGAACAACAAAAAACTGAAGTAACATTTGCGCCAAAGTCCGTCTTGCTGAAGCCGTGAGTTACCGCTGCTCATGGGTGAAGGGTTACTAGAAGCAAGGCTGACTCAGAAACAGGCTCTGTCACTTCACGAAAGCCCCGCCCAGTGTGCGTGATGACTCATGGAAAGGGCAGCCCAGGAACTCTGAATTACCAGTAGGCAACTCAGAAGTTCAGGAATCCCTCTCAATAGCCCCGCTAGCCAGAGTCTCCTCCAGCTGTAGTTGGCTTCCACAATCTTAGGGAAGGCCCTGTCTTATCTCTTGTAAATTTCAGGTTTGTCAAATCTGTGAAATTTGAGAGTTTGAGCTTCCTGAGTCCTAGGGCGGGGAGGGACGGGAAGGGGGCTCTCTTTCCTTCCTGGAGGGAATGTTCCAATTCTGAGAAAATAGAGTAAAGGGCTAGTAAAAAGTTAAGAATGTTTTTTCTTGAAAACAGAAACTATATTGAGTTTCAGAAGTTGAATAAGAGTTCATCACATAGCTAAGTGATAATTGTTCCCAGAGTGCGAGTTATAGTCACTGAAGAGTTAACATGATTCAATTTTCTCTTATTTTAGAGTAATATTCAAACAGAAATGCTCTCTGGTAACAATATGTCTACAAAAATAGAAAATATTTTGAATATGTTATAATTCTACTTTACAGCAAATTTTAGTGTATTCAATATAATAAGAAAAAAGTTAGTAATGTTCAGTAATGTTCAAAAAACAATTTGTGAAATTGTTTTTGTCCTTAGTCTAGAAAATAGAGACCAGATGGCTGCAAATATTTGTTACTAAAATGAAAAAAAAGAAGAAAGAAAGAAAGAAAGAAAGACAAAGAAAGAAAGAAAGGAAGGAAGGAAGGAAGGAAGGAAGAAAGAAAGAAAGAAAGAAAGAAAGAAAGAAAGAAAGAAAGAAAGAAAAGAGAAGAAAAGAAAAGAAAGAAAAAGAAATCTTTTTACTCCATCCAATCTCAAGGTCTTGAGTAGCTATTGTTTCCCAAAGTTTATAAAGAGGCATTTGATGCTGGTAACCAACTATTTTAGTAAATCATCTTCTCTATTAAGTGTATGCTCACACACTTACAATATTGAGATTAAAATGAGTGTTTTTGAGAGCAGTCATTTTACACATTGTTTATAATTCTTTTTAATGTTTAACTTTGTATTGATTCTTTGTGGGTTTCCTATCATGCACCCCAGTCCTGCTTATTTCCGTATCCCCTCATATCTGCCCTTCACCCTTGCACCCCAAATAAAACACAAATAAACAAATAACAACCAAAAACCAACAGCATAGGATACATCTCATCGTGAAAGCTGTAGTATGACAAAGTGTGACCCACAACAAATCCCTCTGTCCAGACATCTTCACTTGCAAATGTTTATGTTCGTTGGAATGATTCATTGGTCTGGTTCAAGATCTCTGGCTTGTGTGACTTCTGTGATACCATCAATACTGGATCCTCACCAGGACTCCTCCCAGTTAATCCTGAGTCATGGAGATACCGCAGCTTCAAAACAACAGAACTGGCCCTTTCTTCCCAATCATTCACAGATAGTAATAGATTTGGGGATGGGACAATTCAGAACCCTGAATCTGGGCCTGAGTAGTAGCTGAGGTGGTCGCTCTCCCATACCTGCACCACCACGGTGAGCTCTCCAGCATTGCTAGGGTTAGACCACCAAATGCCACCATCAGCAGGAGGCAGGGTCAGCTCTCCTGCTATCTTACCCTCAGGGCCAGCTCATCTGCACCCATGTCTCCCAAGCCAGTTCCACTGTGCTGCCCAGTCAAGGCATGGGGGTCCACTCTCCCAAGTGCTACAGCCTGTGAGGGGCTGTGTCAGCTCTCCTGTTCTCACACCCTTGAGGTGACTCACCTGTGCCTTTGCCATCAATCAGGGCCAGCTCCACTGTGCTGCCCAGGTAAGGTGCAGGGCCCTGCTGCAGCTGGTGTTTATTTGTTTGGGTTTTTTGTTGTTTGTTTGTTTATTCATTTGCTTTTAACTGAAGCAAAATTATGTCACTTTTCCCCATTCTTTTCTAGCCCCTTCCACTCACTTTCAGGTTGGTAGCCTCTTTTTCTTTGATTATTATTGCTAAGGCGACAGGAGGGAAAGCATTCCTAGTGCCAAAAACCTAGTCGACTTCGTGGAGCTAGAAAGGTTATGGACCTTAGAGAGGAATCTGTTTCTGCCACTTTCCTAGACCAGCATGACTCCTCACTGCTCTAAATCTTATCATTATAATTCTTGCTCAGAGACTATCTTGTAGCACTCTTTTTAACAGGAAGCTTAAATTGGATATGTTTTCTATTATCTCAACAGCGTTTTCACTGGTTGCTTTATTAGGGTACAACTCAAAGATTAATCTTTAAAAAAAAAAAGAAGGCTTTCAGTTCATAGTCAAGACAATAATATAAATTCATGGTATGGCCTGAGGAATTCTAGAAAGATCATCTACCCAACTGTATTTCATTAACTTGGTGAAGTGCCAAAGATGTTCTATGAGAAATGAATGGCTTTCATTATCAAAGATCTCTTGGCCATCACTAAACCTGTACTGGCCTTCCAGTATCCCTTTTGATAAAGACATTAAAAAGACATTATCAAAGAACGACTTTAAGCAACATTTTCCAACAGGGGTTGGGTACACAAGTAGGGGCTTTCAAGAATAATGACATCATTTCCATATCTTAGAACGTCACGATTTATATTGGCTTGCAACACATTCAGAAGAACCCTGACAATTTGTAAAGAAACAGTTCTTAATTTAAAAACATGACAAATTCAAAACTGAGTTGCTTATCATGGCTCCCATGGCTGTTAGGAGAATTGTAACAGTTAACAGAGTAAGGCAAAACAACAATCTATCATTGGACTGAGTGCAGAATGGGGCGGTGGAATAACTGAGAGAGGCCTGAGAGTGAAGATAGATTTAACTCAAAAAGGAGGAAAACAGGTATATTTTTCCCTTTGACTGGTCCTAGGGATTCTTTTATTTTATTAGAGGATGATCCTTATATAATCACAGCCTTTAACATATAAGAGTATGTCACTATTATCTAAAGACAACATTCCTGGGGCATGCTATATGAAGGATGTCAAGAATGGTACCAATAATTCATAGCCCTCAGATATAGAGCTTCATACTTGGGGGGAAAAAACTTTTCAGAACTTTGTACTAAAGACAAAGTTTTGTTTTCCCTGAGGAACCGAGAAACTTTCTCCTTTCTGCAAAGGAGAAATAGGTCTTCCTACTGGCTTTGATTGCCAGAAAGCTCAAGACTAAATGTCAAAAGGAGTATTGCAGCCATGGAGGCCTCTGTAGCCTAGATATTTTTTTCGTTAGTGCCATACTCTGATTAATATCTCCTCTGGTCATGACACCAAATTCCTCACTCCCCATTAGTTCGTTGTGTCTGCTTGTTAGGATCCTGCAAAGTTCCACTTGAGACTGGGTAAGGGGAAAGGTGAAGACAGAGAACGACAAATAAAGCCAGGAAGTGACTGGTTCTGTTTCTCTGAAGAACCCAACATTTGCCTTGTTCGAAAGCTTAAAATTTGTCTGTATAATTGCCTACTATTTCCAGTTAATGTTACAGACACTTCAAACCCACTTTCTCCTCCTACACATACATTTATAATTTCAACCAAGGTGCATCTTCCACCTGGTCTTCTAGTCTCTCCCGTGGCCTTCATCTCTCCGTGTGAATTGCTCCTCCCTCGTTGTTCTATAATTTTTCTTATCTTTACTATTCATGCACTATCAGGTTTTCATCCTTCTTTACCTGATGCAGAGATTCCCCCCTGATGAATTTTTTTTTAACTTTGCCTTCCTTGAACACCTCCACATACCACTTAGAATGGCGTATCTAAAATTTGGCATGATCATGGGATCTCCGTGGTTAAACCCAGTGAGGTTATCCATGAACCTGTATTTCTGCCTTCTGCTTTCCCACCCCAACTGCTTCTATTTCCTAGTTACAATATTTTGTCTCTCCTTTGTCACTTTCTTGGGGATATTCTCCAAGGCTGGAATGTCACTAATCTCTTAACTCCTCCCTCAGGGTTAGGTTCATGGGATCTCCTCCAGAAATCCTACCTTTGTTTAAATTGAACTCATCTTTGCTTTCCAACAACTCCTCAGGAAACTGTTTATTGCTAGCATAGAAATCTAAATGGCTTAATGATGGTTTGTCTCCTCCACTACTCAAGTCCTGGAGACCAGACCCAACTTCATATTTGTATTTATATTTAAAATGTTGGGAGGCACAACGGCATGTTTGAGTTCACCAGGAAGGAAGGAAGGAAGGAAGGAAGGAAGGAAGGAAGGAAGGAAGGAAGGAAAGACAAAAAGGAGGGAGACAGGGAGTCAGGATAAGATTCACTTAGCTTTTAGTTACATAACACAATATAACACCTACTTTGTTCAGCCTATAGGATCCCAGAAGTTGAATACATTATTGACTGGTTGCTCTTCATAAAATTTTTTTCCTAAAAATTTCCTAAATTATGCAATTGCAAATACAGCAGGAAATGCTTATGTGGCTTACAATTCTAGGTTACAGTCGATCATTGTGAGAAAGCTGGGGCAGATGAAAGCATCATATCCACAGTAGAGAGCTGAGAAAGAATGAACATACGTCTCTGCTTGCTTGCTTCTGGTCAAAGAGCTTTCTTCACACTCACATAGTTTTTTAACACTCAGCACATAAAATGTTTCTGCCCACATTCAGGGTGGGTCTTCCTACCTCAGTTAACTACATCGATGCTTCCCACACACACATACCCACAGGCCAATGTGATCTAGATAATCCCTCATTAAGACAGTGTTCCCAGTCGATTCTAGCTTGGGTCAGGTTCACAGGTCAATCTCAGAAGCACAGTAGTAGCTAATCATCTTGAACAGAGCCTACTCTGCTTGTAAATATGCTGTTTTACTCAAGTTTTCCCTGGAAGTGAAGGTTGAATAATTCATAGAGAAAGGTGAGCTGCTTCGTTTTTACGATTTTTACTCAGCTCTTGGGATTTATCACTTTTAGTTGAGCTTGACTTCGTGAGCCAGTGCCTGAACTGGCTTTTATAGTCCTCTTATTCACAGCTAGTAACTATTGTGGGAACGTCACAGAGCCTCATTAAGAAGAGAGGAGAGAGTAATTAGGGTTCCTTGGCAGATTTACAACCAAGAAAGCACTAATGCGTCTTTCTATAAATAAACTACATTCTTTCATACATATTCACAATAGTTACTCATTTTGCAGAGAGCAAACAAACTGGTAAGTTGGTGCCCCCACTTATAAAATGCAAAGTTGAACAAGGAAAGCCCGCAAGTTTCAAGAGCATTGCTTGTTAATGCAGGCATGTTCTGAAAATTGTCTTGTGAGGTGTTATCAATATTGTGGGAACAAATACCTCGTGTGCTTACGTAAGCCTCAATGATACAAACCAATCTGTTGACCGATCTCTAGATGCAATCAAGGGAGATGGTAAAGTGTAAATATGAGGCTTAGCCAGCATAACTCAGCATAGTTTTATAGCAAACTTCTCTAAATAAATAGGAATGTATCCTAAAATAAAAACGAAAACTATAAGATAATAAATTCTCTCTCTCTCTCTCTCTCTCTCTCTCTCTCTCTTTCTCTCTCTCTCTCTCTCACACACACACACACAGAGACACACAAAATTAACAGCCATGTTCAGTATTATGAAGTTATATGTGTGTAATTTCTGTCATTATATGTATTGTGCTTTTATACAGTGGCAGCACAGGTGTGCTTACATCAACAGTATTACTTACACAGGACTAACATGTTATACTATGATACTGTGACAACTACAGTGTCACTAGCTGTAAGGAGTTTTGTAGCCCATAATAATTTAATGGGTTCACCTTCACATGTGTGTCAGTTGTTAACCAATCATCAATATGTGACATATTCTGAGCCTTTTTTTGTTTTGTTTTGTTTTGTCTTGTCTTGTTTTGTTTTGTTTTGTTTTGTTTTGTTTTATGAGACAGGGTTTCTCTGTATAGCCCTGGCTGTCCTGGAACTCACTCTGTAGACCAGGCTGTCCTTGAACTCAGAAATCCACCTGCCTCTGCCTCCTGAGTGCTGGGATTAAAGGCGTGTGCCACCACTGCCCAGCTATTCTGAGCCTTAACTTAACAGATATAGTTTGTGTGTCTAACTTCTGGTTTGCTTGCCTTGTTACCCCCTCAGGAGTATTGTAGGCTGTATTCACAATATAATATCACAATTTAAGCCTTATTAACCTGATATGCTGATGCTAACAGTATGTGGCTTCTATCCTAGGCACTCAACATTATTGGTACCCAGTTCTGTATGGCTTTACATTGCTTAGGGTCTTCCACTGTCTCAGTGTCACCTTCTTGTTTCCCTTCCTTTCAGGAAGGTTTATTCACTCTTCATGATGATTTCTTCATAATGATTTCCCTCCTGAAACATGTATGAGACAAAAATCTTGATGCAGTGAATAAGACATCTATCATTCTTTTTCTTTTGGTTGTTGGTTTTTATTCTTTTAATGGGAGATGCCAAAATGGGAAAATAGAGATCTTTAAACACATAAATACCAGGTCTTGAAAGCCACCAATACTGTGAGAATACTGGGATGGAATAAAATCCATCCATCTGCAGAAAAGGGAAATGCTATGAGGTGACTCTAAAAGAACAAATGACTATTGCTCTTGGGATACTTGCTAATTTCAGGGGAGACTCAGAAGACAGAAAGTGCTTTGTATAATTTACTGTTTCTCTGGGATGTTTAAAACCCAAAATGAAAGGGTGGGCCTTGAAACACCCTGGAGACTTTGAGAGACCAAATTTTTTGAGTTCAGACTTTATCTACAAGAACCTGACCTAAATTTGAACTCAAGTACACTAACAGTACCTAGCACCAGTTTCCAGGTTAACCCCCAACAAATCTTCACCCCTCAGGTTACAAGCCTGCCCCTGGCACTTCACTTCCTAACAACTACCAATCAGGAAGAAAGCAGAAGTTAAGTTTATGGTTTGGTTCCCAGCACCAGCCAATTATGTTAAAGGCCATAATGGCCCCCCTATCAGATGTGTATCAGGCTAGATACCCTCTTCTTGTCTCTACAAATGCTTGTCTAAAACTAGGCTCAGGGCTCCACCTTCCTGCTGTGTCAGGGTTAGTGAGAAGCCCAAGCTCTAGCTTGAATAAAGAGACCCTAATGTGATTGCATTGGAATCGGCTCCTTGGTGGACTTTTGTGGTTCACAAACATTTCCTGGCACAACAACATCAGATGACAAAAGAAAGCACCCATGACTGCCAGCTCTAAGGAATATTGAATGTGCTCTTTGACTTCAATGAGCACGGATGATGGTCATGGCTCTATAGTCAGTGAATGGCTCAAATTTTTAGTGGTAATGTATGTGAGTCGCCAATTACTTTGATTACGAAGGGTTTCTTTAGTCGTGTACTCAACTGTTCCATTGAGCATGGCAGTAGGAGGAGGAAACAAGAATATTATTTTTGTTCTGTTGCAGAGGAATTTTAGTACAGCAACATGACTGCTCTAATCACATCAAGACTTTCTAGGTCTGGCTGGAATCCTTTAGTACACACCTTCAATCCCAAATAGTGACTTCAATTGAGGGGCAGACAAAGTGATGAATCAGAGAAAGATTTAATGAGTCAGAGACAGGATAAGACCAACTAACTCTCAGGATAAAAGCTACTTAAGAGCAGCACAGGGAGAGTTAGTCAGTTTTGTTCAGTCAGTAGTTCAGTCAACTCATCCGTGAATTGGGAGTCAGTGCACTGAGTGCAGTGGAGTTGAGTTCATTCTTGAGTTCATGCAGTTCAGTGCAGGTCAGCAGAGGCAGTTGAAGTCAGAGAATAAGAAGGAGCCAGAAAATTAAAACAAATTGCTACAGTTAGTTTGAGGCCAAACAAAACAATTCAATGACAAGCCCAGAGAAGCCAACTTAAGTGAGCCAGCTTAGAGAAGAGTTTGAGACGGAACAACTGAGTTGAACCTGGAATCCAGAGTTCAGAAAAAGCTAGAAGGGTGAACTTGTTCATCAATAAGCCTCCAAGATAACAATTACATCAGGGAAATAAAAGTGACATTTATTCTATTCTTTTATCTCCTCAGTTCCAGTCTGTAGTAAAGCCTTTAATAGCATTAATCAGACAGTGACCAACTTGCTTTTATTTATTTACTTGGTGACACAAAGAGCTCTAAATGACCAACTGATACTCTATGCTTTGTTTTAGGTACCTATATCCTATATGCCAGGTGGGATCATTGTGTGTGTGTGTGTGTGTGTGTATGCAGTTCATATATATGAAAGACCAGCTAGTGGTGTATCCTGCCTGGTTAGTGGCTCAGTGTCTGAAAGATCTCGGTGGTCCAGGTTGCTGATCTTCCTAGGTCCAGGTTGCTGATCTTCCAATGGGGTTGCTCTCCTCCTCAACTTCTTCCCAACAATGGGGAGAGGGAACTTGTAGAGTCGACCTCCAATAGAAAGACAGGGCATCAAGTGGAGGGATGGGGTTGCCATCCCACAGTCAAAAACTCTGACCCAGAATTGTTCCTGTCTAAGAGAATTGCAGGAACAAAAATGGAGAAGAGTCTGAGGGAAAGGAGTTCAGTGACTGGCCCAAATTGAGATCCAGCTCAAGGAGAGGTTCCAAGGCCTGACACTATTAGTGATGCTATGGTGTGCTTACAGGCAGGAGCCTAGCATGGCTGCCATCTGAGAGACTCAACAAGCAGCTGACTGAGACAGATGCAGATACTTATACTCAACCAATAGACTGAAGTCAGATCATTCCATCTTAAATGATAGATTATGCCCATGAGAGTGGGCACAGGTAGTAAAATATGCACAAGGAAATGATTAGGTATGGCAGCAGCCAGCCATGCTCTGACTTCCATCCTGTTATCTCCAAATCTGTACTTTCAGTCCTTGTAGATATGGTACTTTGGATTAGTCCTTGACTAAAATGACATTACAGGATGGTTTTCAACTCACAATATTCTACCTCAGTTGTACTGTGAGACTCTATTAAACCATAACTCTTTCTGGGTCATCAATATCCTTTGATCTGTCAAGTACTTCACTTCTTTCTCTACAATCTAAACTTCCTTGATCAGAAGGAATTTGGTAGAATATTAAAGTAACATAAAAAAATGCTCAGTTTGTGGATTATGATATTGAAAGAAAAAATAGGAAGAAAGGTGCATTAATATCTAAAGCATAATCACCTCCTCCTTAATGAAAGTAGCCTAGATATCTATGGGATTGCATTGCAAGCTCAGGTGTATTAAAGACTGCTAACAATTGCAGCAAGGTCATATTTCTGGGAAAAAAAGTAAAGTGTGTCACCATGTTCACTTTAATTAAGTATTAAGGACTCTGGGAAGGCAGAAAGTGAGCCATCTTGTTCATCTGTTAGTTAAAAGCATCCCTCTTGGTGATCTCTGCTGTCATTTATATAGGATGTATTTAGCCACACTTTGAAACTGCATTCAAAGCTTCATCCATATATGTCGTTCCTCAAATATTTTGTGATCAATCTTAACAACTCTATTTCTTTTCGATCCTGACAATCTGGTTACACCATTACTGACTGACCATCAATCAGTATAGGTACTTATATCAGGCTCTCTACTAAAAAGCAAAGTGAACAGCAAGATAAATTGAGTGTCTGTCCACTGGGAGAGTTTCCTTCCTCAACACTCCTTTGAGGCTACTCCTAAGGGAGAAAGCGATGGTTCAGCAGCCTATTTCTGGTATGGGCAAACATGTGCAGAACCATTTGCCATTTTTAAGCAGGTGTTTTAGTCTTCAGTCAACAGATCTGAGGAATTAACCCATAAAGATGAAGTACAATGCATGGAGGCAAGGTAAGTGTTGATGAAATAGCAACCATTATTGCACACCTATTTCCACAACTGCTTCCTTCTTATCCTGGCTGAAGGACAAAAACTCGATGATGGAAGACTTCTCCATTACCTGAGTCCCCTGCTGGTTTCTAATACATCACCACTTCCTGAGTACTCCTCTACCCTTTATCTCTCAGGGAAAGAAGTAATTCTCTCTGGCTCTGTTCTACATCACAATGTCTTCTGCCCATCATGCCAATCATATCGAAAATTTTGAGGTAGTTGTTCTGTCTATATACAATGTGCTTCCCTGAACAAGGCTGGTTCAACAACTCCTCAAATTTCTGTCCCAAAGTGACATTCTCAGCAACACTATTCATGGAAATTCTTTATAAAAACTGTAGCATTTGCACTCTGGAAAGACAGACCTGTCCATATGTTTTCTTCTTATACAACTTGATAGACCATACATTTTAATAGATTTCTCTACATGAACCAAACTATGCGAGAACTTATCTTTTGAGTGGTGTACTGTCTAATATTACCTAATATTTAAGTAAACAAGTACTTCATGAATTAAAATTTTTATTTACCTCATTAAATTCTTATTTTTTTACCTGTCATCTAACAGCCACAATTTATTTTTCTACATGTATATAAGCTATAAAATTTCATGTGTGTGTACACATGAGTGTGTATGCTTTAAAACCTTTCTGTTGCACAGAAATAAATCCAATTTGTTTGTCTTTACTAATATCAGCTGGGTTTTAGAACAATGAGAGCTGGTTTTGATTCAGACACAAAGTGATGCTTTGTTTCTTGGACAATTCAACCAGGCAAGCAATCAGAACTGTTCCCAGCCTCAGGCAGCACATTAATTCTAGAATCTCAGGAAGCTGTCTCTGTCTAAAAAAAAAAAAACCTGATCTAAATTTAGCAGTACTTAGCAGTACAACCTTTGCAATACATATACTCACATATACTCATATACTCTAGCATTCACATACAGGAGCAATTCTGCTATGAATTAGAAAGATCTGTCATTCTTTCATTTTCCTGATTTTCATTGAAAGCCATTCCCAGTGCTTTTGAGGACCTCACAGACCTGGAAACAAAGAAGAGGAAAAGAATGAGACAGAATACAAAGTGGCTTCCACTGGCCAGCTAGCTCATCCAGGGAGTCTTCAAAAGGCCTTCAGGAATCAAAGTGTAAAGGTGAAAGAGCATCATCAGAGACAGGGGAAAGGATGCTCTGCTCACCAGCACACTCACTGGAAGGTCTAAGCTCCACTCAGCAACAAAGTTGACATTCTCAGCATCTATTTCTTGACCACTGCTCAAGCTTTACATAAGACACAGGGGAATATTGGAAATTCAACTGACATTAAATTTTGGCTTGTAAGCCAATAACTGCAAGAGATCTGATATTCCTTTACAGAATCAAAAGAAAATCACTGGTTTTCTATCTATACTCTACAATTATAAATGTATTTCTTTAAACTCTGTAGAAACTTTAATAGGAAATAGTAGACACTGTAAGTTTGGTATGACTATTCCTACTGGGTTCTAGAAAAAGCTAATTAGACTCCCAATACCTTTCTTTAATTAGTAGCACATTCTAAGGTAAAAATTTTAATGGACCATGTTGTTCAATGTAACATGGGTAGTTGGCAATAATTGTTTAATAGCAAAAGATTTTAGTTATTTATCGCTGTATAGGTATATTAATTGGTTTTCCATCACTATGTTAAAAAATAACAGAAGTCAAGAAGCTTATAAAGAAAAGAGATTTTATTTAGTTCATGTTGGTATCAGCTTTATTCTCTTCTGGCTCCTTTCACTGCATCATGTCATGTAGCAGACGGCATCATAGTAGAACCATGTATGAACTCAATCACATGGAAAGTCAGGAAGCCAAGGCACAAATAAGAAATCAATCACATGGAAAGTCGGTAAGAAGGCACAAGATTTTTCTTTTGCAGCAACCTGCTATTGAGAACTCACAGGGATCCCAACAGGTCTCTTCCAACAGCAGCACCTTCATCAGGCCATCCCTCTTAATGAGCCACCACCTTTTCATACTGCCACAATGAGGGCAAATGTCTCCACACACAAATCCTTGGGACAGGGGTGGGCAAACACCCTCCACACAGTAGTCAGATAGTGTCACAATAATGCTGTATTGCAAAACTAGATTACCAGGAAGTCCTTACTGTTACTTTTATAATTTTAGGTTGAGAGAAGCTTATCAGTCTGGCTTTGGCTCACATGCATCTTAAACTTGGTCCATTTACCTCTCATCCTTCCTAAGCCATCATCCTCACTGTACTGAGGAATACAGCTTAATTTTTTTTCATGGTGATGATAGAAGTATTAGAGGAAGATGATCTTTGCAGGTGTACAGTTCTGGCCTCTTTCACAGCCATTACCTAAAGCCAGCAAATCCCATGGCCAAGCTTCAAATCGATGAGGCAGCTCTATGTTGTACCCATAGCGAAAATAAAGCGAATGTTTGCTAAACAAACCTAACTCTCAATAATCCCTAGATTAGCCAGTCCAAATGAGCTACCCAGACGTCCTCATCATTTCTTTGAATGTCTATATCCCCCCACAAAAAATGTCAGTATCAATTTCTATATCCATACACTACTTAGTTACAAACAGCTGAAACTGATTCTGAAAGTTTTTATTTTAAAAAACTAAGAATATTAAAAGAAAATTAAATTGTTAATAGATGACAGGGGCAGATTAAGTAGACTCACAGACTCTAACATAAGTAACTGTTTAAATACCAGCATAAGACAGATCTAGTAGCTCATCAAGACATGGTGCTTCATTGGCTCTCCGTTTAATCCTACACTGTCCACTAGGCGAAGTAGTATGATGGTGTCAATGTGATTGTGTTGAGAGACACCAATGAACTTAGTAAAATACTATCTAGCTTTGTCTAGAAGAGAGTTTCTAAAGGTGATAAGATCATGAACATTTTGACGTAATCAGTGATGGATTAAAATTTTCAGTCAACCATTAAGACACAATAGAGTTGTGCTGTGTTGGGGGAGAACTAATTGAAGGAAGTGGGTCACTGGGTTATGTTTGAGGGTATATCTCTTGACCTCGGCCCCTTCCTGTTTCTCTCTGCTTCCTAGCCACCGTGAGGTAAATTGATTATGCCACATGTTCCGAACTCTGGCCTAAAGCAAAGATTTCAGGAACCATGCACTGGCTAACCTAAAATAAACCTTTCTTGTCTTGTTTATCTAGATATACTGTTATGGCAGAAACCTAACACAAGGTCATTTTTCTCATACAGATAAACACTAAAATGTGACTAATTTGAACTAAGATGTGGCTCTAATTGAGACCAGATTATTTTTAAGTACAAATAACATATTTGTAAAATAGTCTGTTAAACTCATAAGACGAATTACATGTTAAAAGGTAATATGTTTTATATTTATATTAAATAAAATATATTTTATAATTTATTTTAGCACAAAGGATATATATAGCCTATGGTAGAATGGCTGTGTATCATGCATAAAGCCTTAGTCTTGATCCCAAGAGCTTCCTCCATATTAATTGTACTCAGGGTTAGGGTTAGGGTTAGGGTTAGTACTTGTTTTTATTTCCTTTAAGAAAAGAGAGTGTCTTCAGTGGTGTATGTAGAATGCCTTCAGTGGAACATGTGGGATCCTAGGAGGATAATTCGTTCATATTGACTCTCTCCTTCTACTATGTAGGTTCTATGGAAGACAAAGAAGAGCCAAAGGACTAGGCCTTGTCAATTCCAAAGGGAAGAATGTCCTGTAGGGATTTAAACAAGCATCAAAAGCAAGGTGAGGAGGACCTGCTTGCCGGGCCCCAGTAGCAACAAAGACCAATGTGACTTAGCTCTCTGACTCTAGTAGGTGAAGCACAGGTAGGAACTGGAAAACAGGATCAGGGTCACTTTTGAGATTTGAACCCCTGCTCCGAGTAAAACAGAAAGCCATTGAAAGGTTTAGGAAAGCTCCTCCAGGGGACTCTGTTGAGAATAGACTGTGGAGTTAGCTGAGTCTGCAGCAGGACATCCAACACCTACTATACGGAAGTGAGATACTGCAGACTAGTTTGTTCCTCAAGGGGGATTTTGAAAGTAGAGCTAATGAGATTTGATGAGAGATTAGAAGTAGACTAAGATAGATACCGAAGGAAAACACACTCCAAGGGTTTTTTGTTTGTTTGTTTGTTTGTTTGTTTAAATCTCAGGCAACCGGAAGATCTAAATAATCACTAACGAGAAGGCAAGGAGGATGAAGGGTGTGAGGTTAGGGAGGGAGGCAAAGAGGAAAAGACAGAAGTTCAGTCATGGCTATGTTAATGAGCATGAACTAGTCAATCTGGGACTCGGAGAAAGTTATATACTGTAGTGTGTGTGTGTGTGTGTGTGTGTGTGTGTGTGTGTGTGTGTGTAAATACATACAGTATATTTATTGTATTTAAAAACAGAGGTTAGTTAGCATCACCAATGGACTGAGAACAGACAACAATTCTAAGATACTTTATGAAATATCAGGCTTGATTGATAATTGATATAAATAAATAGATATTCTGCAATATCTATTATTCAAAATTGTTTAATTTTCAAAAACATTTAATATTTAAAATTTCGTAAAAATTTTTAAAAGGATAGATGTTAAAGATAGATAGATGATAGATACATGATACATAAATAGATAGATGATAGATGATAGATAGATAGATAGATGATAGATAGATAGGTAATAGATAGATAGTAGATATATAGGTAGAATGCGTATATTCCTTCCATAGGTAAAAAGGAATAAAAAATTGAGACAGAAAAGGAAGTAGGTTACAATATTTTTTTCCAGCAAATTTTTATTTTCTTCCAAAACCTCTCATGTATTTTCAGAAGTCAAAAATAGCTTCTATTTAAACTAAATAATCATTCCAGATTCTCCTACATAAACAAAGGCAGGAAATATAATGAGACAGAACTAGAAAATGAAAGACAAGTTTGTGTTATCTTTCTCATCAGTTAGGAATGCTTCCTTCTCAGCTTCTGCATCATTTCCTTAACTGCTTGCCAAACAGTGTGCAGAACCTCCTTCCCCCGCCACACACACACACACATACACACGCACACACGCACGCACGCACGCACGCACGCACCCGCGCGCGCACAAATGGCTGCCGTTGCTTTTAATTCTTTATTATACTGTTTGGCATTTTCTATGTTAAGTTCCAAAGGCCTTCATCATCTGACTGGGTCATTATCTTTCTTAGGTAAAATCCACAAGAACAGAGCTAATTGGCTCAGCTTGAATCAAATTGTTTGGCTCAGTCCACTAGAACCAGAAATGAGAAGTCAGTTGGTCAAAATATGGAAACTCTGAATCCTATTAATTGATGCATTTTCTTTAAAATTATATCTAGTTCCGTAACTGTTCATAATATATGCTTGTTTAAAAATTGAAATAAGGACCAGCAAGATGAATCAGAGGATGAAGGTGCTTGCTGCCAAGTTTGATGATCTGAGTTCAAGCCCCAGAACCCATATGGTAGAAGGAGACTCAACACCAGCAAATTGTCCTCTATCTTCCACAAGTACACATAAATATACAATAAACAAATAGATGTTAAAAATCAAATAAATATAGAAGCAAAAGGAAAAAGAAAAAAGTGCCTTCTATTATTTTTCTCTTGTGTCCAGAAGCATTTGTGAACTCCAAAAGACCACCAAAGAGCCAACTCTGATGTAACCACATTAGGGTCTCTGTAGGCATAAATTTTTTTGCAACCTACTTTTAATAAGTGTTCAACCTCTCCTCTAGCCAGCAGATGTAGTGAAAGAGAAAAGTTATTAGGATATGGGGCAAGTGGGCCTGTTCAGCAATAGCTCAATGCTCGTCTCCCACTGTCTGTGGAATCCTATTTACACTCCATCAAGCGTCCTCACCTGTGTACCCCAGCGAAACATTATTTTACATAATGTACTTTTCAAAGAATCTAGAAGTTTCCACTTCAGGTCTCTTTATTATAAACGTGAGTTTGGGCTTACTCACCGCTGACCAACAGGACAGTTTGGTGAAGTAGCCCCAAAGTCTCATTGAGCCAAGGTTTTATAGAGAATGGGAGTAAGAATGGAAGGGGGGCATCCTGGCAAGCATCTAATAGAATGACTATTGTAAGCCAACAGGTGGGTGCACTGAAGCAAGACCACATACAATCACAAACAGTCTGAAAGTACATCTGAAACAATCAGACTAATCTTTGATTAACTGTTGCTAGGAAGTAGCTAGGGAGTAACACTGAGGTATGAGCCAATTACAAGCTTTAAGGTCCTTCCTGGTACTTGGGTGCAACTTGAGTTCTGCTGCAGGTCAAGTTTTCAGGCTTTCTTTTTTTTCTTTTGTGATTGAGTCTGCTCCCAAGATGGAGTAGGTTTGGCTGCTCACTCTCACCCCTAACCACTCCTAATTTTACATCTCAAGGTGAGGGACAGAGGCAACTCTAACAAAAGAGGTGACTCAGGACTCCAAGTATAAGTCCAAAAAAGACCTGTATTTGACTTTTATAATCTATTTAACACATAATATAAACAATATTAAAAACTTAGTTCTCCTCTCTCCTCAAGCATCCCTTCTATTTCAGAGAGTTTTCCACAGTAGTGGTTTTCTAAAAGCCTTCAGTTGTGTATATATTACCATAGGCGCTGTATGCTTTAATGCATAAAATGGGTCTGACAAGCATAAAATCACAGTTAAAAGCAAATTTATATTTCTAAGGAAGCACGGAAATGCTGAAATATATTCTGAAGTGCAAACTGGACCTATTGAAGCCATTTGAACTACCAGGACCCCCTCCCCTTCTTCAGTGAATGCCCAGTGCTTTCTCATTGCATCTTTTTAGACCTGGAAATTATCTTGGAGGCAGTACACAAAACTCAAACTTCTCATGAAGTTTTTTTCTTAGTTGCTATAGTTGGATATGTTATGCTTTATCTCATATATCCCAGGCTGTTCTAGAACTTCTGACCTAGCCCAGTATGACCTTGGACCTGATCTTCCTGCCCCACTCCTGAAGTGATGGTATTATAAGTTCACACCACCATGCCCAGTGTATGCAGTGCTAAGGATTGAACCCAGGGTTTCACACATACCGTTTAAACACTCTACCAACTGGGCCAGCCCACGTTTCTATATTTAAAAATTCAAATAAACACATACAGGAAAACAAAAGGTGGCTTAATTTAACGCTACCTAAGTCACCACTGATTGTCCTCGAGTCCCCAACCCTCTGTGGAAGGAAATGTAGTTAACAGTCTCTGCAGAGGAGAAATGCAGCTACCTGTGTGGGCTGAAGTCCTTGAAGGGTTTTTCTAGGTTAGATTTAGTGTCTAACTCATTCTCAGGTTTTTTCTTTCATCTTTAGCTCACTCTTTTTTCTTTATGCTGATGGCTTCTTGTCAATATTCCTGGCAAGTGACTCTAATGGCTCTCTATCCAGAACCCATAAAGACATCTTTAATAGAGTCCCAACGAGTTAATCTCTTAAGGTTTTTTTCATATTTCACCCATCTTTTTTAAAGCAGACGTTTTATGAGCTGGTGAAGCAATCATTCAGAAACATACATCTCTAAAGCCATAATCATTTTATAATTTGTGCTGTGTAGCAAACAACTGCAGCCAGTCTTCCACGAGGACCATCCTTCAAATGCAGTATCTAACATTAAAGCTGCTTATGGCTGTTTCAGATAATGGGAGCTGTCCAGCCTGTGATGTGTTCAGTCCTTTCCGTTTATGGGGATCAGTTGTGCTAATAGTTGACTCGAAAATGAGCTGTGAGCTGCAAAGTCAGCAGTGAATGATGAGAACAAGTGGGCATACGACATTTATAAGGCATCTCTCCCCACAGGAGAATATATTAAGCACAATGGCAAATGCAATTTTTCCTTCAAAGCAGCATATCACATTCTCATGAACTTCTGTGCTTAAGTTTATGTGCTGTCCGGTGAGAAAAACTGACCAGCACTGAGGAAGCAAGTCAGTAGCAAGAGCACCTGCTGAGCACACACAAGGCTCTGAGTTCCAGGCCAGCACAAGAAAGGAGAGAACTGACTGGAGAGGCTTCAATCTCATACTTTATAAATTTTTCTAAATTTTTAAAATAAAAAAAATAATATGAAAATTTTAAAATAAGAATCTTCACAGGTGTAAAATCTCCTAAATTATGTCCTTTGTGAGCTTCTGGTTATATTTTCTCAGAGAATCAATCATTGTATCATAGGAGTTATCTCACTATGGAAATATGCGGGTTTTCTGATTTCTAGTCTTCTTCTAAATGTGGGAATAGCACTATCTATTTTTGCAAGTTGTGTTGATATAATCTGAATGTTTTCTTGCCCTAAACTTGTATGACGAACCCAATTTCCAATTCAACTTAAACAGGCAAGATCATGAGTGTGGAACCCAATTTCCAATTCAACTTAGACAGGCAAGGTCATGAGTGTGGAACTCCTAAATGGGACTGGTGTACTTCAAAGAACTAAGAGATTGGGTTTTCCCCTTCTACCAATTGAGAACACAGGAAGGAAACACCACTCTGTGAACCAGAGAATGAACCATCATAAGATGCTTAATCTACCAGAAGCTTAAGCTTATATTTCTTGCCCTTGAAAGCCGTAAGAAGTAAGTTTCTGTTGTAGAAGTCTCCCAGATTCAGTTCATTGCTACAGCAGCCTGCTCAAAAAAATTATATAATGTAAGCAGTAGGAGTTTTGCCATATATGAGGCCCACTACTGATTCTGTTTCCATCCTGTGGCAAGTAATTTCCATGCATACTGGCAAAAGTTCAAATGCCTGCCTCGTTGCTCAGTTTTTCTAACTTTCAATTCATTTGAAAGATGTATTCTCTTTCATTCTTTGGAGGAAGAGTTCTGAAACCTATTCTGTGTCATCCCCTGAGGAAACCAGTTGAAATTACACACCAGTCATGCATAGAAATAACTGGTTCAATAATGCATCCATAATTGGCTTCTCGGAACCATATCTCACATAAGTGACCTTCATTCAGATGTTTATCCATGAGAGAAAAACGATCAAAGATGTTACATAAAGTGTTTTTCACAATGCTCAATACAAAGATTCATGGGAGGTCCCTGTTCTTCATCTCTTAGGGTAATGTTGTCCACTTTACTGATGAATCAGAGTCCACTTCTTAGCAGGAACTCATACTGGGCAAAATAATGTCCTATGTAGAATAGGCACATGTGGCTACTGAAGACTTGACACATTATTCTAAACTGAAAATGAATGGCAGTATGAGCTGAAAAACATTTAGAGAACATAGAATGAAAACTTAAGGTAACTCAAAAATAATTATTGTGATGATTAATTGAGATAACACATTTATATACTGAATTTTGTGTCTTTGATTTTTGTGGTATTGCAACTAGAAGACAATACACTATGTGCTAGTAAAGGAAAACATGTTAATACTAGTCCTACCAACTTCTTATTTTTTATTATGTAGCTCTACCACAACATACTAATTTACTTTGTGTGTTGTATTCTTGTGGTGGACTACAGAACACTGTACTTACTTACACTGTATGTTTTTATATTATAAGGTCTCAGTTTATGAACAAAAAAGGAAAGAGAGAGAGAGAGAGAGAGAGAGAGAGAGAGAGAGAGAGAGAGAACAAACACAACATACACAGAAAGTGCCTGGGAGCTCGTAGTCAGTATCCTTTCTGTAGAGGAATTTTAATCCAGCAACATGGTTGCTTTGTCAAGGGATCACATCCAAAGCCCTTCTAGCTTTTTATTGGCACCTCTAGATTCTAGAGTACAATTCTTTCTGCTTACCAAAACAGGGATCTCCAAATATTGCAAGGGTATTCTGACACTAAAAATTCCAGGAAACCTAAAGAGGAAGAAGAAAAGAAGAAGAAGGAGGGGGGGAAGGAGGGGGAGGAAGAGGAGGGGGAAGGAGGAGGAGGAGGAGGAGGAGGAGGAGGAGGAGGGAGAAAGGGAAAAAGAAGGAGGAGAAAGTAAAAGAAAGAAAGCTATTGAGCTTCTGAAGGTAGAGGCAAGCTCTGTGAACTCTGAGTTTGAGGCCAGCCTAGTCTACAGAGTGAGTTCCAGACCACCCATAGCAACAGTGAGACACTGTCCAAAAGTAACAACAAAAGCTATACAGGTGCCATAATGTCAAATGTCTTCATTTTTAGTGATGTACAGAACTGCCCGTGGAATATAGCCCTACCCTCTGGATGACAGCTTATTTTAGTCTTGCTTGGTAAATGGTTCTGACTTTCCCATTTCCCATGCTTGGCTAAATAAGACAAACAACACAAACACGAAACATAGCAAGCTAAATAGCATTTTCGCTGCCTTCTTAGTTCCTCATTGGTCAGACTTCTTAACATCAGCGGTCATTCAATCAGAGGTATTTGATATCTTCATTCATTCCTTAGGGGTAAGAGAAAGCACGTGGAACAGTGAGGGATAAAGGTGACTCCAGCTTAAGCAGATGGATGAGCTTAGTCAACTCTGATGACTATCAAGGGATGGCAGATGTCACACGGGATCTACCTCATAAGTATGGGTATCTTGAGTAAGATAGGGAAAAATTCATGTAGAGATAGCAAGAGGAGTAAATGCATATGCAAGAATGACTGGCCTCTGACCCATTCTCTAGCTGAGTAGCTAAGGAGAGACAGCAGTGAAAAATAATGTAAGTCTGCAACACTTGGTACCTAGCATTAGAGCAGAAATTGGCATGTCCATTGGGTCTCTAGAAACACCTTTTGCCAATGAACGTTAAAAAATAAATTCTCCCTACATCTAGGCAAGCATTAGAATTTACTTGAAAAAGACAGCTGGAGATGAAACAAGCTTGAATTTTTAACCCAAATTTAACTATGGTGAGTCAGTCAACAGGAGTCACAGGGATCTCAGAATGTAGCTTTTGAGAGACTGGCAAATAGCATACCAACCCAAGAACAGACATCTCCTTCCCTGCCCACTCTGAACATCTATCTGGTCCAAACTACACAAAGCAACAATATTATCCCAAAAGAAAGACAGAATCAAGGTCTGACAGATTTTAAACCTGAAGTGCTAACAAGGTGTGTTGGTTTGCATATGCTTGGCCCAGGGAGTGGCACTATTAAGAGGTGTGGCTTTGAGTAGGTGTGTCACTGTGGATGTTGGCTTAAATACCCTCAACCTAGCTTCCTAGAAGTGAATCTTCCACTAGCAGCCTTCAGATGAAGATGTAGAACTCTCAGCTCTGCCTGCACCATGCCTGCCTAGATGCTGCCATACTCCCACCTTGATGATAATGGATTGAACCTCTGAACCAGCCCCAGTCAAATGCTGTCCTTTCTAAGACTTGCCTTGGTCATGATGTCTGTTCACAGCAGTAAAACCCTAACTAAGACACCAAGCATATAAAAGGGGAACATTAACCTAGAAATAACTGCAGACAGTTTTATACCATCATAGAAAGTCGAACATATGATAGGCAGCAAACTCAATTAAAAATATTATTTCAAAAGGCCCACCCACCACCATGCCAATAGCTGCGCAGACAGGCAGGAGACACCTAGAGGCCAGACAGGTGCACAGCCCGCCTCCAGCAGGAACCACTGTGATGTACAAGTCTGTGGTGGACAGATGGGAGAGAAAAGAAGCAGAACAGTTTCAGCATTATGAGAAGAGGAACAGGAGACGAGAGAGTAGAGAGGACTAGCCTGATATGAATAGTCTGCACTGCCACCCAAGGCCATGATGAAGTCTCCTGGCCCACACTGCTGCCTCTGAGGACCATGACTGGATGTAGGAATAATGTTTTCATGCATTGTGTAAATGCTATCCTCGTTTTATCCAAATGCTTATTTCTCTGCCTTCACATCTTGTTTCAATCCTGACAGGGCATTGGAATGTTTAGGTCAAGAATCTCCTTTCCTAAGTTTGTGTAAACGATTCTTACCATTTATTCTTTGCCTTGTCAATAAATGTTGATCACCCAATGTCTGGGCAGAAGAGAGAATAGGGCTGGACTTCTGCCAGCCAGGGTAAGGGGGGGGGGAAGGAGTGAGGGAAGAAGAAGGAGAAGAAGGAGAAGAAGATTCATATCTGTGACAAGAAGGAAGGAGGAAAGAGTTCTTGAAAGTCCAGCAGAAACATGGAAAGCCATGAATGGATGTATTATTAGGATCTTGGCTGAGAGGTAGCCAGATTAGTTTAGGGGATTAAGATAGACTTTCCAGGTATTGAGATGAAGCTTGAAAATAAATCTTGGTTTCTCCATTTCGTTATTGGGAACTAGCTAGGATAAAGAAATACAGCCACCCTACTAATTTACTACTTATATTTATATTAAAAATAGCTTTTACAACTGAGTGTGTGTCCATACAGCAGCAGGGGTCTGTGTCAATGTCTGTGGCTCATATTACCACCAAAGGCCATGTAGAAGTCCCTGGTCTGCGCTGCTGCCTGGGACCATGTTGTTGTTCAAGGACTGTGATGAGCTGCAGCCCCCCTTACCAGCTGTAGCACTTGGGAGAGTGGGCTCTGAATCATACCTGGGTAGCACTGTAGAGCTGGTCCTGGTGGTGGAAGCAAAGGTGACCTGACATCCTGATCTCCACCCCCTCCCAATCACCATCCCTGGCCCCACAACCACAGGTTGTGAGTGCTGGGGAGCTAGGCCCACCCCTTATCCACCATAAGGTGGCATGGGTGATCAAGAGATGCCCTCGAATCCTTCCATCCCACAAAGAATTGTCTTCCAAACTCCACACACTTGTGTTTGCGTGCGCACACGCACACACACACACACACACACACACATACACACACACATACATCATGTAGGTAGAAAGTGGCTCCTTAAATAGAGTGTGAGGCAGGGGAAAGGAAGTAATGGATCAGTGGGAACATGATGGAAATATGTTATTTAATGTATTAGAATTTCATACGGAATTCATTGTTATTTATAATACATTCTAACAACAACCTAAAGAAGAATATGAGATGTGCCCGAGCAGTCCTTTCTTCCTGCGTCCTGATGCTGTGTGCAATGCATGCAATGTGACCACATGCTTCTCCCACCATACACTTTCACCTGCCTCTGGACCTAGAAACTAAAATACACCTTTCCTCTTTTAAAGAAAAAAAAGTTAAACTGAGGAAATTCTGTAAGCCTAAAAAGATCCAGCCTCATCCCCACCCTTTCAGATCTAAGCCCAGACAGGACTTTGCAGGGAAAGCTGTCATGCTATAGATAATGCTTTAACTCAGTGGGAATCATCAAAGTCAGGCTGAATTCTCTGCTGTGTTTGCTCTATGCCAGTGTCCAAGTGCTAAGAATTAAGTCTTTCTCTACCTGTAGTTGTAAACATAAAGTACAGTGTAAGAGAATTTTATTTATAAGATAAAGAGACTGGAAGATGTCCTTGTTAGCTATAAAATTAAATGTCACCCAGTTTATTTTTATCAAACACCAGAGTTCTGCTAAGCCTCAGATCTAGCCTTGAAGTTATAAAAGAAGTTTAAAACCAGTAGGTGAAACGTGGACAAACATTTTGCTTTTATAAACATACTCAAGCCTTAGGTTTGTAGTGTTGCTTCCTAGAAACCTCAGAAGAATAGGATGGGAGGGATGCCACTGACAGTACTTCTTATGATAAAAAAAAAATGACAAATTGCATCTGGCAGGAGAAAAACTATGAACTAAAAGAACATGGTAGGATTACACAGTTTGGGGATTTCTGAGCATGATTCTCAGAGATAGTCAGACTCAGTACAGAAACTCTGAAAGCAATGCCTCAAACATTATTATAAGAGATGGATGCTGCCATCAGAGACTGGAGCCTTTAAGCACCATGGACCACTCGGATAAATCTTATCTGAATTTGTATGAACTTGATGCCTGGCAACCAAAGGTTGACCTCATGGTTGCAGAAAGATATAACTGGAAAGGCGTGTCCAATGCAATCCTCTAACAAGCTGAATTTCCTGCTCTTCTGCATTCTGAGTGTGTGTGTGTGTGTGTGTGTGTGTGTGTGTGTGTGTGTGTGTTGCACATTTTAATGTGCATATGGATATCATAGCCCAGCCTTAGCAACCATCCATCTTTTTTTTAATATTTAATTCATCTATGTGTGTGAGTGTTCTGGGCATGGAACTTGGATCTTCATATTTGACTGTAACTAATTTGCTCACTGAGCCATCTCCCTATTCCCCTACACCCATCTAATGATCCACACGGAAGTCTAATGAACCTGAACTTCTAGGAACTCTCCTGGTGGGCACTGCAATGGCTCAGTACACAACAGAAAACACTTGTCAGATCAGTAGCAAATGAATATGCCTTTCATGACCAATGGCATGGTCACTGTTCTCAGCATCATGTTCATCTCTGTCACCAGGGAACTGTCATTGTGTGTCATTCTTCCATTTCAAAAATGTGAAATAGAAATAACACATGCCCCCCGGGTCACAGTGGGACTGCAGTGAGCACAAGGAAATGCTTGGAACCACTTTAGAAAGGTCCTAAAGATTCCAAAACATCATTTGGTCCAGGCAGAACAGATGGCTTTATTAATAGTCCCTCTATTTTTAAACTAATCTTCTATTTTTTGTTTTCCTCATAAATGCTTACTAAAATTATGTTTGCATGTGTTTAAATGAAAATTCTGTTGCCTCTTTTATATCTACTTAACTATACCTAGTAATAGAACACTACAAACCCGAAGCAACTGTCACGCACTGTGAGAGAACTTGGTGATGACAGAGTAGATTTCCTCACTCTTTTTTTCTTCTTTTTTTTTTTTATAATTTATTTATTTTTTCTCAAATCATAGTTCATTCACACAGGGGTTATAAACACAGAAAGGCAGGATGTGGGGAAGGGAATGACACGGGAGTGTGGGTGTTCAGGGGGAATACAGATATCTTTCAGAACCGGGTATCGGCTGGGTGAAGGTTCAGAAGACAAGTCACTATGACTTGCCTATGACTTGCTTGTCCTTATCTAAGTTGGTATTGTCTGCCAAGGCTACCTATTTACAAGGTCTATGACTACTCAGGCTGCTAAATTACCACAAAAGCTGCCTGTTTACAATAGCTTATAGCCATCTGTTTCAATGTTTTTTTTACAGAGACCCAAGACTTGGTGTTAGTATACATGTATGACAAGCCTATTGCTGATTTTAGGCCTATGGCTGATTTTAGGCCTTCAGTGTGTAAACAGGGCTGCCCCTGACATCTCCTCCCTTCTCTAAGTATAGAAGGGCTATGGCAATTCTAATCTTTCGAAGGTGGGGATAGAGGCCTGACCTCCAGTAATTGAAGGGGACCTTGTAATGGCTCCAGTCCCCCTGTCGTTGTCCAGTGAGGCATGAGGGCCATACCCATCCCGATGTCTTTTTCCTGGAGAGGGGATACTTTTGACATCAACCCCTATGCAATCAGGCTTGTCCCTCAGAGAACCCAGAGAGATATTTTTATCTTTTTATTTATATTCCCTTGCAGTGCTTAGCCTCGCAGCCTAACCAAGAATTCAGATCGCCAGTCAGAGGGGGTTCTGGGTGGCCCCTCTCTGCTTGGTCTAGGGGTGGAAGTCCCCTCTTTTAGGTTGAGTGGAGATGGGTTTTGGGAGCATCCTGTATAAAGTAACAACCTCATCTTGAGTCTCGTGGTCCTCCATAGCTAACTTATGATGTTACTGAATAGGTTTTGCTACCAAATTATTTATCTGTTGTTTCACAGAGTTAGTCAGCCTATTTGAGGCCCAGCAACCAGCAGAAATAAGCAAAAAGTAAGGGTTTCAAGACGGGAGGAAGTAGGGTTGACAACCATGGAGAGGATGAAAACCAATTCTTGTACCAACATTCATCTCTCTCTTTCTCTCTCTGATTTTTCTCAGGGCCTTCACTGACCTATTTTATGTTCTCTTTAACCCTCCTTGTCTTGTCTATGTAAAGGCAACATTTTACTTTAAGGGCTGTACACAAGAGCTGTATACAGCCTTTTCTATTGTGATAGAGTAAATCAAGTCCAATAAGGATCTTTTCGATTTTTGGAGGTCTTTTCAGACAGTGAAACTAGGGATTTCTTCAGATTAGTGATGTCAATCTCTAGTTATTTGATGTTCTTGTCAGTGGCCCTTCAAAGGTCTGAGTAGTGTAAGTTCACAGGCCAGCATCTGGATTCACAGGTGATTCATTTTTACCTGGAAAGGAAAAAGAAGTGAATTCTCAGGGAGATTTCTCTTCCCTGGATGTAAATTGTTATTCATCTTATTTAGGGTTGGGCCTGGCTTTGTGGGGGTATCTATTTATTTCATTAATCTTTTTGGTAGCTGGTTAGCTGTGCCTTCTGTGGTATCAAACAGGCATATCAATCCTTGGCCCCATAAGGGAACTGGCTCTGGGCCATTCCCTTTAAGGATTTCCTCACTCTTAAGAAACAAGGCATACTTAGACATAAAGGTGCTTGATGTAAACTTCAAATTAGAAAGCAACTAAGAGTGGACCCAAAACTGTCTCCAGAGCTGGGTACATACGGCAGCTCATCCATTAATCTCTCAGAAAGCCACATACTATTCTGTATTCCTGAAAGAAAGAAGTGGTTCTCAAGGTCCCCTTTCAGTGCGGCTTTAGAGTAACCAGAAAGTCTATGCGCCAGCTTTGAGTTGTGGACTAAAAGACAGAAGCTACATGTGCTTTATGCTCTCTTCTCAGCCTCCTACTCATTACTATTTGCAATGCTCACAAATGAACCCCAATCTTCGAGGTGGCAGAGAGAAAACTAGGCACAATTCATGGCTGAAAACTTCATGGGCCAGGCCTCCCACATCCAAACAATATAGGAAAAAAATTAAAATCCTATATTTCTGAGTCACTGTTATTGAGTACTTTATAATTAAATGTGGTGAAGGCTAATACTAATGGTACAAGAACAGATTCTAAGGCATTAAACAAGTGTTAAATACAAATGAGAAACATTACTCTTATAGACAATCTGTTTACAATTGAGCGATGTAAAAAGTACCGGTGTAGACGATGAATAGTTTTTTACCACTTAGGTTTTTGTGGTGTTTTGTTTTTTGTTTTGATAGTAGTAGTGTTGGTGGCAGAGTTTGTGACAGTTTGCCTGGTATATGTATTTATCAATGTGAATTCATGTACATGTGTGTGAGGTTGTACATGTTTGTCTGTCCATATTGTGGAAGACAGAGATTGACATGGGGGATCATTTCTTGATTGATCTCCATTTTTTTTTTATTTATTTTTTTTAGCTAGGGTTGCTCTGAACCAATGAACCAGTTCTTTGATTCACCTAGGCTTGCTGGCCAATGAGCTTTAGGGATCTGCCTGTTTCTGCCCATCTCAGCCATAACAAGTGTAAGCCTCCATACCCAGCCTTTGACATCAGGTCTGGAGATCAGAACTCAGCTGCTCATGCTTGTCCAGCACACATTGTTGATCACCTCAGTCATCTCTCCAGCCCACAACCTATGTTTAAGCCAGCTCCCTTCCTCTGGTAACAACCACCACCTTCCTCTGGAGTCGTTTGTGATGTCAAGAGATCAAATTTTACCCCACTTCTGAGCCTAGAGAATTCAGTAGTAGCCCTTGTAAATGATTCAGGAGTCACCTCTTGAATTTAGCATCCAGCTGTTGCAATCAGTGTGGCTCCAGCCTGTTGTATGATAAAGCACAAAGCGGTGCTTCTTTAGCCAACATCTGTTATGCGTCTGTCATTCAGCTGGTTCCACCCTAGCTTTCCACTGTGGCTGGGCACTTGACTGATCCAAGTCTCTCATCTCCTTTACATCAGCAAGTAACCCTGAGGAAGCATTACTCAAGATGTTGACAGCACACACGAACTTAAGCTAGCCCATGGAATCACATTTATAATGTATCTGTTAATATCTCACAGGGATAAAAATACTGCATTCAAACCATTAGAGTGAACTATAGAGTTACAGGAACTAGAGAAGGGGTGAAGGCATAAAAACAAAGTGTGATTTATTTTGCAGACAGTGTGAGTTCCATAGATTTTAAGACATGAGTTACTAGAAGGCTGGTGCTACAGGTGTCAATCTTCCTACAGGAGAAAAATGAGATAGTTTATAAAGACAAACAAGGAGGTTGTGTTCCTTAGGGTTACTGTTGCTGTGATAAAACACCATGACCAAAAGAAAGCTGGCTAAGAAAGGATTTGTTTGGCTCACACTGCCACATCACTGTTTATCATCAAAGGAAGTCAAGGCAGGAACTCAAACTGGACAAGAACCTGGAGGCAAGAGCTGATGCAGAGGTCATGGAGGGGTGCTGCTTATTGGCTTGCTCCTCATGTCTTACTCAGGCTGCTTTTTAGTAAAACACAAGACCGCCACCCATCAATCACTATTTAAGAGGATGTGTCACAGACTTGTTAACAGCCTGATCTTGTGGCAGCATTTTATCAGTCAAGGTTCCTGTCTTTCAGAAGACTGTCAGGTTGACATAAAACTAGCCAGCATAGATGGTCATTTATGGACGAACATGTTGAATGCATTATGTTCTTCACTTTAAAAGTGAGACCCTGTAAACAATCACACATTACTCAAGGTGAGCAGAATATGAAATCAGGAACATGGAAGGAATATCTTCATGTTAGTAGAATAAATCCATGTGCGTTGAACTTTATTGATGAATAGAGATGATTTTCTACCGTTGCACAGATAGAAGATATTTTCAGGAAAGAAAGTGAATCCTCTCTAGCAGCCATTGCTGGCTTATTTACATATCTCTTTTTCTTGGTTTGTTTTTGGGGTTTTGTTTTGTTTTTTGTTTTTTTGTGGTTTTTTTTTTTTTGTCATGGAGTCCAGAAAAAAAAAAAGATCTATTTTTCTCAAACCTGTCACCAGTGAAGATTTTATACAAACAAAACACTGCTATGGTCTCTTAAGAAATGGCCTGCTTCCTGGCTGAAGTGAAAGGGGTGGCTTACTCTTGTGCCTTTCCCACACCTTCCATTTCTATTCTTTTTCCTGGAGGAAAATATGGTGTCTAACTGAAGATGAACCAGAGCAGGCAGTCTTGACAACAACAGCAGCTTTGAGTGGTTGGCTCTGCTGAGCTTTCTCAAAGACACACAGAAGCCCTTCCTTGACTCAGGTACTGTTAATTTGTGGTTTTGTTGCATGTATATCAAACGCTTGGAGCTATTCAAAACCCCAATTCACAGTAATGTCTATTTTAGATCAAGCCTAAATTATCAAGATAGTCTTTGTTTATAATACAGTTTTTCACACTTCAGTGAGTCGCTAATTTGAGGGGTTTATTAGGTTTAATATGTGTGTGTGTGTGTGTATGTGTATGTGTGTGTGTGTGTGTGTATGTATGTGTTTGTGTGTGTGCATGTATACACGCTCGAAAGTGCATACACCACAGTGTATTACAGAGGTCAAAGGACAACTTTGATCCTTGCTATCCACCCTGTCTCTTGTTCACTCTCACTGCACACAGCAGAATAGCTGATTCATGAGCTTCCAGGAATTCTCCTGCGTCTGCCTCCCACCTTGCCATAGAGTGATTACAGGCATGTGTTACCAAGCCTGGCTTTTATGTGGGTTCCAAGAATTCAAACAATTTTGGGCTGCAAGGTCTTTACCCAATGGCGCTATCTTCCCAGCCCAAATTACTAGTTGTGAAAGGACTACATGTACGGATAACCATTCAAGTCCCTCTGAGCTTGCCTCTTGAATTATGAAGAACTCAAGAGCAACCCTTTTGGAGGGACTGGCTTTTCTTCTCCCTATATTGTCAGGGAGGGAGGTGAAACAATGCAGTTACTCAATGATTTTTTAGTGTTGTTCCAGAACCTCCCTCAAAATGGAAGGAGATTACCACCAGCCCAAGTATTCTCAATCAATTTTTATTACTTAAAACAGAAGATAAATATTAAATACATGAGATTTTTTAATGGAAAACAATAAAGTGGAAGTCAACTTGTAACTGTCTAACTGCTAAATACATAAAGTTCTTCTGTTAGGAGAAAAGCACAAAGCTATCATGAGTATCTAGAGGAGGATGCCATCTGCAATTGTCTCAGAAAACTCTTTGAAGACTATACTGAGAAACTAGATGAAATATCTGCAGACATAAAAACCAAGGATTCCAGCCAGGATGAAATAAGGGTTACCAGAATAGCTTGTAAAAAGAAAGCTGGCCACAGTATACAAAATACCTATTTTTAAAGGCTGGAACATGGATCATACAACATGGAGTTTTTAATAGAAGGGAAGACAAATGGGATGAGGCACACAATGCCCCTGGTTCTATGCCTAGAGGTGTTTTTCAGACAGCATAAGGAAAGGCCATGCTACAGTAAGGAGAAAAAGATTGAGTTTGATGATGATGGTGATGGTGGTAGTGGTGGTGATGTGACTGGAATTTGTAATACACAGTGTTAGAAAGGGAGACCTATGCATAGATAATATTTCAAATTTTTCTGTAAGTCTTTGACTGAAGATGAAGCTGAGCATGTGCAGGGTGAGACTCCTAGAGGCTTGAGGAAAATAATCCAATAGAGAAAGAGTAACTACTGGAGACTGTAAGTCAAACGTCTACTAGAACTCATAGGAATGTGAGTTGTTTGAGTTGTACTCAGCTAGGGTACAGAGTCTTTCTCAAGCATCATAATATAGAATAGACACCCTAGAAAGCCATTTTTCTAAGGGCAAGAAAAACGAACAACTATATAAAAACATGTTTGGAGAAAACCAAGCAGAATACCACTAAAATAGCCTCAAAACAAACTCCAAACTCTTTTATAACTTTATATATTCAGTGTATCAATTTCATAAAACTGGCATAACAAATTAAGGTACATTTAATGGCCTAAGGCCATATACACTTATTATTTTATGGATGGGTAGATGTGGTTTCAATAAGAATTTCCCCCACTGGCTCATAGATTTGAATGCTTGGCTACCAGTAAGTGGCACTATTTGAAAGGATTAGAAGGTGTGGCCTTGTTGGAGGGTGTGTGTCACTGGAGGACGGCTTTGCGGCTTTCAAAAGTCCAAGCCTGACTCATTGGCTCACTCTTCCTGCTGCCTACAGATCCAGATATAGAACTCTCACCTACTGCTCCATTGCCTGGATGCTGCCATGATCCCCACCATTTTGATAATTAACTAAACCTTAGAAACTGTTAGCCAGCCTGAATTAAATCCTTTCTTTTATAAGAGTTCCCGTGGTCATCAGGGTATCTCTTCGCAGCAATAGAACATTGATGGAGACAGTGGGTAAGACTCCAGTACAGTGTGGTTCTGTTGAATGCTCTGTTTTGGGTCCACTGAGGCTAAAATTAGGATGTCCATAGGATGCTAAAGTGAGTTTCCCAAGTTTTTCAGGTTGTTGGCTACATGTAGTTCCTCACAGACTGGGCCTGAGATCCCTATGCTTGCTGTTTCCTGGTGATGGTGATTTTCCCAGTTGTTTTGGTTGAATCTGCTCAGCCTCTCTGACATTAAAGATGCCCACTTTTAATGTCTTATACAATCATAGTCACTTATTATTGTGCTTGACTGTACCTAAGACTCCAAATACAGTATTTTCCCATTAGTACCTCTCAAATAAACTTAAAGCTGACTGAATTTTCTGAACATTTCCTTATGAATTACTAGATCGTATGCTCTTCACTCACGTGGATCTGGTATCATTTTCCTTGCCTGGGGAGCCTCTTTGTCGTTTCTTACAGAGTGGTAGCAATTTCTTTCAGCTTCTCTTTGTGTGGAGATGTCCCTATTTTCAGAGCTACACTGTGTGAACAGCATTCTAGGAGTCCAGCTCTGTTTCCACCTCTGAACACATTTACTCCAGATTTTTCAGGTTTGTATGATTTCTAATGAGAAACCAGTAGGAGTTTCTCAACTCCTCCTTAAACACATCTCCTTTCTCAGTCTACTTGATGGTTTTTCTCTTTTCCTTGTTATTTTTCATTTGATTGTGCATTGTTTAGGGTTCTTTTATCTAGCTTCAGGTTAGTTGAGCTTCTTGGATATGGCTGATACTTTTCATCAAATCTAGTTTTGGGGGGGGTTTTGGGGTTTTTTTTCCAACACTGCAGTCATACATGTGTGTTAGGTTGGGTGCTGTCATATCTGAGATCCCACAATCTCTGTGTTTTGTTGCTCAGTGTTTCTTCTCTGCACTCCTCTTCTTTCTGAGCACAGATCTTTTCTTCTACAGTGTCTGATCTGCTTTTAAACCCACCCAGTGATGGTTTCCTTTCAGAAATAATCTTTGCAAAAACAGAAAACCCTTTTTCATTTTCAAAGAATAATAGTTTTGTGATTTTTGTACCACAGTAACAAAAGCACCAGACCAAAACAACTTAAGTTTATTTGGTCTCAGGACTTCAGAAGGATTTCAATTCATCCAGTGTCAGGGAAGGCACGGAGAGGTGGAGCAGCTCTAGGATGATGTGAACTAAGTGGCAGTGGGTGTTTACATATTTCAAGAGTCGGAAGCAGAGGGCAGCCTGCACTAGAGACCAGGCTAATCATTTTCAAAGACATGCTCCCAGTAATCCGTTTCTACTAGCTGGGTTCTACTTCCAGAAGTTTTTGTGGTCCCTAAAACAGTACCAATCGCAAAGGCACATAAACAAACCTTCAGACCATGAACCTACGGGGAGTGCATCTTAGATTTAAGCCATAACAGGTGTCAATTCACTAGATCATTAGAAACCCACCGGCCAGCTAGCCTGACCTACACAGCTATGAACAGCAAAGAGACCCTGTCTCAAACAAGATAAAAAATGAGGACAGACATCTGAAGTTACCCATTCTGACCTCCACACACATGCACAGGGTATGAACACGCACACATCATACAACAACACACACAAAAACATGCGCATACAAACTTTTTAAACATCACTTTTATTAAATAGATGAGTAGAATCAAAATGCAAGATATTTAGCACACCCCCAAATTTTAATGTGCAAAGGGACTTTAAAATAATTTTTATTATTATTTTATTACTTTATTATTATAATAAAGTAATAATAGGGGGACATGTGTCATGGTGAGTGTGGGACACTCGGAGGGACAGCTTCGTGGAGTCAATTCTCTCGTTCCACTGGGAATGGAGGTCAGGTTGCAGGGTTTGCCATAGCAAACACTTCACCCACTGAGACAACTCAGGTCCATGGATCTGGGGTCTTGTTCAGAGCAAGGTACTGATTTCCGGATTCTGTCTTTGTAATAATGCCACATGGAGTCTTCGAGTTATCTACCACTCTTCGGTAGCCTGGGCACTGATGACTTTTCTGAGGCGTTGATTAGTGGTTTTACCCCTGCAGCTTTGAGTTCAAGCTCCAGTTTTTTGTTTCTAAGAAACTCCGATAAAGGGTTAGTCAACACTGAGCTGCAAGACGAGAGCTGAGTTTCCTGTTTCTTTTCTGTGGGCTGTTGAGAAAGACTACTATAGCAAACGTAACTGAAAGTATTGCGTAGACTCGTGGCCCAGGCAAGGCTTAAGGAGTCAAGCAGATGATGAAAGTATATTTACATACTAAAAAAAAGTTTAAGAAATGGGAGGACTTAAAAACAAGAGGCGGAGCCTTGGGAATGTTGTCCGTGGATGTGCATGGGGATGTACCACATCGCGAGCATCGTGGGGAGGGGCGCCCCATCAAGACGTAATCAGAAACAAAAGTTGCTCTGCTTCTAGAATTATACCTAAATCGGGATACCTGAATATAATAACTTTTATCTCACTCAGGAAGTCAACCAACATGAAACTGGAGTTCAGAAATAGTACGTGGTTCAGGTTCCTAGTTTCGAAGCAATCCGCTCCCCACGCGTGTGTGTGCCTTTCTCTCCACCCCACCCCCAGCCCCCGCCAGCATTCGCCATGGGCCCACTCCTGCAACCCGCGAGTGGCTGGAGTTTGCAGGGGCTGGAGGGAGGCGGGCCGGACGGGTCCATGTGCGCCACGCGGAGGGGCGCGAGATGCTCGCCGCGGAGGCGGGGGTGGGAGGTGCGCTCGGGGGCGCCGGGCGAGCGCGGGCGGGCGGAGGGCGGCTGCGCTCCTCGCGGCGGGGTGGCCACGTGGGACCCCCGGGCTGTGGGCTGGACCCGCCGCTCTCCCCGTGGGCGGCTCGAGGTGGCGCAGGCGGCCGGGGCGGGGCGGAGCGCGAAGCCGTCTGCGCCGCGGCGGCGGCGGAAACAATAGTGCGGATCGTGGCGCGCGGACGGCGGCGGAGCCGGACGGTAAAGATCCTTCTCTGAGCCGCTCTGGTGCGCAGGACCGGTGCCGGGACAGACGGACGGACGGACAGACGAGACAGATCCCACGCCGTGCCGACCGCCCACGGCTCTCGAGTGGCGCCCCTGAGACCCTCTGGCCCGTGGCTGCGGGGTCTCCGACGTGAGCCGACCCTTCCCGGGTGTCCCTGTCCCCACGTGCGTCTTGCCGCAGCGGAGCCGGGTAACCGAGTTAGCGGAACGCCTCCAGGCGCTCCCCCAGAAGTTGGCAAAGCCGCGTCCTGTCGGCTCCTTCTGGCCACCCGGACCGATCTGAAGTTGGTTGACAGACCCGGTGTCTGCCGGCGCGACGCGGGCGGCGGGTGTCTCCTGTGGGCAGCCCTTTTCTATCCCTGTGCTTTTTCCGCAGTAAAACTGTGATACTGTAACTCCAAGCATGGCGATGCTTGCCTGAGGAGGCTGTTGCAAACGCCTCCTTTTTCATTGCTGTTTTTTTTTTTTTTTTTCCGGTACTGCAGACCATAAGCAAGTTCTTGTGGTTGTGTAACTTGCCTTTTCTCTTTCCTCATAGGGACACTATGAACGAAGAGGAGCAGTTTGTAAACATTGACTTGAATGATGACAACATTTGCAGTGTTTGTAAACTGGGAACAGACAAAGACACACTCTCCTTCTGCCACATTTGCTTTGAGCTAAATCTCGAGGGTAAGGATACTGCGCGTTTAACCGCATGCCCTGTTGTACTTTTGCTTGAAGGGAACACTGAAATTGCTTGAAAGCCTAGAGATTGTGCTAAGTGAGGATCTGCTAAGGTTTTTCTGGAAATGAAGCCAGAGTTAACATAGTTATGAATCGAGGAAAATCTTTGTCTTTAAAACACGTAGGTAAACTCATTTTCACTAATTTGAAATGAAGTGCAGGTATTGTCTGGTAAACATTAGATTTTTAGCCTGCCCCCCCCCCTTAACTCGTCGTATTTAAAAAATCAACTTGACCGTTTATTTGGGCAGATTTAATCTTATTCCTTTCGGCACAAACTCTTAGTCTCTATTTTCCCAACATGTGGTGAATTTTAATCAACTTTTAATGTTTCTAAGTTCTTTATGTAAAATTTTAAATAACTTCCTTTTCTTTTAGTAATCTTTAAAAAACCAAAAAGACTTTTCAATTTTCTTGATGCCAGTATCATTGTGAGAATGTGTAAAAGAAACTCTTTGGAAATTAAACCTTTTGCTGAATGTTGGGTTGGGTACACAGATAACTGGGTCCTACATAGATAACTGTCTCTTGTTTCCATGAAACATGGGATGTAACCTTACTATTCACATTGTCACAGTGAAACCCCAAATCTTTCTAGGTATCTATGAATCACACTGAAGAGAAATCATAAAATTCCCCCCAAAATAAAATTTGCTTGTAACTTGAATTTTGAGGTTCTAATGTGTTGGTGGAAAAAAAGACCTTATTAGATACTGGACATTTTGAAATACCTAGATGCTTGAGGGCTTGGTTTCAAAACAACATTTCATTTTGTCTTTAAAGATTTTCATGATCTTTTTTTTTCCTGTTAAGAGGTACAAAATATCCTTATTGCTAAACACACTCACTCACTCCCGTACTGTGATCATAGACTTTGACATTCCTGTTAGAACTTATTACTCAGAAATGTAGCTTTCAAATGGTGTGTCTTGGAACATCACAAAATTTCTGTAGGTTACATAGTATGACTGTTAGTTCGGCTTTAGTAAATGTAGTGATTAGGGCTAGTTTTAGAAGCTTGACTTACAAGTGTGAGTTTTGTGTGGCGTTTATGTTAACATCCTCCATGCCACAGTGAGCGGGCACAGTTCTGCTCTTTGGAAACACAGTTTTCCCTGTGTGTTCTGGAAGTTTACGTTTTAGAAGGGCAAAGACATCAGAAATGATCAACTGCAGCCTCTTGTGTTTTCTGTGAAAGAAACTGAGGTCTGGCGGGTAGGCTGCTCCAGGTTGCTGGAGTGGTGACAGCAAGCTGTTGTTATGTGCCAGGCAAATGTTTTCTGGGAGCACATCTGTGCCAAGCATGGCCCTAAGCGTCTTACTGGATTATCTTCATTCAAAATAGCTCTGGGATGCCTGCTGTTAGTACTCATTTGAATGTGATGGAACCTGGGAGACCTAAGAAGTGCACTTTGAAGGCATATCGCTTTAATTGATAGTCCTGGGCCTCAAAGCCCGGCCATCCAGTTCTTGTGGATGTGACCTCAATCCCATCGATCTACTGTCAGTAGGTAGTTAATTGTGAGATAGATGCTGGAAATCCCTCCTCCTGAATCCTAATTGGTTTTTGGTTCAGCCAGCTTTCCCTAATCGGTGTTTCCTGATCATCATGCCATCTATAAAATTTTACTGCAGAGACCTCAGTTTTCATAATTGCTTTCCTAGCCCTTCTGGCGATGCCTTTTAACTAACTGTGAGCATTTAACTCTTGATGTGTAAACATGACCCCAGCCCTGTGTCTTTGAAATAATAGTTGTCATTGGTCTAAAAGACAAAAACGGTTCTCAATCTGGATTAGAACTGTTTCATCCTCTGTGTGTGTTAAAGGTGGAACTGAAAAGCCTTCTCGGTGTGTCTGGAGTACCAGTTCCTTGCTCACAAATGTATTTCCATTGTTACTGCACTGAGGAGCTATTAGTTTTAAACGTTTGTTTAGTTTAATATTGTCATACTGCTGTGGGAAGATGGGGAGAGATTTCCACCAGTGTCAATTTTTATATCCATACCCACCCAGGTCTTGTTAAAAAAATAAATATCAGTGGAGGGCTGGCAAGACGGCTTAATGCAGGGATAGACACTTGATGCTAAGCCTCAGGAGTTGAGTTCAATTCCTGGATCTCACACAGTGGAAGAAAAGAACCAGCTCCCTCAAGTCATCCTCTGACCTCCGTGTGTGAGTTGTTGCACACCACACACACACATACACACACACACACACACACACACCACACATACCACACACACCTGCACATTCCGCATGTTTTTAAAATCAGTGGGAGAAAACGAAGATAGGTTTATCCTTCACCTTTGTTAGTGACTTGAATTCTTGTAGTTTTCTTCTATAACTGGTTTGTAAGAGGGACATTTGAATAGGACATTTACAGGTTTAGTATAGTTTTGTCTGGAATGTGGTGGTGTTGCTGTAAACTAAGAAACTTGAAATTTTCTCTCAACCATTTTTTCCCTTTTTTCTTTTCTTTTCTTTTCTTTTCTTTTTTTTTTTTTTTTTCCTGCAAAGAACCCAAGTGAAATGAATTGTCTTGAGGACCGTAGCAGTTGGGCTAGGTTTTACACATTTGAAATAAAACGCCATTTTATATACTTTAGATTGTTTACATGAAAAGAGCACTGGCCTCCCACTAATTAATGAGCCTCTTGTTTCAGAGCCATGTGCTTGCATGTGTTTCTGCAACAAAGACAAAGGGCGAAAGGGAACTGACCTCACACAGGCCGAGCTTACTGGAGGGACTCTGCCTTCTGGGCATCCTCCGAGTTGTCTTTTTCCTGTGGTTTCACAGTATTTCAAAGGAAAGTGGGTACTGACTAACTCTCATGTCTCCAAAGCACGGTCCTGTTCTTCAAAAACCTGACCGTGTTATTTCAAGGGCTTCAGTCATTAACTGTTCCCAGGGGTAACTTTCGTAGCCCCTAATTCACCGTCAGGATAATTGTTGCACTTGTAAGATGAGGAGAGAGGTGTGCAAGCAGAGGGCTAGGCCCTGATCTGGTAGTCCTAAGACACTCTAAGACGTTTGCCTAGTGTTAGTGATCAAGTAAGTACACTTACAGGCATCTAGTTTATTATGGAGGATTCTCTAACCTACTTAATAAACAGATCGCTTCTAGTCCCTAAACGGAAGCCAGGTCACAGGGGCCTGCACTTAAACAACCGTAATGTAATGTACAAAAGACAGTAACAATCCTGGGAGTAGATCCCCAAATGCTGGAACTACTCTGCAACCCAGATAAGTAACTTAAGCTTTCCTTCTTACAGTGATAGATACAACTGTTAGATAACTAAACCAGTTCTGTTTTCATCTAAGCTGGCTTTGCCCGCTGAGGAATAAGCATGTGTCTGGCTTCTCTGTGTAGTCTCTCATTTGTTCTCCCTAATTTCTTGTTCTTTCATGGAAATAGAGGTAAATTCAGAAATGGTTGTTTGTTGTTAAAGATCTTCTGTTCTTCCTCCATACCCTGCTCTGAATGCCAGTGTCTTTCTGCTCAAGCAGACACATCCACTGCTTGGGCTCAGGAAGCAACAAACTTCCTGTGACTGCAGCGTCTTTCTCTTGGTCCCATTCCATAGTGGCAACACCATGTACTAGGGTTAACTAAGAACAGGGTCTGGAGAGATGGCTCAGTCGTTAAGAGCACTTGCTTGCTGGTTTAGTTATCTACCAGGTGTTCACTAGAGGAAAGAAAGCTTAAGTTACTTAAGTCTCTGGAAAGCCAGAGACTGCAGTGTTTTGGTTGCCTACACCCACAAGATGGCTCACAACCATCTCCAATTCTAGAGGACCCAATGCCGTGTTCTGGCTTCTGTGGGTACCAGGCACATACACAGTGCACATACTTGCTTGCAGGCAAAAGCCCATACACATAAAATCAAAATAAATAGATGTTTACAAGATAAGCTTAAAACGCCATTTTTACTTTATCTAAGTGTAAAGCCTATTGCTGTTTCTGTATTTTCAAGTGATCTTCCCTCTTAACATTATAGCTAACTTTTTCTTTTTAATTCCCCAAAAAAATGGCTCAAAAGTGGCTAATGGTCTCAGTAGCTGACCGTCTCTGAAGAGATACCCAGGGAGAAGGGAGCCATTAGTCTCTTCCTGAACAGAGGCAGAGAGGAACCAGGGAATCGTCCCAAGCTTAAAATATAACACCAAATTACTTAGGTTTAATTTCATTTGTTCTTACCCAATAATAAATTTCTGGGGCACTCCTCCTTGGGAGTTGGATTAATTATGATGTTTTATGGACTGAGCTAGGCCAAAAAAAAAAAAAAAAGTTGAAAATCCTTACAGCTTTTTGACAAGACCACTTTAAGCACGGCTACATGCTGGTCTTCACAGTGCAACCATTATTCAACGAACTTTCAAGATGCAGTTCAGCCCCAAGGCCAGAAGAGTCATCTAAGCACTGATCGATCTCAACCAAAATGGAGACAGTTTTGCCTTCGATATGATGAAACCTTTACTATTGTGGGGAGCGGGAGGAGTATTCCTAGGGCCTATTTTACTAGTTTTTACTAGTTGTCTCTTTGGTACACACTGTACCTTTGTAAAACATCAATCTTATGGGGAGCAGCAACTCTTAAACATAATGAACGTAACTTCGGGAAAACTGCTTGGTGGAACTAAGGGAAAGCCCTTTCTCTTGTATTCCGGAATAAGTAAATAATGGCAAGTAACCTCAGCCTTCCTGACTTGTGACAGAAGCCTGAAATCGGAAACTATGGCTCAAACAAAGTGAAACAGAAAGAAAGCGAAGCTTGGGTCTTTCTACCCAAAGAGTAGAGCTATCAAACCCAGACTTCCCAACTCAGCCTCTGTTTTGAGCATGTGTTCCTACATGTTGGGTTGAGTTACACGTGTGGGCAGGTACAAGCTAAGGCTTGAGGCCAAGGCCTTACCTCAGCCACTCTCTACCTTATTTTTGGAGACAGAGCATTCACTGAATGTCAATTTCCCTGAAGCTGTTTTTATGTGGAGTTCACTGACAAGCCGTACTGACTGGCCAATGAGACATGGGGTTCTCATGTCTGCCTCTCCGGTGCAGAGTCTGAGGACCATGCCACCAAGCCTAGCTTTTGCAATAGGGTTCAAACATTTCCCATGCCTACATGGCAAGGACTGTACTGACAGAGCCTTGTCCCTCACCCCCAAGTTCTTTTTATACAACAAATACCCACTCTTCATAGTTCAGGAAGCTGTTACATCTGCCCAACCAAATCCCAACAAATAAGCCATCACAACCAACATTTGTGGGTGATCCAAACTTTAAAACTTAACCTAAACTTTGAAACTGAGGCTAGAAAGTTAAAGAGAACAGTTTATGTAACGAAAGTAGGCTACTGTAACTGGGTCAGGGGTAAGAATTTGAACCTAGCTCCGCCCACGTGGGGTTCAGTTCAGACAAGCCTTTATCTTTCGCCTTTCTAATTGGAGCTGCTTTTCTTTGAAAACATTCTATAATTTCAGCTCAGAGCCAGCGATGCTCACTTTCCACTCTCATCTCTAATGAGGTTCTGCTGACAAAACCATTTCAAAAGCACACAGTGACACACAGTCCACACCCAGACCAACAGACGGGAATCCCCACAGCCGTGAGACTGGGCAGGTTCCTCATCTGCACTGTGCACTCGGTTTGTGGAGAAGTTCATGCTCACCTACATAGGCAACAGGAAATGAGTAACAAGTTCTCTCACTCAGTGATAAACTGCGGGGGGGGGGGGGGGAGTGTGGAAATTAGAAACCCTTAATGTTATGAACTGATTCTCAAGTGGAATCTAGCAGTTGTTGTAGCAAACGTAGATTTCTCCCCATCTTAGCCAAGCAGAAATAATTTTATCCTCATCTGTGACAAAATGAAGGGACCCAAGTGAGTGGAGTTGTCCTCCAGTCACATAGATAGTAAAGGACACACGGGAGCTCACATCCAGGTAGTTCTCTGAGGCCAGTGCTAATACAGCTGCAGCCACCGGGTAAAGGATGCGTCTTTGACTTTCTCATACTTGCATTGCTTTAACTAGATCAAACCCTCTGATAGCAGCACCACAGGGCCGGGGCAGCCTCTCTCTAGAAGTGACATTCTTTCTGTAATAGTGCCACCTTCCCTGTGATAGAGATATCCTTTCTATGAAAGTGACTGGTGCTCCTTATTGAGTGTCACTCCACATCTGGTTTTCCCATTGTCTCTCACTGGGCCTACAGGCTGCTTCACACTGGGTTGTATTTGTTTTGTTCGATAAAATTATATTGGCATGTTTTGCCCTAGCCTGTCGTCCAGCCTCACCCCTGGCCTTTTATGACCTTGTACATGCTAATATCTAGCAGATTGCCTTCTGTTTCTCTCTCCTCTCAAATTATCTATATTTGCAGCTAATTTTAAACACCTTCACTTATGTAATCTGTGAGCACCTGAGACTGCATGTCTGAAGTAAATTATTTTATGCCATATGTCATTTTTGGACTAGAATCTTCCCTCCTGTCTGCTGTTGGAGATGAAGCATGGAGAGGGTAAAGATTTATACACCTTGGGAGAATAATGCAGAAGGGTATCTCCACAAAATGACTGCAAAGTCCTTTTAAAAAGTTAAATTTCTCAGCTGGGTTTTATGGCTCATACAGATAATTTCCGAACACAGCAGTCTGAGGCGAGAAGATTGTGGTGTGTCTAAGACCAGCTTAAGACACAGATCCATACCCTGTCTCACAGAAACAAAAAAGTTCCTTCAGATGAGCAGACCATTTGCCATCCCTTCCTTCTGATTTATTCTTTGCTCATGTTTCAGGACAGGATTTTGCTACATAAGTTTGCCAAGGCCTATCCAGCCTTGAATACGCAGAATTCTACCTGCCTCTGCTTCCCACTTACCAGGATTAAAGGCATATATATCACTGCCCTGCCTCAGTATTAGCCTTCCATTACACCCTCTTCTTCGTGGAAATCTGTCCACTTTACTGCTTCCGGGACTTGCTAGTGGTCTATTTGTCTCCTGCACCATTTCCTTTTCCTATGTAGTTCCATAAAGACCAGTGAATGTTCAGCCATCACAGAAGGACTAGCAGAACAGTGGTTGAGTGTTTAGTTGGTGAATTAACATGGAAGAGCGCTAAGGACCAGCCTCAGCTTGGAGAGGGGTTCTGAGGAAGGGGTGTCTGGGAGAAGTGAAACAAAGGACTCGAAGTCAAATTGTGGGTCCCAACTGACAGCCTATGATCTGCTGGAGACAGCTTTCCTGCCTGCTTTCTCTCTGATCTGCTTGAAACAAGTTCTCCAGGCAGTGCTCTCTTGCTGTTCTAAAAAAATTCTCTGGATAGCTCATCTCTTGCAGATCATAAACCCAGTCTTTTTATTTTACATATCAATCCAGTTATTTACTCCAGATTTCCCTTTGATTGTCCTATGAATCAGCATCTGGTGACCCCAGGCTCTTGATTCTTAGGAGACATCAAGCACACATTTTCTTTTAACATTACAAAAGGATTCAGAGATCTGCCTGCCTCTGTTAACCACAGACAATAAGCTAGCTGAAATTACCATTTCTACCATACCTGGTCTGTCCCAGGTTGACCTTGAACTCAGGAATCCAATCCACCTACATTTGTATCTTCTGTCTTTGTATCTTTCTGACATGCTGGCTCATAGTGTAGTTGCCTCTGTTTCTTTAGATCTGTGAAGCCCCTTATACAATTCATATTACATCCTTACATTTTTGCATAGTTTAGAAATTATGTATTTTCAAACTCATGTTTTTAGAGTCCTTTTCCACAGCCTTATGGGCTGTCCGGAAGGTCCCAGCATTTTTTTTTTATTTATTTATTTATTTATTTTTTTTGCTAAAACATTAGCCACACCTTAGCCTCCTGGATTCATGCTGTCTTGGATTACGATGGGCATCATTAACATTAACAGGGAGGACATTCCTTGAAGGACAGTGAAAATATGTACATTATTACACAAACAAGCCCTTAGCCCACGCCTGCTGGCCCTGTCCCAGGGGCAGGAACAATGTCATTATATCTCCACTGAGGCCATGCCAGACCCAGGTGAAGAACTTTAAAGAATTGCCTTTAAGATTTTTCTTCTAAGCTGACCCACAAGGAAACTTTGGTCTATTTACCAAGTTACAAAGGTCTTTCTGGAATCTACGCACAGCTATGAGTCGTACTAATATAACCAAAGAGCTTTATCTTCCCTTCAGAATAACAGCACAGTGCAGCTAGCACTAACAGTTGTGTCTAGTTATTTTAGTTGACTAGAAATATAGAAACAATGTTTGAGCAGGCTGTCTTGGAACGCTTTTCTAGGTTCCTTTGACACAGGCAAGCACTACTTCAGGATGCAGCAGCCGCCAAGTGGGCACTCACTGTGCAGATAATCTTGACTGCTTTAAAATCTGTGATCAAAGCAAGCACGTGGACCCTGCAACCCAGAGCACTCTGTTAATAATAGTAATAATCAATAACATAAGTGCATTAAAAATGACTTTCTAGCTTAGAATCATGGTTGATTTGTCCCAGTAGCCAGGAGTGAAATGTGCAGTGAGACATACAAAAGCATTGAGTCCAAATTGAAAGGACTCAATACTTAGGACAGAATTATTTCCAGCAGCAGATACAGGTATCATGATTGAAACCATGAACAACTTTTCCCAGATCATTGATAAAAGTCAACCATCGAGGATTAAAAGGCAATCTCTGTATTACACGAACAGAATCATGGCCTGTGAAGAAAGTGAGGACAGGAAATGAAGAGTTAGGGCGGAAATGGAATCGGAGCACTGCTCTCTGCAATGCGCCGCAGCAGGTGATAGCTCTCTCCTTTGCAACGGCAAGTCAGCTGCGACCAGGAAGCAGGCATCTCACTTCCACTTCCCTGCTCTTCTCTTGAGCTGCTCCTCTGTCAGGGCATTACTCCCTCACGGGTTTTCTTTCAGAAACCATTTAATTCCTCTCCTCTCGCTCACCACTGCACCCATTCTGAGTCGTCTCCCTCAGTACGGCCAGTCAGTGAGCCTGCCCTTGCCATTTCTTCCAGGTCAAGCTCTTAGCTCCCAGACGTAGCATGGTAGGTATTACATGACTAGCTACTTTTGTTTTAGTTAATTCAGAGAAGTTCGTAGAGAGTGTTCTTATCATACCCCACCGCCTCGCCCCTCGTTACTTTTTTTTTTTAAGCATAGGAACTAAACCTAGGACCAGACTTGTGCCAGGCCAGTGTTCTGTCGTTGAACTGTATCCCACCCCTTGTTTTGAGTTTTTTGGTTTTTTTGGTTTTCAGGCAAGGCCTCACAAATTTTCCAGGCAGGCCTTGAACATGCAATCCTCCTAAGGCAACCTGTTACATAGACCGGATCTATACCGTGTACTATCAAGCGGAGGATTATAGGAGCTTCCTCCTCCTCTTCCTCTTCCTCTTCCTCCTCCTCCTCCTCCTCCTCCTCCTCCTCCTCCTCCTCCTCCTCCTCCTCTTCTTCTTCTTCTTTTTGGTTGTTGTTCTATTTATTTACATTTCAAATGGCATCCCTCTTCCCAGTTTCCCTTCCACAACCTTACCCTCCCTACTCAGGAGTATGGAGCCTCCACAGAACCAAGGGCCTCTCCTCCCATTGATGCCAGATAAGGCCATCCTCTGCTACATATGTGGCTGGAGTTATGGGTCCCTCCATCTGTATAGTCTTTGGTTGGTGGTTTAGTCCCTGGGAGCTTTGGGGGGTCTGGTTGGTTGATGTTGTTCTTCCTCTGGGGTTGTAAACCCCTTCAGCTTCTAGGAGCCTTCATATCGGCTCACCCCTGCCTCTCATTCCCCGTCCAATGAAATTGTAGACTCCATTCCCTTCTTCCTGTCTTAGTTTTATTTATGCCTTTGGTTATCTCTTGCCCTGTATCCTAAATACCATGTCTCTCTCTCTCTCTCTTTCTCTCTCTCTCTCTCTCTCTCTCTCTCTCCTCCTTGAATGTAATTGCTGAGCCCTTGGGGTATGTATGAAGTGAAAGAATGGTGAATAAGACCATGATGGGAGAGGACCATGCTAGGGCTGAGAAGAAATGATGGATCTCGTGTGGGAGTTAATGTAGGAGAGTGTAGTATGTAATGAAGTGCTAGTGTTGTGGTTTGGGCTGAAGGAGTCCCTTTCCTTCTAGGCCTTGCTGTTACTGGTTACTGGGCCCCTTTGCCATTAACACCGTAGCTTCTCGTTCTGTGTATGTGGAAGTGTAAAGAGCTGAGGAGTTGGCCGTTCTGTCACAAGTTTCCACCTCTGAATCTGTCTCCCTCTTCCTGCAGCAGGGCCAGGCGTGTCTGCCGAAAGCAGCAGACAGTGTACACCTTGTTCAGTTAGCAACTTTTCCCTCGTGCCCCTTTTATTTCTTGGTTCTCCACCAAAGATTGACAGGTAAATAAAACTCTGTTTTGGTTATGATTTTACTTTTAGGGGGACTAGGGTCACCTATAATTCCCTTAAGGTTAAATGTTCAGCTAGGTGCATTGTTAGCAGAGGAAGAATTCATACAAGTCTTAACATAATACGCTTTGAGAATGAGTCTGTTACTTCCGGTGTCTTTGCCTTTCTTGTTTTACTTAGTTGATTGAACCTGAGCCCAATTTGTCTAGAACTAAGGAACACTGGTGTTTATTTTCAGACTAAACTGTATGTCTTTTCAGAAGTTTCTGTGGTGTTTTGAATTTTTTCCTACTGAAAATATAAGTGGCTTTGTTTTCCTCAAACAAAATAGTCAAAATACAGAAAGCAAAGGGGGTAGAGGGGATCGTAACTACTCACCGTGTTTCCTCTCTCAGTGTTTGTACTGCTGAATTTTCTGGGGCAAAGGCATGTAGAGAAGGGAATTGTCTTATAAAAGGAAAGTTAGTGCCCATGCCATTACCATCCCGTGTTTTCATTCTCTACATTAGGAGTGTTCTTCTCTGTCAGTCGGTAACTCTTTAACACATCAGCGTTTTTTAAAGTGCCAGTATCGCCTTGAGAACTGCTTTCCTAGTTTCCAGTGTAGCAGTGCTGAAACATTGTGACACAGCTTTTTCACTTGCCTATTTTAAATTCCTGTTGTGATGCAGCTTAAAATCCCAGGAGAAGATGTAGGCACTGAAGGTAGGCTTCTCCATCACGTGCTTTAATGTCTTCCCACACTGCTAAATTGATACCATGCACTCTGTCATTTAAAACCTGTTCTTATTCTGTTGTGCAAACGGTTGGTTTTCCTTAGTTTCCTAACCTGCTCATTTAGCTCAAAGTTAATTTTTTTTACCCTAGAATTATGATGAGGTCGTTATGACAGATAGCCACATGACTTAAAGATGGTTATTCCATCTGAGATAAAATATATGTCAGTAGGTCACTGCTTCAACATTAATATGCTCCTGTGTTCATCCCCATTGAGAAATGTTATAAATAGAAATATTTATATGACTGTGAGCAAAGAAAAGGAAAGCTGAATTGTCTGCTGCCGACAGGTCACATCCATGTGGTTCAGGTTGGTCTGAAACACAGGTGATAGCTTTAGCTTTTGACAGCAAAATTGAAGGATGTTACAGAACACTTAAAAAAACGCTTACCTGGAACGTGAGGGACTGTGGTTCAAACATAAGCAAAGATACGGAGTTATAGAACTGATGTTTCATAGTAGTAGTCTGGGGTCACTTTGTGTCTCTTACCTGGAAGAAAATCAGTTTCTCAGTCCAAACCTTGGCTGGAGACAATGACTGAAGAGATGAACCACAGTTCATCTTGGTTTCTTATGGTAGAAATTTCCCTGTCCAATCTGTTTGCAGCGGGAGGCCTCTGATTGGACAGGGATAAGGGAGGCGAAGCTAGGGGTGGCAGAGACAGGGATGCAGGGAGAAACGCAAGAGGAGGAGGAGCGCAGAAGATGGAGGCTGACGTTAACCAGTGTGGCTTTAACCAGCCTTAGGCAGAGAAGATATGAAAAGGTTAGGATATTTGAGATATAATGTCTAATCTGTGTTGGCATCTTACCATTATCAATTGGCTTTGAAATTATTGTATGGCCATCCTGGGATTTGAGTATTTGCTGATATATAAATCTGTTTTGTTAACTATAAGCTTTAGAGTTTTGTTTTACTGGGTTACTGGAAGGTGGGACCGTCGACAACAGGAAGGTGGTCGGGGGAGGTTATGACTGTGAAGGAACTAGAGGCTACAGAGACAGAGGACCATGCTGGACCTGAGCGTTGCAGGCAGGAGTGCGGGAGCATGGCAGGAGCCAGCCAGACGCCTTCTTTTCTAATATCCCCCATTACAGTTTCTCTACTAGACAGGGTTTTACTGCTGTGAACAGACACCATGACCAAGGCAACTCTTAGAAGGACAACATTTAATTGGGGCTGGCTTACAGGTTCAGAGGTTCAGGCCATTATCGTCAAGGTGGGAGCATGGCAGCATCCAGGAAGGCATGGTGCAGGAGGAGCTGAGAGTTCTACATCTTCATCTTCAGGCCCCTAAGAGAAGACTGACTTCCAGGGAGCTAAGAGTAGGATATTAAAGCCCACACCCACAGTGACACACCTACTCCAACAAGGCTACACATCCTAATAGTGCTATTCCCTGGGCAGAGCATATTCAAACCATCACAGTTTCAGGTCTACTTCTGGGTCTGGCTAGCTTGTCCCCATTCATGTGGCTGCTACTATGAAAGCATATTTCAGGCTGTCTTCAAATAGCATTCATCTTTATAACTTTACCATTGAGACACTGTCAATCTTCCTGAAAGTTAGTGTCCCTGTATGCCACATCAGTGGGTGGTTAAAAATGCCCAAGTCTGTTGTACCCATAGCTATGCTCTGTGGCTTTATGACTTAATTTTGTTTTATATGATAACTTCACATACAACAATAGCATTAATGGTAAAACAATGAATTAAATGTACTTAGTAGAAAACTTGAATATGGAGGATTAAAAAAACTGAATTGTCGGCTTAAAACTTCATATGATGTAATTTTATTTCATTGTGCCCCTTTAAATTATCTGAATTTGGTGTGTTTTAATGTTCTTGAAAAGCAGGCCTAGTCTTTTTTTTTTTTATTCTGTGTGGTTTCGAACTTTCTGTCCTCCCTGATAATGAGGCTTTCAAAGAAATGGCGGTGGCTTCCATCCACGTTCTCGAAGTCCCTTTCCTTAATCAGTTGCCTGTGCATGAGCTGTCCTAGCCAAGTCAGCAGTCTGACCAGTGGGGTTAAATGTCAATAAGTGAAAATGAAATCAAACTCGGAGTTGAGTGCCCACATCACACTAACCTCATTTCTAATATTAAATACCGATGTGGCTGGTGGTATTTAGTAGCTTAGATGGGACATAACCACCATCACAGAAAGTTCTGCTGGATATTACGGGTTAAAAAAAATAAGTATCCAAATTAGAGAGTAGAATCGAATATGGGAATTTTTTTGTACTCTTTTAGTAATAAACAGTTGCTATGTAGGTGTGTTTTCCTAACTTCCCAACTGTTAAAACAAAAAAGAAGAATTCACGGGGAGAGAGGATTTTGTTTGTTCGTTTGTTTGATTTGGTTTCGAAATCGTTGCACACTGTCAATACATGATTCTGCTTTGGCTTCTCTGGTACTCGATGTTGCGGTTTGTATTTTAACATGACTTCTCTGAACTCTTGGCTGGCTGAAGTTCTTCTCGTAGTTCATTTATTGAAGCCAGCTGATTGGATTATCAGCTTAATCCTCTTAGCACGCAAAAACCTGAGCCTGGCCTAGCCAGCCCGGAGCTGAAATCTACTCCCTCATAAGACCACCTGTTGTATGTCTCTCCTAAGTCGGTGGTTCTCAAATACACGGGACAGTTGCTGAGCCTGTCTGCGTGCTGACTCAACGTGGTCACCAATAATTCCATCTGCTACCCAGTGCAGAGATGCCCAGGCTACCTTGCTTTTAAATATCAAGACCTTGAACACAGCAGGCTTTATTTAGTCATTTAAGTGACAGTTGAGTTAGCTAAACATCCGAGAGGTCAAAGAGAAGAGTTCTCCTTTGTCACTCTATTCTGCAGGCACTGTGAACAACTGCTTAAGCTTTCTAAGGGTCCTGTGCTGTGGAATTTAGGAAGGATGTATTCAGATCCAGGCCTGCGTTCTCCCCTTTAGTTCCATGACAGGATAGACAACGTGAACAACCCTCCACTTACGTCAGGGCTCAGCAACAATAAAATGGTCATATCTTTTTGAACCGTAGCTTGCCCAGTGCTTGCTCAATGAATGCATGGTAATATAGTCAAACTGGGTGTGCCAAACATTGTTCTAAACAGTCCATCCAGACAAATACGGCCACAGTTGTAACATATGTTAAAGTAACATCACCCGGCCTGAGAGCCTTTGAGGTCACACAGATATATGTGAAATCCAGCCAGGCACTGGTATGGACTGTTTTGATCTGAAGAACTTGTTCTTTGTTCTTATGTCCTTCTATATAAGCCAATGGCTGAGAGACCTGATTTAACAACAGCAATCAAGAATTGTATGGGAGTGTAGTGGTTTTCTCTCTTAAAATATTTGAAGACCAAACAACATGTGTGTGGTATGGGACCCTGTGAGCGCACTACCCCTACAGACAGGGCTTCTCTTGTGTTCCATTTATCAAAAATAGTTAGCCGAGCAGTGGTGGCGCACGCCTTTAATCCCAGCACTCAGGAGGCAGAGGCAGGTGGATTTCTGAGTTCAAGGACAGCCTGGTCTACAGAGTGAGTTCCAGGACAGCCAGGGATATACAGAGAAACCCTGTCTTAATAAACAAAACAAAAAAAAAAAAAGAAAAAATAGTTATCTGCTCCTCAAAAATGAAGTGGACTTTCATTCATTTTAATCTTTCCCATTGCAACTGTATGCACATGTAATCATTTTTATAATTAACAGTTGCTTAAACAAACATGATATTATTTAACATGCGCAAGTACTTTTATCTCTTAGCAACCAAGGTGAATTTATCAAAACAAATCCCTCTGAAGCCTGGAAATTATCTAAGCTGGGCACAATATGAACTTCCATTTAAAAAATTTAAAAAAAAAAAAAACATTTGGAAGCAATACTTCTGACTATGTGAATTACTGCACAAATGATTGTTTTATTTGAAGGTGATATGCTTATTAATTTACTGAATAGTAATAAACCCTCTCATCTAAGTAAGGGAAAAAAAACAATTAACAGTTCTGCTAATAGGTAACCCCACGAAATCAAGTCCGGGTCTGGTTGATAAGTGAATGTACACGAGGTAGACAGATAATGTGATTGAAGAATACATGAAGTAAAGCTGTGTGGCATGTGCGGGGACAGTCAAGACTAGGCTTTGACAGATGGAAGGAGGGATGGATGGAAGTACAACTCATTAAGAGTTTTGGCAATTATGGCTTTTCAAAAAATGACTTTTGGAGTATCATCTCTGTTAGAAAGAAGCATTGTATTCCCACAGTAAGCAGATTAAATAAAAGCCCAGGAATACCCTCAATTTTAAGACAGACAGTGACAGTTGCAGGTAAATGTTCACATTTGAGTGGTTTTGGGCCCTCTGGGCTTTGATATAGGCAATTTTATTTTAAAGGGAGACTCTGAGGATGGAATTGTGAGGACAGCCTGCCAGATGGGTTATCAGGAGAGTTTTCATCAGAACACAGAAGAAAGGCTTAAGTAAACGTTGTGTGTTGTAGTTTGTTTTCTGTAGCTTTGTCAACTCCATCAACTTGTCAGCTGAAGCTAGGACAGCCCACTCCTTGCCAGCTTTGACACAGCACTCTAAACTATAACCTTTCCTTTCTTGTTTGCCCCCAACATCTTATGTTAATATCATGGTATAGAATATAGTACAGCCTTAAAAGTCCTACAGGTTTTTTAAAAGAATTCCCATCATCTAAAAGTTCTGTTTCTCTCTAAGATTACAGTCTCTTAAGTTTGGGCTCCTGAAAAATCCAAAGCCAGTTAAATACTTTATTATTCCAAGAAGAAAGAACAAGGCCATAAAACTTTAAGTAAAAACCAAAGTCCAGGAGTGTCATTCCAAAATCTGGTAGCTCGGTGCCTGACATCTGGGACTCACTCATGACCTTGGCACCAAAGGCCTTTGGAAGCGCCACTTCCTCAACTTTGCATCCATGGTGTGTTTATCTTGTCGGCTCTAGACAGCTCCATTCCATACTTCCCGATGTCCTTGGGAAATGTCCTCTAATCCTGTCATCTCCAGTATTCTGGGGTCCCCACTGCAACCAAGGTTATACCTTCACCAAAGGCCTCAGTGGCCTTTCAAAGTGACATGCTTCAGGTTCTCTCCATTACATCTTCAATCCTGAGGTTTATCATAATAGAAATGCTTACTTCTCCAATGCTAATTTGAAATAGTAAATTGGAAAAAGCATAATCACTTAAGACAGGCATATTGCTATTCTATTGAGACATGTTTTTCTATATTGAAAATTAATTCTATAAGGTAGTCATGGTATTATTGTTTTACTTTTCAGTTAGCTTTTAAACAGGGTAGTTCAAGTATGCTTACAAATATTTTCAAATTGAATTTCAAATTTGACCTACACTGTTAAAAAAAGGATCAGGTGTCCCTGGATAAGTGGTAGTTTCTGTGAATCAGCCCTTGTTGTATACTTATGGAGATTGCTATTTAAAATATATAATGAAGTAAACCTTATGATTTTTCTTGGCAGACTGATAGCACAGGAATCTGTTTATTAGTGCCATTCACCACTCCCTTAGACTGTCAGCCCTCTGGACTTAAGTATAAGAATGACTTCACTGAAAGATGCCCTCAATTATCCTCTTAGTAAGCTGCCCAACCCTCTCAGTACCCTTTAAGTAAGATGGGTAAGACCGCAGTGAAGTAGTCTATACGTGACAACTGGTAAAATAAGGCTTCCATGGTTATCATTGTTGCTGCGGCGTTTTAAATACTCTTTTAACTTTCTCTGATGCATTTAACTGCTTTTATGGAGTGCAGACACTGAGACTCTGGATGCCTATGAGTAAGCTAGATAATTGGTCCCTTTCTACACAGAACTTACCTGGCAAGAAATAAAAGCCAACGAAGAAGCAATTGTAAAATCATGTGTAATAAGCTAACCTAGGTGTGTTGGTTAGAGAAAGCTTCTTAGAGGAATTGAAGACTAGCCACACACACGTGCATAATACCCAGGCTTGCAATGGGTGAAGCAAGGTTTAAGATGTTTAGGGATGAAGAAGAGGAGGAGGAGGAGGAGGAGGAGGAGGAGGAGGAGG
>NW_021620961.1:6276727-6311065 GCF_004785775.1 Grammomys surdaster
GAGGAGGAGGAGGAGGAGGAGGAGGAGGAGGAGGAGGAAGAGGAGAAGAAGGAGGAGGAGGAAGAGGAGAAAACCCCTTTTAAAATGAGTAGCAGAACATCTAACCATGGGACAGGAGCAGCTCTTGGGACATATGCTCCAGTTTCTTTCCTGAGCAATCAGGAGTGAGTTTCCACTCTCCCAGAGTGAGTGGGGTTCGAGTGGAAGCAGAGGAGTTTCATTTTGAATTCTGAGAGCCTACAGGACCATCGGTTCCACAAAGCATGTATTCAGGGTGTGGAGCTGATGGGCCACCCAGCATGGGATTTGGGGCAAGCTCATCAAGTCCTGGTATTATCGAACATTACACTTTTATTCCTTACTTGATACCACTGAAACACAAATTTTCCATTATCTTATTATTACTCACCAAACGTTCAAGTTCAGTTAACAAAACTACAACTTGAGCTTTTGAGCTTAGGAGAGAATAAGGAATATAACTTTTCATAGTCCTTGAAATATGTTTTGTTGGGTCTTATTTTTTAAACCTCACACCTCAGTATGTTTTCTGACTCTATTTTCATGCAAATTTAGAGAGAATCATTCTGGCAGGCGTTCATTTAAAGCTCCATGTGCATGATTTACCTTCAGTATAGAGGGAGCACTGTTTGACTTTAATAATATGTCTTGAATTATAAAAAATAAATGACTATTTTGGAATACACTTTGAATTTGACAAATGTATCCTATATTTCTAAAAGCTTAAAAAAAAACCGGGAACTATAAAAAGAGAGTCAAGAAATATTTCCATTATTTTTGGTGTGTCATGAATACCTGTGAGTTAAATTTATACCAGCTAATGTATTTATGCTGTATGAGTAGTAATTGTGTGGGATTTATTTCTTCTAGAAGATAAAATTACCTTGATAAGTTTTAATAAGTATAAAATTGAACTGTAGAAAGTATAGCCATTTTTATTTTCTTACAAAATAAACAGCTCATTACATTTGTAAGGGACACATACATGCATACGTCTATAAATGTACATACATATGAATGAATATATACATATATATACAGATATATATATATTCTAATTCTAGTTTATATCCCCCAAGTCAGAATGTTACTCATAGTGAAGTCCCATAGACCCTCAGACTTACAGGATGTTGCCATTGCTCTTGGTTACCTCAGAATCTTGATGGTAAGACCCCGTTGCTAATGTTGGCACATACTTGAGTCTTAACATCAGTCTGGCACCAACCTGGATGCTTCATCCCTACTGGCTATCATCCTAGTGCTGGAAGATACTATGCATGCTACTGGAGCAGAAAAGTATTAACTACTCTTATCCAGCTGTGAGTAACAGGTGCCCTGGCAAAATAATGCCCACTGTTACAACAGCAACAGTGTTATGAGAGTAACCAATCTTTTCTGTTTTGCTTTAAGACAAAACTCATGCCTGGTACCAAAGCTCGGACACTGGGCCAAGAACCTGTGACTGGGTAAATCATAGGCCTGGGAAGAACTTCATAGTTGAAGAACTATTAGCAATCAATGACTGCTGGCAGAGGACATTTTTCTTCACATAAAAAAAGGCTGTGCCCGTGTACTTACTGGAAGTACTAAGTGGGCGTGACAGGAGCTTAAAAAAAAATTAGGGAAGATTAGTGGAATCGTGGTGGAGGGATGGAGTAGGGATTGGAAACAAGGCAATAAGTCATGAGTGTGAATTTGATAATATACTTTCTATAAGGAACATGATTAGCATATATCCTCTGCTTTGGTTTTCCTTTTTTAAACTTTTTATTGGTTCTTTGTGAATTTACCGTCATGCACCCAATTCCACCTATTGCACCTTCCCCTTGTCCTCATTCTCCACGCTTGCAACCTCCCTGCCAATAAAGAAAAAAAAAATGTGGTTGTGGAAGCCGTAGCCTAGCTTCTGGTATGCTCTTCAGTCCTCACTTCTTTGCTTGCAAATATTCTTTACAGTGAGTTTTTGGTCTGTTACAAGGCCTCTGACTTCTGTACATCATCATACTGTAACATCACAGGGACCCTCAGAGAAGCTGGTGTGCCCCGTGTCATGGAGATTGTGTCATTTTGAACCTGTGGGACTCCACAGACTCCAGCCATTCGTTGATGGGGTGGATGTGGAGGTGGGTCAATTCAAAGCCCTGGATTCGGACCTGTGCGCTATCTGAGCAGGTTGTCCCACCAGCAGCCCCATGCCACTAGGGAGAGCTCTCCTGCCCTGCCCCAGGCTGGCCTATCCAATGCCACCAACAGCAAGGGGCAGAGCCAACTTGCCAATATCAGGGCCAGTTCTACCTTGTTCTCCAGGCAAGGTGCAGGACCTGCTCTTCAGAGTGTTGCAGAGTGTAAGGAACATGGTCAGTTCTGCTCTCATGACTCTGGGGCCAGCTCTGCAGCCCGGATTAACCTATGTTATTGTTGGCAAAAAGAAAAAGAAAAAAAAAAACAACTTGGGGAAACACATGTTTGAGGTATTGAGGTGTATATAATTGTGTTCACATGTTCACATGTGTACAGATTCCTAAGTATATGGTGTGGAAGCGAGAGGCTGATGTTCAGTATTTCCTGAGATCTCTCTTTACTTTATTTACTAAGGCTAGGTCTCCTGATGAGCCCAGAGCTCACTGTGTGCTCTGGGAGTCTGAACTCGAGCCCTCATGCTTGCGTAGCGAGTGTGTCCTCTGAAGCATCTCCCCAACCAAGCCCTGAGCATTTTTGTCACTGAAAGTTCTAAAAGAAAGCTTTGTAAATATGTACTTCATGAGGATTAATGATTGCTGGGAACCATGGTGTGTGTTTTTATATTCTATATATTCAGATGTCACTGGACTAAGACTCAATCATTACATTTTTCGAAAGTCTTTTCTAGTCATGCAAACAATGCTGTTGAGTTGGGGATGTGGCTCCGTCAAGTGTGGGGACCTGATTCCAATCCTCCCTAGAATGCGTTGATAGGTGTGTAGGGGCGGAGGGCATGAACCAGACCAACTCTCTACTGAATTCCAAGTTCAGTAGGACTCTGTCTTAAGAAGTCGAGATGGAGAGCAATCCAAGAGAGACACACTTGGTTGAACTTAGGCCTCCACCCTTACACATACTAGTCAATGAGACCATAACATACACATGCAGGTGCACAAATACAGTAACTCAATAAAAATATTTTGAATGTGACGCTAAATGGAAACACAGATTAGGCTACATTTAGTATTTATTGGCTTTGAATTTGCAAATTAAACCTATTAAGAATTCACTAAGATTCTTTTGTATTTAAGCGAATGTTTTATTAAGAAAAAATGAACTTTTTTTTAAATTTTTCATTGTCTTCTTGTCATTTTAGGAGTACCAAAGTCTAGTCTTTTACATACCAAATCCTTGAGAGGCCATAAAGACTGCTTTGAAAAATACCATTTAATAGCAAACCAGGATTGTTCTCGTTCCAAGCTATCCAAAAGTACTTACGAAGAAGTTAAAACCATCCTCAGTAAGAAGATAAACTGGATTGTGCAGTATGCCCAAAATAAAAATCTGGATTTGGATTCCGAGTGTTCCAAAACATCCCAGCATCACCTGTTTAACTTCAGGCATAAGCCAGAGAAAAAATTACTCCCACAGTTTGACTCTCAGGTGCCAAAGTACTCAGCAAAAGGGTTAGCCGGCAACGCAGGCGGCATCTCAAGCTATACGCAAAGAATCCTGGAGCACAGGGAGGATACAGACTTTGGGCTTGGTATATTAGAAGATGCAGATGCATTGTGGACTCACAGTCACAACCAGGCACAGAAAACAGAAGAGACAAGTTCTGGTCCAAAGGGGGATATCCAGACCCAGAATCCACGTTACAGCCGAGAAGAACGTGAGTAGTGTGTGAAGAATAAAGGTGAAGTGTATGTGGTTTGACCTTTTATGGGGGAGGGTTGGGTGGTAGTTGGTTGGGTTTTTTTTTTCTGTGTGTGTGTAGAATTACAATGTAGGATTACAGATTTGGTAAACATAATATTTTAAGTGACAGATTGACCTCAACAAAAGTGAAATGTCTTAAAAATTTCTTTGGATGGTTCTTGAATATATATTATTACACACCAAATTTCATTGCCACCGTCACTTATTTTGCCCTTACTAGTGACCAAATGGAATGGAATCAGCACACTGAATGGAAAGTTCAGGGTTCCTTCTGTTTATGTAACTGGGACTGTCAGTATCCATTGTCATGTTGCTAACCCCTTATATGACTAAATTGGCCAGAGGGGCTCAATTTAAAAACAGACATCTGACCATTTGCTAAAGCCTAAAAGGTAACATGGCTGTTTGCTTTAAGTTTTAAAATGACTTCCTTTGTCTGTACCTTTTCTACAAAATCTTACTAAGGTTATTTTAATTGGCTTAAATTAAATTATTTTAGATCAGAAGGAACCTCGACTGTGTCTTTAGACAAGTTCTTGATTCTTCATGTAAAGGTTGTTTTGCTAGATAGACATTCACAGGACTTTAAAGCCCCATGTCATGATTTAATTAATGTCGAACAAAAGTCAGTGTGAATGAGCAGTGACCAGTACTTCAGAAAACGGAAGTAGGAGAGACCAGAATCCAAAGGGGCCCACTAACTGCCTTTTTTTTTTTCAAACTCTGTTTCCTGTGGAGGATGGAGGTGTTACAGTAGTCATTTATAAATGTGTTTCCTATGAGAATTTTGTGGTTAGAATTTGTTATACTTTAAGAACCAATGAAGGATACCTGGGATTTGGTTGAATGTTGAATTGGGGAATTAACTGCCCGTTCTTTACCTAAGAAACTCGCAGGCTGCTTGCTCTCCAAGGTTGTGTGGTAACAGTTACTGTGTTTTCATGTTGCAGTGAACTCGATGACTCTTGCTGAAGTAGTACAACTGAGTACAAAGCTCCAACAGCAAATCCAGGGTAAAGCCTCAGTCTTAATGCTTGTTATGTGTTTAAAATGTGGATACTGACTCTCTCCCGTGATTGGGCATTATTAGCGTCTGCAGCGTTTAAATTGGGGAATTAGACATTGAGACCTGTTGAGGTTTGTGAGGCAAACAGCAAAGTGGGGGGCGGGGGGCTTCAGGAAAGGTAATCTAAGTAGAATAGAGACTGCATCTAACCTCTGACCTCTGCCTTTGGCCATCATTGACTTCATCAAGGGCCACACACTGCACCGAGCACTCTGGGTCTACACATCCTGACAGTTCCTAGCACTTGTATCAGCCCTGGTTATCTGTATAAACTATGAACCATTTGAAACCCATCAAAAGTAGTGAGATAAATGTGGCGACCACTGCCTGTGGTCATCTGCTGCAACTGTTACTAAAACAGAGCTGTTTTTATCTTATCCCCTGTTTCTATCTCTATAGGCCCACCTCAGCACCCCTACATGGATTATTTTTGAGATCCCTGACAAAACATATTGTTTTGTCCATAAAGGTGTCAGGATTTTCTTTTAAAAAAAAAAATCTGCATTTGTTGTCATTTCTTCCAGCTTCCTTCCATTTAAGTGAAGCAATTAGTTACACATTGGAGACCTTTAAGTCACTTACAGAGATTATGCATTCAGTCAGTAGCAGACTCAAGTGCAAAGCTTTACATACACAGCCTCTGAAGAACATTTAAATTGCACTGATAATCCCACTTCACACTCACTAAGGCCTTATTCTATGCTCTTCACAAATAGGAATTTATTCAACTCTGACAGTGTTTCTGTGAGATGTTCGCCTATATTACTGATCTTACCCGTAAGAGAAAATTCAACTCCAAGGTCTGGATTACTTATCTGAAGAAGGTACACACTTAGCAGTAGGTGCCAGGGTGTTGAAAATCCAGGTAATCTGTTCCAAGTCTCTGAGGAGTCTAGACCTGGATATTCATGAACATTTATGTCATAGGTCAGTATGTCTTGATTGAACCTATTTATAGGTTATAGGGGAGAGAAATGACTCAAGTGGTAGCTACTCTTCCTGTGGTGTATACTTTCTTAACTTGCCCTTGGTGCAGAACACTGGCCATCACAGTTTGCTATTTGAAGTGTGATCAGATGATCAACACTGATAGGCTCAGAAGGAAACAGCTATTTTCCTTGGTATCAAATTCATTTCTTAATCAAATTTACTCAGTGCATTGTACCTGTATTTACTTAAGATGGAGTCATAGCGCTAGCCTTCTGCGCACTAAAAAACAAAACTGCTTTTTTAAACCCTCACAGAAGTTTTTGAAGAGTTAACACACCAGGTGCAAGAAAAAGACTCTCTGTCCTCAGAGCTCCATGTCCGTCACGTGGCTATCGAGCAACTCCTCAAGAACTGTTCCAAGTTACCATGCCTCCAAGTAGGACGGACAGGAACGAGGCCACACCTACCCATGAACAACTGAACGGAGCAAAGCTGCTGAGCTCTATCCTCTGTTGCTCTGCTAAGCATATGTACCTAGAAAACATTGGAAGAAAGTTATGATCCATTTTTATGGTTGTTATACTTGGAAAACATAAGACAATATTCATTATCTTTATCTAATAAAGCAGATCACTCTAGTCCAGGGTTTAATCATTTGGCTTCATTTGGGGACTGTTTCTTATAATTACTAAATGCCCCTCCCTTAAATATACTGTTACAGCGTTTTTATTGACCAATTTTTATTGTAACTCAGCAGTCAAAACAATAGAAACCTAATAAGGTCTTAAGTTAGACTAAACTACTAGAGGTAATTTTTAAGAGGGAAATAGAATTCATAATATCACCTTATTTATGAGCAATATTTTAATATAAAATTTTATATATAAGATTGCTATTTTCGGTATTTTTTCATTGTCTTTATAAATCTGTATTTGAATGGCCATGTGTATTTGCGCTTCATTGTGTGAATACGTCCACCTCTGTGGAGATCACTGCATTTTGGTGATACAGTGTTTTTATAACTGTTGTCTTTCTTTCCAAAGATAAATGTGTTTTGGATAGTATTTGGAGAAGCAGTCTACCTAGTTGAGGTATTTTAACTACTAACAGCATATGAAAGAGCACTTACTGCTCTTTTTAAAGCAAATATATAAGTAAATAAAGCACATTATTGTTTTCTAATGAAAGCAATGCTAAATTAGCTTAGGAAGAAAATACTATTCTAGTTTTTATGTGTCTCCATAAAAGTAGAGGCCCCACCCAGCTTCTTATCTCTCATGACTTTCTTTGATATGTTAGTTTTGGACAAAGTAGGTCAACTGTCTTCAAATTGAACCCGTCCTCCTTTGGGGGGAAAAATAAAATTATGATGTGTGCTACTTCACATGGAGTTCCAATAATCTGTTAACTGTCCAAATTCTGATATCCACATCACTGAAATTCATCCAAAAAATAAAATGAAAAAGAAAGAAGAAAAACTATTTTAAGGTACTTTTCTAAGTTTTAAAATCTAAAGGGATAGAAGACTATAAGACAAAATATTCAAATCAAGAAAAAGCATAATATTATAAGCTACTTTGGTTTCAGATTCTTAACTAATAAGTTATTTCAAGGTGTTAGATACATTTTAATGACAAAATAAAAGCTGTAACTCATCCAAAATTAAGATGATTGTCTTTAGCTGGTGCTTAAGGATGTATTCGTGTGGGTGATATTTTTTGCTTGCAGAAATCTAAGGAAAGAAAGCCCATTGACTTGGCAGCCTCATACATAAAGATGGTTTCTGCCTTGAAGTCATCAGTCTGTATCTGAGCAAGGGTCAGACTTTAATATTGATCGTAAATAATATTTGACTAAGCAGACAACTGCCTCACTATAGAAAAGACACCTTTTCCTAATGCTAGGATGTATTCAACTGGCCTGGCTGTATATGCATTAGTCAGTGTCCCATTGGTTTTGCTTTGTCCTGAAGAAAACTTACCTTTGAAGCTTCTTGGAAGGAGTTTTTGAAAAAGAATATACATATATATATATATATGCTTTTTAGTTTCTCTCAGTTCTTTGAGTCATCCAAAATGAATTTTAAATCCAGAGAGCGGAGTTGAATGCATTGCCTTAGTTTTGATAAGCTATAAATTGAACGTGTACAATATGAAAGGCTCCACATTCACAAGCTGGGTGAAGACGTGTCCTGATTATGCCTGTAAGTGTTTCAGTGCTTGGTTGTTATGGTTACATTTTCCAGTTTGACTGTACTCCTGCCTGGCATAACTCATCAAACATGGCAGCGGCCAGTGTATTGCACACCCTTGGGCTTCTGTCTAGATGATGGAAAGGCAGTAGGGACAGACATAGAAGTATGAGATAGGCAGCATTTGGTATGTGCAGTACTCAGTGTATTTCTATCATAGAAGACCTACAGTGCAGTCCTAAACGAAACCAGTGTTACCCAAAGATGTTTGCTTCTCTCTTTAAGGAGTTCTCTGGCAAACACTTAGTTTCCTAGTGAGCTGGAGATAATTGGGATTTCTCCCATGTGCTCTAAGGTGTTAACTGGGACCTCTGATTCAGTTCTTTTAGATATTTCAAGGGAAACATCAAAGGAATGGTGCTCCTGAGTCTATCTCTGGTGCTGGTAGTAACACTAGTACTCATTCATGAGGGTTTTCCTGGAGTGTACTACTTTGTATAATTTAACTACCAGTTACTTGTTTGTTTGTTTTTTTTTGTTTTTTGGTTTTTTTTTGGTGGTGGTGGTAGTGGTGGTGGTAGTTTGCTTGCTTGCTTGCTTGCTTGCTTGCTTGCTTGCTTGCTTGCTTGCTTGCTTGTTTTAACACAGGGTCTTGCTACATAGCTTTTGCTAGCCTAGAATTGTCTTTGTAGACCAGGCTGCCCTGGAATTCGTAGCAATTCTCCTGCCTCAGGAGGAGATCTAGTGCTGTGATTCGGGTGTATATCCTACTCCTGGTTTGTTATGTGCTCTTGATTGAATATGTACTTATTGTATATGCAAAAATAATGATGGGGACAGAGTTGAGGTCCAATTTAAGGAAATATATGAACTTTCACAAGTACTGATTTCTCTATTTGGTTCTTTCTAAATAGTTGTGTGTTTTGAGAAAGTTCAGAAGAAACTTCACACATGACTTCATTTTTTAAAAACAGCAGGAGATGTGCTGCTAGTGAGCCCGTACATCTCCGAGCTTCTATGAGGAGTGAAGTGAAATTTTGTCATACTGGATTTCATAGTTAAACAAAAGCATATTTTTTTAAATCAGAAGTCAGATGTGATTTTAACATGATTTTTTTTTTCTTTAAAGATTAGTGTTTTTATGTGCCTAGCATCTATCAGGCCCTGGGTTATTAATTCCTGTCACCATAGTAAATACATAATGGTTTTGCCTCTGCTTTTGGTTCTACTATGTCGCCAAGGCTGAGCTTAGCAGCGATTTTAGCACTTCAGCCTTCTGAATGGGGGGGTGGGGAGGAAGGCGGAGGATTGACTACACTGCCATGCCTGGCTTAAATTTTCATATTGTCCATCCTTGTAGCATTTCTCTGGAGATTATCGCCTTATTCTCTTATTAATTTCTAAGTCTGTTCTTTGGAACAGGCATTCACTTGACTCACCATGCTAATGATCTAAACAGTCCATTTGCTTGGTTGTATGGTTCTTCCATGTAGTATTGGAGTAAAGGGAAGCCCTCGTGTTTCCAAGCGCCATGTTTGTTTCCCCCGAGAGAGCCCATTTTTGTAAACATTTAATGATATTTATAAACATTAAATGATTATTTTTCAAAATGTGTGCATGCTGGCAAGTGATTTCGGAAACATGACTGAAGCATAGTCCATCGCCATCTTGATAGGTAGCTTGTGATTTCTCGGGGTCTTGCTATATCCTATGTACCATTGAAAAATGGCTTTTACCTTTTTGTTTATTAAACCTACCTTGGTGTTTATTCTGTTGAAGCCTGTCAGGTTTTTGTTAGTTTTCAAAGTCATCCTTTGGATCTGTATGTGTTACTGTGTACTACTTGAGGTTTCATTTTGTTTCTTTTCACGAGAAATCTGTTTGCTAACATGGTATGGAAGGGGCACGCTCCAAACTTAAGTAGGAATTTTAAAGATCTCACTGGCTTTTTAAAGGGTTCAGATGTGTGACCATGCAAAATAATTACATGGACATGAACTACTTTAATGGTGGAGTATAACATTCCTTTCATCATGTTTTGTTTGGATTGTTTAAAGGAGTTGTTTGTTTGCTTGTTTTACTTTTTGCAAGTTCATTTACTGACAAATGTTACTGTTGGTCACACTACAGCAAGATGTGTGACTCTTTAAAAAACTATGTATAAAAATTTTATGTGCCCACTATGAAGATATGACCCTAAGTCAGAGACTTGATTTGACTTGGATCTGACTCCAGTTTTACCTTGAACAGATTTTTTTTTTTTTCTGAGAAAATGCGTTGTTTTTTCTTTTTTTAATCACTAAAGGACAGAGTCCTGAATAAAATACCCTTGCGAAGTTAAGCTTTGTGGTTCACAAGAGTTTATCTGCTGAAGTAACCAGCAGGGGAAGGCCATGCTGGTCTAAGAAGAGTGTGACCTTTGCCTTTTGTTTCCCTAATTTCATTTGATGCCCCTGCTGATATCAGCCATTGCCTGAGCAACCCCAGGCCGCACTCACCTTGATGGGAACCAATCACTTGGGTGGAGAACGTTAAGATTTTTAACATTTAGTTTGTAAATGTTTTCGCTGATATTTTTAGTTTAAAGCAGGCTCCGTTATAATTATTCACCAATTTCCCCCCCTCCCTCACATTTTAAGTTTACCAAGTGAAGCAAAAATGTCCTGGAGATGGACTTGTTTAAAGCTGCCTGACCTGCCCTTGCTCCCTAGTGTAGCTTGGCTGTTTGGTTTGGTTTGGTTTTCTTTTTCTTTTTCCCACTCTATTGCCTCCAGAAGAGGTGGCTTTAGAAAGTGTTGAGTAGTGATGTGTGTGTGTGTGTGTGTGTGTGTTTGTATGAGAGAGACAGAGACAGAGAGACAGACAGAGAAATGTTGCTTTAAACCTGGCTGCATCTGCAGCAGCCCTTGAACTTTAATCTGTGCTGTTGGAAACGTTTTTTCAACAATTTTGCTGCCATTTAAAAAGCGAAAATGAAACTGCTCTGGTCAAAGCTAAGTTTGTCTCCGAAAAATAACATAATGTTTCTTTGGTCATAGTCTGGGTTATATGCAATTTATATATTTGTATTCTGCTTTGAAACTGTAACTAGATAAGCCTGTCTACGGTTTTTAACTTTACAAGAATAAAACAAATATTTTGGTAGCTATCTCTTAAGCCTCGATTGATTTTCTTACATTTATGTGTTTACTGGAGGCGGGGTACACCAGCCCACATTTGGCTTGTGGAGGTCAGTAGCTTCAAGAGTCAGATCTCTCCTCCTACCATGTGGGACTCAGGGATCAAGCTCAGGTGCTCAGACCTGACAGCAAGCCCCTTTACCTGCTGAGCCATATTTCTAGCCCCAGTCAATGTTAAAAGGGCCAGTTGGCCTGCCTGCCTGCCGTCCCTCCTGCCTGCCTGCCTGCCTTCCTCTCCTCCCTCTCTTCCTCCTCTTCCCCTTCTCTTCCTTCTTCTTTCTTCTTTTTTAATCAAATAGCTTGCCTACCTTGAAACTTATGTATAATCTTACTCTGTCTATCCAGTTAGCTGGGGTTTTTTTTCCCCAAATTGACGTACCAAGAATAAAACTTTAGGGGTCTGGAAAGATGGCTCCATTTTTAGAGTCCTGACTGTTCTCCCTGAGGATACAAGTTCAGTTCCCAGCATCCCCATGGCTGCTAATAAGTTATCTGTACCTTCAGTTCCCTGGGGATCCAGTACCTTCTTGTTTGTCCTCCATGGGGATCAGACACACAGATGGTGTGCAGATATCTAAGCAAGCAAAATATTCATATACACAAAATAAAAATTTGCAAAAAGAATAAAACACATGCATTTTTCAGTTGGCTTTTTAAAGATTATTTGAAAGAAGGAAACGGCATATTAGTCAAAAATCCCTGTGGTTAGCATAATGAACCAGTATTAAATTAGTCTTTTCTCATTCATGATTGAGTTTGTATTAGGACTGAGGAGATGGCTCATGGCTAAAAGCACCTGCAAAGGACCATCTCACTGGCTGTGGTGTGCCAGAGGAGGCCAGAAGATAAACTTGGTACCCTATGCCACACACCAGAGCTATGTTTACAGCTCTGTGAAGTCAGTTCTCCTATCTCTACCCTCTGAGCCATCCCACCATCCTTCATCAGTGACTTTTAACATGACTTGTATGATGTTTAAATGGTAATAAATTAAAACTAGGAAACAGTTGTTTAAGAGATCGGAAGTAGATTAATGGTAAGTAATGTCTAAGAATTGAAACACTGAATGTGTTGGGGAAATGTTAATCACCCGTGGAAGTCTCAGAAATCTAACTAAACCCCGTTTCGAGGTGCGTGTCTGTAGTCTAGCACTTAGGAGGCTAAAGGCTCAGGAACTCAAGGTCACCCTTGGGCTTTCTAGCAAGTTGGGAGCCAGACTGCTATGTAAGACTGAAAAATCAATCCATTAATTAATAATTGCTAATATTCTTGAGTGATAGTACTACATCAGGAGAGGAAATAGAGACCAAGAGTGGAGTTTGTAAAAGTTGTTAGAAGTGTACTAGACCACAGGTTTTTCTGGTTAGCTTCATTAAATTCATCTTTACTTCTCTCAGCCTCAGTTCGCTAAATTCTATTCGTACTCAGTTGCCCAAACTGCCTCATTTCAAACTAGCTATGAAATAGTTCTCCCTTATTTCTTCAGTGATCTGTTAGAATTACAGGTGCCCTGGAGCCTGGCAAGGACCTCTGAACATAGAGGGTAACACAGGAGGGAAACTTCAGGGCAGAGCAACACCCTTTTTATATAAAGGAAATTCTAAATGAGAAAGCCATTTAAAGACTCCATGTTTACAATCAGATCTAAATGATATCTGAGGTTTTTATCATCTTGAAATTGCAGTTTTATATTACTAAAACTTTCATTTTGTTGTGCTATTTGGGGGTGGGTGGCATAGGGTACCAAGTTTATCTCTAGATACTTGCTGTCCTGACCACTTTGCATCTGGGTTCCCCACTCAAACTTTTGAAGCAGTGAGGGATTCCCAAATTGAGCGAGCATCATTGTTACCTGTAGGAACATCCATTATTCTTAGGTGTAGCATAAGACATAAGCCACTGGCATCAGGTATTGAGTAGTCTTTGCTTGCTATAAATCTGATTGGACGTAGAGAGCACTTGATTACTTTTGGCTTGCCTCCCTTCCCAGCATTCTAGGTGATCTTACAATGTTTAAATTCTCCTTAAAGCCATTAGTCAGCTTTCCTTGGCCTGCAACAGAGGCAACACCCAGTCCGGTCTGCATGGTACTCTCCTACTTAGAAATCTTAGGACATTCTTTTTTAAGAGTAAACTGCTAAGAACCACTGGATTTGTGTAAACTGTGGCTCAGAACTACATGGCTACTTGTTGAATCAAAAGTAACAGGAATTTCTGTGTCAAGTTCAATTTCTTGACAGTGCACATGCCAGTTTGACAATTAAAGACGTTCTTGGTTCACCGGAGGACTTTCGAGAACTGCCACTGTCTTAGTTAGGCTTTCTATTGTTGTGATAAGACACTATAACCAAAAGCAACTTGGGGAGGACAGGGTTTATCTTATACTTTAGCTAACATTTTATCACTTATAGAAGGCAAGAACTGATGCTGATGACTTGTTTAGCCTGTCATAAGACACAGGACCACCAGCCCAGGGGTGGCACCACCACAGTGGTCTGGGCCCTCCCACATCAATCACTAATTTTACAAATGCACTACAAACCAATCTTATGGAGGCATTTTCTCAATTGAGGTTCCCTCTTACCACATGACTAGCTTGTGTCAAGATGACACAAACCAGTATATCCACTAATAACTAAAGGCATTCAGTTTCTACTTACTGATCTCATGAAAGAGCTGGTGCAAGAAAATCAGTAATGGTCATGGAGAGATTGGCCTTGGGAGTATTAAATGACTTCCAGTTCATGAAGTATCTGTGGGATGGATGAAGAAGTGAAGAACCTCAGAAGCAGAATTGGGACTGAATGTCTTCTAAAAGTGTGTGAGTAGCTACCCAACAAAATGACTGAGCCACTCTTCTGGTGACTGGTTAATACAGGAATTAGCTACATCTCCTATGGCAGTGGTAAATTATCCTTCCTTTCAAAAGCAACTCAAGAAAGGAAGGGTTTATTGCACTTTACAGTGTGAGAGGATACAGTCCACTGTGGTGAGGAAATCACGAAGGCAGGAGGTTGAGGAATCAGGTCACGTTGCACTCACAGTCAAGAAGCAGGCTGCGATAATTTCTGTATGCAGCACTCTCCTTTCATCAAAGAATTATGTCACAATGCTAGAGATGTAGGTCAGTGGCAGAATACTTAGCATGCACAGGACACTGGGTTCAATAAAAGAGTGTAGAGTTTGGCAGGGATTAAGTCCAGGACTTAAGCCCAAGGAATGGTGACCCCCTCCTGTAGGGTGTGTCTTCCCGCCTCAGTTAACCTGGTCTGGGTAAACCCTCACAGTTGTGCACAGGGAACTGCATATCCCGTCATGTTGACAACCAATAGTATCCATCACACTACTTATTTCCACATGGCTTCTCCACTCCAGCTCCCCTGACTACCTTGGGCCTCTGGGAACTGATACTTTGCCTCCCATTTCTCCTCTAAATTGGTGGTTCTCTTAATTTCAAGTTTCATCAAAGTGGGACCTCATCCCCAGCATTTCCTGATCAGTTGAGAAACTCGAGATTTTTTTTTTCACCTATCAAATTCCCAGGTGAAACTGACGTCCCACAGTACTTCATACGGATAGATGCTTTCCACTGTCCCAGAGTTCTCTTTCCAAAGAAATGTGAAAATGCTGCTTTTTAGCTCGGAGGTCTTTGAGAAAGATTTCAATTGCCTGTAGATTAAAAGCTGATACCCTTAGGCTTGATCATGGGAAGCCTTCATCTGACATCCATGTGTTTTCCATTTCAATTATTTCATCAAATGGTTAGGTCATGATGATGGAGATGTAGGCCAGTGGCAGAATACTCGCTCAGCATGCACAGGACCCCTGGATTCAATCCCCAGTAAAGGAATGTGGAATTTGTCAGGCTGGATGTAGAGAGAGCTTGAACTGGGAGTCCAGAATGCTATAATCTCAGAGCCAACCCTCCGTGCTGGACTTCTTCCAACAACGCTCTGCCTCCTAAAGGTTCCACAACTTGCCCTAAACAGAGCAAAGGAGATTGAGTGTTCAAACACCTGAGTCTCTGATTCTTGCCACGTAAAGTATTTTTGTATATATATATAATTTAAGTCAAGTTAAACTGATTAAATTGAGCTCCACTGGAACAAATCTGAAATTTGATACATCTGTCTCTCAAAAAGAAAATTTACAAAAACCCTTATGCAACAGATGAAATTTCAAGTGTGGGATTAGAAAAAATAAATAAAGCTACTGCAAATACCATATGGGAAAAATGAGAGTTCTTTAGTTTATTCTTTCTTTGCAGATTGATTTCTTTTTATATGTATGAGTGTTTGCTTGTGTGTACCACATTGTGCCTAGTGCCCACAGAGAACAGAAGAGAGCACCGGATCCCTTGGAACTTGGACAGTCGTGAGCCACCATATGGGTGCTGAGAACTGAACTCAGCTCTTCTGCAAGAGCAGCAACAACTGCTCTTCTGAGCCATCTCTCCAGCCCGTATTTTTTTTTTCATGGAATGTGCTTGTGTCTTTGTTCATGTGTATACGTATGGGTGTGGGGATGCACATGGAGGCCAGAGGTCGGCCTTGGGTGTTTTCCTCAGTTGATGTCTTCCTTCACACCTTGTTTTTTGAGACAGCATCTCTCACTGAGCCTGGAGCTCACAGCTTGGCTCGACTTAACGGCTAGCCATGTGGATTTAACCTGTCTCAACCTCCTCAGTATTAAGACTGCAGGCTCGTGCCACCAGACCCTGGATTTTATATGGGAGGCTAGGTAGACAAAATCAGCTCAGCCAACACTTTACCAACTAAGCCATGTTGCCAACCTAATTTTCTCTCCCTCTCTCTGCCTCTCTCACGCTCTCACACTCTCTCTCTCTCTCTCTCTCTCTCTCTCTCTCTCTCTCTCTCTCTCTTTCCCTCTATGTGTGTCTTTGTCTCTCTGTGTGTCTCTCTGTCTCTCTCTGTGTCTCTCTCCCTTCCCCTCTCTGTTTCACACATGTTTCATTTGTCCTCTCAGTAAATGCTTACACCTGGTACAGGGGTCTAAGACTGTTCTGTTCTGAAGGCGCAATCACTATATGCTACATTCTTTCCTGGGAGGGATTTGGGAAGTCTGTGGCCTAGAATGAAGTAGTTTTATAAGAAAAGTCAGCATAGAGGATGTGGAAGATAGCCAAGATAGAGCTCATGTGTCCCAAAGTCTCCCATCTGAAGCTTCAAAGCAAAGAACAGGCAGTACGGTAGGAGGAGGCAACCGAACAGTGATAAGGATGGAAGAGGAAGTTCCTATGGGCACAAGGATGGAGGGATTGCTACCTGATATTCAGAGGCTCATCGCTGAGCCTCCTTTGCCACTATTGGGCAACCATCTGCCTCTCTTAAACGTTGTCTGCTAACCTGTCAAAAGTGGGAGTGAATTTGATCCTTAAGGATCGAGTGTCCTACAGCTATGATGAATGTTAGGAAAAGTGCAAATGGCGAACCCTCCCAGGCTCTGCATGCACAGCAGAATGGAGCTGAGCACCCCCAAAGGAAGTGTGGTTTTATTCAAGGAGATACTCGAGCCTTTATAAGGAAGCAAACTAAAGATGGCCAGATTAAGCTGCTTCATAAGCAGAGATACAATTCTCTTTGTATGTTTTGAAAGCATTTAAGTTAAAGACAGAAACAAATGTCTGTAGTGTTAACACCTTACGAGTCTAACACACTTCTCTGTCAGACAAAACTAATGAAGAAGAATGTTTTTGTAGGACTAACAGTGGGATGATTATACAACAAGTTGATTCACTAAGAGCACATCCCCTAAAGGCTGATTCACTTTTCTCAGGAAAGCAAAGGCACCTGGTAAACATTAGAAGATCCTTTGACCATCACCCAGCCGATACCGGTTCTGAAGATAGCTGTATTCCCCCTAAACACCCACACTCCAGTGTCATTCCCTTCCCCACATCCTGCCTTTCTGTGTTTATAACCCCTGTGTGAATGAATTATGATTTGAGAAAAAATTAATTATAAAAAAAGAAAAAAAAAAGAACATCCTTTGTTCGAGTCACAGAATTGTCTTTTATTCAGGGATAATACCATCTCTACTATCTACTCTCCACCATCTACTGCTCTATCTTGAGAGGATAATGGCAGGAAGGTGCTCGGATTTTCTTTTTGTTTATTAGCTATTTTTATTTGTCTTGAATCTTTATTTTTTTGATAATGAATCTTACTAGTTTCATTGGATGGGTGGATTAAGAGATAACGGAGAAATCAAAATCAGTACAGCACAATGCTGGCCATGTCCATGAAGGCATTTCTAGAGTTGTTTGCCCCAGCCCTCAACATGGGCAGCGCCACCTCTGGTAGGCTGTTTTTTTGTGAACTGACACAGAAGCAACTAACCACATTGCAGGAACTTAGCAGGAAGATGAAGTAGGACAGGGAGTTATGTGCAAGCTCGGGATGTGTATCAGGTCACCTGAACTGATTCACGTAGTCCTGGATGTTCGAAGATCAATAATGCTCCCCAAGACTGACAAGGTAAATAACTATATTGCTGGCTCTCTGGCTGTGGGGGTATTTTGTTGTTGGTCCTTTCAGCCCTGATTAAGTGGCTGTGAAACTAGGAAAGACAACATCTGGGCTTCCTGCTCAGTTTCTGTCAGCTGCTGCTGCCGTTCTACTTCACACAAAAACAGAAAAACGGGTGGAGGAGGTGTGTGTATCTGCCATAGACTGAAAACCGTCCTGCACTTAAACAAATGTGCAGAAGAGCAGCTGAGCTATAGAAACCCAAGTCTCCTTGTCATCTTCACGCTTGTGTGAACAAACTGTGAGGCCAGAGACCCACAACCTTCAGGACGACAGTGCATTTTGTCCACGCATGGAAGGATTTCCCGTCCCAGAGTGGTCTCTTCTCAGAAGACAAAATAAGCCAATCAGCATGTGGGTATGGCTATCATACCCAGCAGCTAGATATGGAGAAGAGCTTTCTCGAGTCTCAAGAGCTAAGAATTGATTTGATCTTGCTTTATTTTTTTTCTGCCAGAGACCTTTAGTTAAAATAATCATAAAATAGACAAAGGCGGGCAGACAAAGCTATGATGAGCGAAGTATGTGGTGGAGAGATGATGGGGAGGTGGGGGAGAATCAGAATGGTTTATGCACTGTGAAGAAAGACAGAATTAAAGATGACGAGAGGGTGGCGAGGAACAGCCTGATATGAGTAGTCTGTAGTGCCACCTAAGACCACGGTAATAGCCCAGCCCATGCTGCTAATGAGGGCCATGTCTGCTTCTTTGGCCTTGGAACAGCAGGAATCTGTGTTAATGTCCATGGCTCTTGTTACCACCGAAGGCCATGCAGATGCCCGTGTTCTGGGGATGCTGCCCGGGGCCGTAAACATCGACTTCAGAGAACTTGGCTTTGCTTTTTGAAGCCTGCAGCAGTCAGGAGAGCTAGCCTCATCCCTCTTTGGTTGCAGTGGCATAGGTGTGGGAGAGATCTCACACACACACACACCACCACCACCACCACCACCGCCAACAACAACAACAACGACCATCCTGCCACCTGCACCTCACCCGGGAATGGAGGTAAAGCTGACCCTGGTAGCATGGGTGTGGGTGAGTTGGCCCCAAGAACGTTAGAGTAGGAGTGCTGTCCCTGCCTCTTCCCAGCTGTGGCACTCTGGTAAGCTGGCCCCTCCCCTTGCTGAGGCAGCGCTAGAGAGCTGGTGGTGTGCGTACAGGAGAGCTGGCATGGGTGTAGGAGACCTGGTAGTGTCCCTTGCTAGCTGCCTCAGGCAAGAGGTCCTGCCCTTCACCTGGGCAAAGTGGGAGCGCTAGCCAGGTGATATGGCCAGGCACCAGAGAGCTGGTGGGCTGACCAACTCAGCTACCTCCCAAGCTCAGATCCACGGTTTTGAGTTTGCTTGCCCCAGCATCTATCCCATCTATGAACTGCTGGAGGACATGAAGAGGCCAGTCCTGCAGAACCAAAGCTATGGGATCTTCAAGACACAGGGCAATAGCAGAATATCGAGAGGAGTCCTGGTGAAGATCCAGTATTGATAGTGTAGCTGAAGTCGGAGCCTCAAACAAGACCAACGAAGCACTGCTTTTCATCTCACATAGCGTTTCAATCTATGACAGACACGCACACATCCACCGTTTTTTCTGTTTCTGTGTGAAGCAGGGTGACAGCAACAGCTGACAGAAACTTAGCCCAGATGCTGCCTTTCCTAGTTTCAGAGCCACCTAATCAGAGCTGAAAGGAGCAACATTTGGAAGTAAAGCTGTTTGGGAAAGGGGATGTACTATACAGTGACACACCACAGCTTCCATGGGAGACTTTTTATTTCTATTTTTTATCTTTTTGTTCGGGGGGGGGGGGTTGCAATGGCAGAGGGCAGATATGGAGGGATGGGAAAATGGGTGGGATTGGAGTTCATGAAGTGAAATTCACAAAGAATCAATAAAGCATATTTTAAAAAGTATTATTGTTAGGAAGTCACTGAGGTTTGTAAAACAATAATCATAGAACAAACCCTTTCAAGAATAACACAACATATGTAGAGCAGAATTGTTGCTGATTGATCTGAGAACAGTCACACCAGTTGGGCAAAGTCTCTTTCAAGTCTACCTCAATGATTCTCCTTGCAGGCCCCCAACTGCTACCAAGATCCCCTGAGGCAACACTGAGAGAGAGAACGGACTCCTCAGTTGCTTACAACACTCAGGTAAGTCTACATTTTGTTAGTCACAGACATGGCCCACATGCCCAATCTCCTGATTTTTTTCCCAATAGCTTTCATGGCACATGCCACCTTCACCTGGACACCTAGACAACTGCTGCTGCTTTCCTCCTCTTCCTCTTCCTCCTCCTCCTCCTCCTCCTCCGCCCTCTTCCTCCTCCGCCCTCTTCCTCCTCCTCTCTCTTCCTCCTCCTCCTGTTCCTCCTTCCTCTTCCTCCTTCACCACCACCACTACTCCTTTTCCTGTGCCTTCTTTTGCTCCTTCTACTCCTTCCTTCTCTTCTTTTCTTTTTTTCTCTTTTTCTTCTGATGCTTTTGTCCCACAAGAGCCATTTCTGATTAAATTTCTCTGCACTCTGAGGGATCACAGAACAAACCAACAGAGAACAGATAACTGGGAAAAGAATAAACGAGGCACACTTTTTAGTGAATCAAGAGGTATCCTAAACTTTTTTTTTTTAATTTGGAAGATGATCAGAATGGATTGAGAAGACTTCACAGGAGTATAGCAGAGAGAGGTGGGGCCTGTGAGTAGGAAGTCAGTGCCCCAGAAAACATATACAGAAGAGGCAGAGGAGTCACAGGATGATGGATTGCATAGAAGAAGCTGATCAATAAGAAAGTATATAAAGGATAACAGAATTCTGGCATCTTAACCCATAAGGAAAACTGAAATGAACCTATGTGTCTAAAGTGAAAATAATGAGGTAAACACTCAACAGTGTATATAGATGAAACATAATGGAAATGCCCACTTACATGACTCACCTGTGTGCTTTTCCACTGAGAGCCAGGGAAACTGGCTCCAAGACAAGCCAGAGAGTAACACCTAGAGCACGAGTTCTACTTTCTATTTTATTTTGGTTTTTGTCATGTTAAGGACCTCTACTCATGACCTCAACCAATCTAAAAGACCTCATCTTCAACGACCATTAACATATAAACTCAGTGATATTGTCTCCAATATTTGAACTTTCTGAAGGTGCATTCAAACCATAGCAATAGCCTATGTAATGATTTCTTTATAACCTTCAGTGAACTCTCTGGATGTTTCTGGAACACTCTCTTTTTCCTTGGAAGGTCCATGTTAACTGTCTAATTTTCTGAAAAAGAAATTCTCTAGATTTCTGTGATCCTATCATACTTTATCTATAATTCTATTTTGGAAAGCATTTTTTTAGGGTAAACCTACCTAAAGACTGAAAATGCCCTAAGCACGGGAACATCCCCTGCCTTTCTAGCCTCACTCCAGATAGAGGGATGGTGAGAGATGCCATTAATGTTGAAAGACTTGAATTTATGAATATACTCTTTCCAAATCTTGATAACTATTCGTTTTAGCTACAGTGGTGACTCATTTTAAATGGTTTTATTTTAGAAATACTCTTGCTTATTCAATTTCCTTACATTATAAATCTGCTGCAGCTCCACTTCCAGGTCACTGATCAAACAGAAGACAACTTGTCACTGCACCTTCAGCGAGTCACTCGCCTGAGGGGAAAGACACATTTACATTTTTGGCCTTTAGGTAAAGGTTCCTTTTAGTTTCCAGAACAGTGTAAAATTCTTGAAACTAACAAACCCCATGCTAAGTGTGAGTGATTAAAACCTAGTTAGTCACTTATGAAAGCAAACAGCATCTGAATGTGTTATTCTGAACTTATCCTGATGTTGACTACCATTATGCTATTAAGAGCTGTCAGATATAAATTCTATCAGTGATTGTATGCCAAGTCTTCAATTAGCTACCTTCCTGATACACGTTTTTGAGAAGTCTTCCACTTCTGGCTGCATCACTGGTGACCTGAGAATGCCCCTAAGAAAGGGTCTGTGTTGACCATTATTTGGTCAACTTGATACAAATCAAAATCATCTGGGAAGATGGAACCTCAAAAGAAAATGCCTTTATCATATTGGCCTTCAGGCAACTCTATAGGGTATCTTCTTGATTGATTGATGTAGGAGGGCCTAGCCCACTCTAGGCAGTGGCACCATAAGGAAGGTAGCTGAATGTAATCCAGGGAGCATGCCAGTGAGTAGCATTTCTCCATGTGGGTTCTGCTTCACCACCTACCAGTAGGTCCCCGCCTTGAGTTCTTGCTTTGACTTTCCTCAATGATCTGTGACCTGGCAGTGTAAGTCAGATAAACCCTCTTCTCCTCAAGTAGTATGGCTTTTTGCTGGTGGTATTTACCATAGCAATAAAAATCAAAGTAGGACAGACCCTAGCCCTTGTATGAAAGGCCATCCAGGAACAGATGGGTGATCTGCTACTTAGGTCAACTTGATACACTAGCCAGTAGTGGGCTAGGCCCTCCTACTGCAATCAATCAAGAAGATGCCACACAGCTTTGCCTGAAAGCCAATATGATAAAGGCATTTGCTTAGCTGAGGTTCCGTCTTACCAGATGATTTTAGCTTGTATCAAGTTGACCAAGTAGCAAGTTGAGCTAAGATTATTACTAAGAAAGAATCCCAAAGGTCTAAATGTCAAGTCAAAATAGATAAAGACAGATTTCTCTGAAGTGTTGTTCTGTCCTTATCTGAAGCAAAAGCTGATATATTTAAAGATACTTTTAAAAAAACACAAATTTTCAACCACAATAATATATTTGAATATATAAGACAGGTTCTTCTGCATTTCAGTATTATTAAAGAAATATCATTGGACTAAACTTCTAAGAGGCCTTTGGAATTAATGTTAATAAAAATTGTGAAGTAATACCAACAGGTGCAGTGGTACACACCTTTAATCCTAGAGGCAGGCAGAACTCTGTGAGTTTGAGGCCAGCCTGGTCTACAAAGTGAGTTCCAGGACAGCCAAGGTTATGACACACAAAACTCTGTTTTGAAAGAAAAACAAAAACAAAACAATTGTGAAGTAATCACACAGTACCATAAGGTTACTTTGTAAACACTGAATAAGTTAGTCTTGGTAGCAAACATAAGAGGTAGGTGCTACTGCAGAGGGGAAACTGGAACACTAATATTGAGTTGGCTGCATCATGCAACAACAACCAGTAGAGCTTGGAGAGGAGACCAGATATTCTTTTTTGTTTTTTAAAATGGATATTTTATTTATTTACATTTCAAGTGTTACACCCTTTCCTGGTTTCCCCTCTGCAAACTCCCTATCCCATCCCCCCTTATCTATGAGGGTGCTCCCCCACCCAGCCACCCATTCCCTCCTAGCCGCCCTAGCATTCCCCTACACTGGGGCATCAAGCCGTCACAGGATCAACGGTCTCCCCTCCCATTGATGCCAGATAAGACCCCTTCAATTCCTTCAGTCCTTCCCCTAACTCCTCCATTGGGGTCCCTGTGCTCAGTCTGATGGTTGGCTGTGAGCATCCACATCTCTATTGGTCAGAATCTGGCTGAGCCTCTCAGGAGACAGCTGTATCAGGCTCCTGTCAGCAAGCATTTCTTGACATCCACAATAGCGTCTGGGTTTAGTGTCTGCATGTGGGATGGATCCTCAGGTGGGGCAGTCTATGGATGGCCTTTCCTTCAGTCTCTGCTCTACATTTTGTTCTTGTATTTCCTTTAGACAGGAGCAATTCTCGGTTAAAATTTTGGAGATGGGTGGGTGACCACATCCTTCAATGTGGGGCCATGCCTAACCTCTGGTTATGGAGATCAGCTATTCTAGATAACAGGACTTCTCTTAGTGGGAGTGAGGGTATCTGAAGTTGCTTTATGCATACTAGGAAGTGTTCTGCCACCAAGAAACATCCCTAGACCTGAGATCTAGATTCTTAGTCAGCTGCCCTACTATTCAGGGATAGTATTGCTTTATTAAACTTATTATTCTCATATGTTCCAATTGTTTAGGATTTTTAAACATCAAATTTGCCTCATAAATAACATTCCTATTAGAATGTCTCTTATTAAAGAAATTATACATTATAGTCAAGGGAAATTAAATGACCCAGATCATAAATTGTATTTTTATTTTAAAATATAGGGGCTAATCGAAAGTGCTATACTCTCAGCTATCAATCAATACCTATTCATAAATCTATACCTAGGGCATTAAAATTCCCATTTGTTAAAAAGCACCAGAACCACACATCAGTGATTCTGTACTTCCCCTTTTACTACTGCTAACTCGAAGAATGTTTGTTTTGAAAACAGAAAACAAAAGCTGTTGAACTAACTATGGATTTATCACTTCTGATATTGAGAAGTGTTCTCTTTGGGAAAGCCCTAGAAACGCTATTCCATTTCATCATAAGTCTTGTGATATTGTATGAGTTGACATGAACGGTTGACACAAATGGATGTTCCAATAGAAAACTGAGAGCAGTTGTGGGAGCCAATGAGTCAGGATCTCAGAAGTTATGCAGGACCAACCTGTATCCTAGCATCCCGACCTCAGCAAAAATGCCCAGCAAACATGATTCCCTTTGTAATTTCATAGCTCCACTTCCATGACCCAGCTTCAAGATTTCATTTCTCCACCCAGAATGAGAATGTATCTGAGTGTAGCAGTTTCCCTGCCTGCGGGTTTTATGAGGACAGTGAACTAGAGTATATTGTGCTATTAAACCATAACAGGAAGTAAATTACAGCATGAAAACCAGAGCAAATTCTGCTGAGCAAGTAATATTTTTTTTTTTTTTTGTGAGCGAATGGCCGCATCTTATTCTGAATTAGCAAAGAGTGGAAGATCTCTTAGAGATGTGTCACTATAACTCTTTATTTTGCCTTTAGTTTGCCAATGGAAACAATGTTTGAGAGAAAGAGTTTCTACTTGGGGAAGGAACCTGGACAGAAGAATGCTCTAACAGCTAAAATAGCTACCTTCAAACACCATTTCTCTAACTCTTAGGATGGTTTTGTTGTTGTTGTTGTTGTTGTTGTTATTGTTGTTTTTTCAAATTGATGGGCAAGCATGTAGGGGAAAGAATAAAACTCAAAAACTTCCATCTCCTCCAAGTTCCTCGAACTGCTAAGAATCAGCAGCAGCACACGTTTCAGATTTTTCTAGGGAAGGAGGTGGAAACTGAGAGAATCACACTGATGCCATAAGACAGACCCCACGACAGGCAGGTAGTGTGAAGATCACCTGCAGACCAGTGGGAGCGCCTTTGCCCCTTACAACATCTATACAGTTTACCAGTCCCCATTCATTCCCAAAGCTGGAGAAGAATTTGATAGTCAAGAGTTCAAACATCTTTGGCTAAGAGGAACAGATACAGTGGATGTTCTGCCTCCCTTCAATAATGACCCACGTGGTCACTAACAGACGCTAACTGTAAGCAGACGTGTTCATCTGAAGACGAGAGAATCTTAGTAGTCTCTCAAGGAAACAGGGGTGGGCAAAGGTGTGGCAGTTTCAAGGATGGTTTTTCTTTTCTTTGCTGAGTAAATAAATTGCCTCCTACTTGAGAATTCTCCAAAGCATACCTTTTCCAAATGTTTAAAATGGGGAATGGATGTAGCATGTAGTTTTAATAAAACCCACGCTTAATCTGGCTATGTGTCAGAATCGGGCATTGGTGGTCTCACCCACCCCCATGGCTAGCTTTATGCAGCTATCTTGACCTAGTTCCCATAACAGAGGACACAGAATTTGGGGGTGGTGGGCACAGAAATGCTCACATGTCTCAATATAAACCCTGCTACAGTGTTCCTTATCTCAGTCAGCCTACCTCCTTCAGAGTTTCTATAGTACTTATTGAGAACATACCCACTCCAAATTAAGGTTACCTATTGCATAAAATTTAAATCTTAGAGAATGTCCAACTGTAACGAGGTTTCAGATGGATGTACCCGAAGGATGAAAGCCTGTAAACTGTCTCCCAAAATTAAAATTTCCTTGAAAGTTTTCAGTATTACCTGATTATTTTGTGCATGAGTATCTATGACGTATGTAAGTATTTGTGTGGGTGTATGCATGCGTGCACATGTCCGTGGAGACCAGTGGTCAATGTTAGGTGATTTCCTTAATTGCTCTCCGTCTTACTTTTTGAGACAGAGTCTCTCACTAAACCTGAAGCTCACTGATTCAACTAAGCTGCATCAATGGTACGCTCTGAAGATATATATGTCTGCCTGCATCTCTCCAGGCCCCAGACTGCAGAAGTAGACCTGTAGGAGGAGCTAAGGTGGGAGGAGTAAGGAGCGGAAGAGGAGGAGTAAGGAGAGGAAGGGGAGAAAGGAGAAGAGGAGCTAGGGGAGAGTGATGGGGGGGGGGGACATGGAAGCGGATGTGGGCGTGTCTCTAGCAGTCAAAGGTAGTTGGTATATCTAGGTTAGGTATTGGATTACACCTCTGATTGTATGGGCATCTTGTTATTGAGCATTACCAAACATATAAAGCCTTTGGATAATCTACACATTAGAGTCTCGTTTGTACTGGATATCTCGTGGATGGCAGGATGGTCTGGGCTCAGCCAAGCATTGTGGAGACAGCGTGGGAGATTGGCAGACCCATCTCCCACACTGGTGTCTCATGGGTGGCAGGGCTGGTGTCTCTGACCGCCTGAGCAGTCGGCCCAAGCTGAGCAGCCACAGCCACTCCTGGCTGCAGGCCTAGGCTAGTCGGGAACATGGCAACTAATTAAGAAAAGCCAGATTGAATGCCGCCATTTTAAATATCTCTTGAAATATAGACCACCACCTCTGGCTTTTCCTTACAGGTGAGCTGGAGTCCCAGTTCAGGTTCTCATTTCCTTAGCTACGGGAACAGCCTGACTTCATTAGAAACTCTAGAGAGATGGAGAAGAAAGCTATTCATGCTAAAGACTATCAGCAGATGCTTTCCTCAGGAGATGAGGGAATCTTACTAGAAGCTCAAGAAAGCAGGGGTGAGAAACAGTATGATAACATCAAGATGGCTTGTCTCTAACTTTACCAACTAAATCAGTTGCCTCCTGTTTGAGAATCCTGTGACACAACGCTTTTCCAAACATTTAAAAAGGCAAAGTAGTAAAAAATAAACCAGGGAATGAGTGAGCACAGAAGTTGTATCTCTTCATTAAAATATTAAGGCAATATGTACCTCATATAGACAGAGTTCTTGGTCAAAACAGATATGGCTTACAGTAGGAGAGAGCCAGACATCTCAGGAAAGAAGACAGGGGAAGAAGCATGTGCTGTTCACTCATTTCATCAGCTCTGACCTTTTCGCTTGTTAGCTCTGTAAGGTTTTGTGGGTCTTCCTGTTTCAGTGACAGGCGATGGCATTTAGAAAGGGGTCACATGATAAGGATGGAGCAAGCCCCATGAGTGGCAGCAGTGATCTTAAAAAGCACACTTCTGAGAGCTCCCTAGCAATTACGAAAGGAACTCTCAGAACTCGACCGTCTTTACCATTCTGATCCCAGTTTCTCTTATCTAGAACTGTGAAAAATAAGTGTTGCTGTTTATAGCAAATTATGGATGGAAGCATGGTACTTTGCTTTAACTGACTCGATAAATAAGTGTTGATTCATTGACTGTTTAACTAAGTGATAAAAATGATTGAGCAAAGTAAAACTCACCTCCTAACCATTACCCAGATCACACTGCCTCTTCATAGAAAGTAAATCTTCCCCCTAAAGACCTTCAGAAATATGTAGATATGGAGACTAGGAGATGGCTCAGTGAGTAAGAACACCAGCTGCTCACCCAAACAATCCAAGTTTGATTCCCAACCATTCCATAGCACCTCATAACTGTCAGTTACTCCAGTCCCTTGGGATCCACTTTCCTTTTCTCGATTTCACAGGCATACGCAGAGACAAAGAACCCAAAGACATATTAAAAAGGGTACATAATCCAGCCAAAGATTTTATATTAAAGGGGGAAGCTCTAAAATGAACTTAGATGAGAATTTTTCATAGCATGAATGTGTGCTTGAAATTATTAAGTTTTAGAATTTATACAACAGCAGTGCTAAATGATATAAAGAAAAGTTGAAGCCTTGGTCCAACAACCTTTGGCATCAGTTTTCAATGTGTGGACACATATTGCACTTTGCCGATATTCGTGGTGTTGTGCTGGAAGACAAAGACAAATGAAGCAGATCCTGGCTCCCAATAAACTTGTCATCTTGTGGGCACTTAATGGAGAACACATATAGTCCTTTATTTTAAAAATAAATACAGGACTAGGGAGATGGCTCAGTCAGTAAAGTGTTTGCCATACTCCTAGGAGCACTTAAGTTGGAGCTCCCAGAACACAAATTTTAAAAATGAGGTATGAAGTAAAGCCCATCCAGAGACCACCGGACCTAGAGATCCATCCCATCGGCAGACACCAACCCCACCCCACCCCACACACACCCCATTGCTGACGCCAAGAAGTGCTTGCTGTCAGGAGCCTGATATGGTTGCTTCCTGAGAGCTTCTACCAGCACCTGACCAATACAGATGCAGATACTCAAAGCCAACCATTGGACTGATCCCAGGGACCCCAATGGAAAAGCTAGGGGAAAGACTGAAGGAGGTGAAGGGGATTGGAACCCCATAGTAAGAACAATATCAACTAACTGGACCACACAGAATTCCCAGGGACCAGATCACCAATCATAGAATACACATGGAGGGATCCATGGCTCCAGCCGCATATGTAGCAGGGGATAGCCTTATCTAGCATCAATGAGAGGGGAGGCCCTTGGTCACGTGGAGACTTTATGCCCTCTGAATCTGCAAGCCAGGCCCAATTAAATGTTCTTATAAGAGTTGCCTTGGTCATGGTGTCTGTTCACAGCAGTAAAACCCTAAGTAAGACAGTTGCCTATGCACCATTGGATGGCCCTTTACCAATGTGTATAGGGGCAATACGATTGACATCTCGGGGTTATAAAGAGTGAAAAAAGAAAAGGATAATTGATTTGGGAGGGTGTGTGGAGCACCTGAGAGAAGCTGCAAGGGGTAGAGTAGTAGATATAATCAACATATAAAAGGTTTTGTTTTGTTTAAAAGCTTGGCACGGCATCAAAGTTCTGTAATTCCTGAGTAGGCAAGTCTCAGAAAGTTTGGTGGAACTGGAGATCCAGGTACATGAGAGACATTGTCTCCAAATAAGCAGGAGAGAAGTTGAGAAGACACCATACCAAAACACACACACACACACACACACACGAACACTTACATTCACATATTCACATACCAAAATAAAGGCAAAAAATACAAACCAGACATGGAAGTAGGAAAACACGGTCTGAGATGTGGGAGCCATGAACTGAAGCTTTGGAGTAAATCCATTGTTTTATAGGTGATTTGTTCACAATGACACAAAAAGTAACTGATATGTAAGCATACCATGACCCAAGGCACTCTGTCACAGGAAACTCCGAAATCCCTAGATGAGGCTACAGATTTAGGCAACAACTTTTGGTCCCTATCCATATAAGCAATGTGGCAGAAAGAAAGTCCAGGAAAGCCATGGAAACAGGCTCCTGACTGCATTTACACAAATCACATTGCTCCTCCAGATTCACTCACGCCCTCTCTGGCATCCACTCTCTCTTCCAAAATGGACAAAGCATTTCCACAGCGAATGACTTCATAGACATCCACCTGGATAGATACATAGCTCTTCCTCTTAGATGAGTGCCACTTTATTTACATCTCAATCATTGTCCCCACCCACATCTGGTCCCCTCCTCCCACAGTTTCTCATCCCATTCGAATTCTTAATTTTTTAAACAAGGGACTAATCGTTTTTATTTGTACAAAGTCCCACAAATGATGTTCCTGCAATCCCAGATTTTCAAACTCTTATCAACTAGAAGCTTCTAGGTTTGGGTGAAGCCTAATGCAGTATTTCCATCCCAGGCATCAGTGTTTCAACCGTGATTGAAGTCACCTCGTAGCTAACTTGCATGTGCTACCAAACTACCTTGGGAGGGAGGGGCCATGACAAACGGATTCCTTTGGATTTCATCACAAAGAACAGCCAACCTTCAAATAATATCAACTATGAAGACTTACTGTATCATCAGTTAAATCTCCTGATACACTGGCCAGGTTGAAAACATTCCTGGAGTCTTTTAAATAAAGTAGGCAGCATAAGATTCAAATGTGATTGGGGAGTAATTCTATGAGTGACATGCAATCACTATACATTACTGCCCAAGCACATAGAAGAACACAGTAGTTCAGTTGGAAGAGTGATTACGTAGCAAGCACATTCTTAGCCTCGAGTTCAATCCCCAGCTCATAATCCCCAGCTCATAATCCCCAGACATAAAATTAGGGGGAAGGTAGCTATAGGGATAGAGGCAGGACGGTTACAGGTTCGGGTTTGTGAAATGCAGGCCAGCCTGGGTTTATAAGACACTATTTTAAAGAAAGAAAAGAACAAAAAGGGGGAGAGAAGGAAGAGAGGAGAGGATTACAGGAGGAAGGAAGGATAAAAGAGAAGAAATAGATTGTTGATGCTCTATGCTCTAACTGCCTGATTCTATATTGAGTGTGAGGACAGTCACCTGTGTTTTAACAAGCCTCTCAGGGAATTCTGTGTCTACTCAGAGCCAATGGCTCATGAAATCTGAAAAAGTGCTACTAGTTGCAAACAGTGCATTAAAAATTATGATAAAGTTTTCTACCATCCAATCTGTTGGGGAATGCTGTATATTTTCATTCATTTATTTACTCATTCATAGTTACTTTATTATTATTATTTTTATTATTATTATTATTATTGCTATTATGGTAGGGGGGCATGCATGCTATGGTGCACATGTGGAGGTCAGAGAACAGTTTTGGGAAGTAGTCTCTCCTTCCATCTTGTGGTAGTAGTTTGAATGAGATTCTCTACTCCTCATAGTCTTGAGCATCTGAACACTTGGTCCCCAGTGAGTAGTGCTTTGTGGGGGCTTAGGAGGATGCCTTTGTTAGAGGAATATGTCACTGGGGACGGGCTGATGTCTAGCTCTCAGGTCAGCTCTAGCTGCCATGACTCTACTCTGCCATCATGGACTCCTATCCCTTCAGAACTGTAACCTTCAATAAGACATTTCTTCTTCGCCTTGACTTGGTCCTGGTGTCTTAACACAGCAATAGAGGGGTAACTACTACGCACCTTTACGTGGGTTCTAGGAATCAAACTTGGGCCTCCAGGTTTCTGCAGAGAGAGCTTTATCCACTGAGTCATCTCACTGGCTCTTATTCCTAGTTACTTTAGCCACATGTCAACTGTGTATACATTATGTATTGTAAATGAGACAGATGTCAACACAAGTACATAGATGTGTGTGGTGTATAAAATAAAGGGGAAGAAGAGAGGGAAGAGGTAAATTCATAGACCAGGAAGATCTGCCAAGAATTCCAAATATGTACCAGAGAGAGTATTATGTGTATGCTCAGAGGAAAAATAATACAGAGCTCACAAAAGCAGGCTAAGAGAAATAGTGAATGCACTCCACAGATAGAATTTTGGCACAATTTAAAGAAAGGAGGCCCTTCTAGATGCAGGAAAACTATAAGAACCTTAAAAATGGAGTTACCAAGAAAGTTGGAAATTGAGTGTATATTTCTAAAATAAGCACTGCACTCTATTAGGATTTGGATTCTGGTGGGGAAAATCAACCTGAAAATAAATAAGAATACATAATACTCTGGAAGTATCTTTGCAACCAAGAGGCTGAATTGCAGAATAGAAAGTTGGGGCTTCTCAGAATGTCAGTGAGAGCAACATTCTGCTCCCTCTAATGGGGGCTGGCAGTATCCACTTCTTCAAGCCGGTTCTGTCTTGGTCACAGTTTTACTGTGACGATCCAGTGAAAAACACTCTCTAAACCTGCTGTGCTATCCTCACAAGAAGAAAAGCAATCGTCATCCTCACAGTAAAGTCACATGGGCAGAAAGGAGTGCAGAGTCATACGGACACTGCTGTGCTGGCAGTGCTTTCTATGAGACCAGGTATTCTTTTCTAAATCTATCATCTATCTATCTATCTATCTATCTATCTATCTATCTATCTACCTACCTACCTACCTACCTATCTACCCATCTGTCATCTCTGTCTCTAACACTATCTCTATCAGTGGGAAGTATGGAAGCCAAGGGTGGACTTTGAATGTCTTTCTTCTCCTTCTTCTCCATCTTCTCCATCCTCCTCCTACTCCTCTTCTTCCTACTCCTATTCTTCCTACTTCTTCCCTTCTTCCTTCTCCTTCTTTCATCTCATCTATCACACGTGGGCTGGCCTTGAACATACTATGTTGTCTACAATGACCTATGACTTCTGGCCCTACTGCTTCTGTAGCTCAGTGTTAAGATTACAGGCATGTGCTGCTGCCACAGCCAGTTTCTACAGTGTTGTGCATTGGACTGGACTTTGTCTTCTAGGCAAGCACTCTAGCATCTGAGCCATGTGCCAGCCTCCGCCTTATTTTCTGAGAAAGACATGATCTGACATGGGAAGTGTCTCTAGCCTCCTCTGGAGCCACAGCTGGGTGTGGCACTTTGATGTCAGTGCTGGGACATCTGAACAGAGGTGCTCATGCTGCTCACTTAGCCATCTGGCCAGCGAGCTGCATCTTTACAGCTCTTGCCAAACAACATATACAACATTGCTATACATTCTCTTTTTATTCTTTCTTATCAGGATGTCTCATGCTCATGCAAATAGGATTGAAGAGTTTCCCCCTAGGATTTTTTTTTTTAAAGTCAGGAGTAATTTGTAGTTTGAAGAGTTTTTTTTTTTTTTTTTTTTTTTGGAGCAGGGGTGTGTTTAAGTTTCCACTTTTAGACATGAGACATCCAGCTCCCTTCCACTCTCCCTCCCTCTTCTCTGTGAGTGACATGAATGGATAATAGGCAGCCTCCCTGAGACATCTAGACCTCATGATGGGCCCTGAGGCAAGGGAAGATTACCATTTGTTAACTACCTTTCTGGCTGCTTCTGCCTGATTCACTATGTCTCCTGACTTTTCTAAGGCTAGGCAAAGAAAAATGAACAAAAGACTACAATAAGCAACAATACTCATTTAAAAAAAAATATGTGTGCTCTGGTCATAATTCATCTCTTTTCAATTTTGGTTTCTGAGGGCAAAGCTCACCATCTCTGGTTAATTCTGGATAGAATTTAAGTGGCATGCCAATGCTTTCAGGGACTCACTTATAAAAAAGCAACACACGCACATAGACACACAGCAAGAAAAATGCAAAATAGTACTACTCCTGTGGACAATGAGATGGGAAAGCCCACCCAAATTTAAGCCAGAAGACTAAAGACTGATGCTCCAACTTCCTGACATACAGGGGCTGTATAGGTGGGCAGCTGTATTTACAATTTGTCTCAGTTCTGGAAGCTGTGTTAGGCTTTCTATAGTTTCAGATAATATTAGTCGCCCTCAGATTTCTGACAGGATTGGAGACTAGTTATAGTCTCATAGCCAACCCAGGCTATTTAACATTGAGAGAATATTTTTGAGAGGATAGTTTTCAGATAGTATACAAGCTTAACCAGGACATAACAGGGGTGGAATTATAAGTCTTTTTAAGTTAGGGTAGATAACAGAGTGTTCTATTTAACTGACAAAAATGATGGACTGGGTGTTAGGTGTATCTTATACTTTATAAATTACAGAATGGTAACACTTGTGCTCAATTTCTATCTGAGAGAAAAGAACCTTTTAGTTGGACAAAAAGGGGGAAGTGTAGATGGCTGTTTGTAAGCAGGTGAGGCCAGGTGAAAGATAAGGCTAGCACCTGTGATTGGACAGTGGGGGAAAAAAAGTGGGCTGAGAATTTTAGAGATGAATACAGAGAGACAGAGAGATGGAAGAGGAGACAGAGAGGAGGAGACAAGATGGAACCTGTAGGAGAGGAAGAGGAGCCAGAACCACACAGTCCTGGGAGCCATAAGTATTGGGGATTTCTTAGAACCATGATTAAATAAGAATAGGGCGCGTTTGCCCTATCTAGGTGTGTAGCTTGTGTTTATTATCAATTGGCTCTGAGTTCATTGTGCAGGCATTTTGTGGGTTGAGAATTAACTGTTATAAATCTGACTCACAAATTACGAGCCTCTAGAGTTTTGATTTTACTGGGTTACGGGGATTTCTGACAGCTTACCACAGGTGTGGATGGCTGAGAATGTGTGCAGGATCCCCCACAAGAGAACGGGCGGTTGGGGACCATGGAGACCCTAGCGGCGGGAAACTGCAATATAGAGCATAGCCCACACTAGCATGGAGATATATATATATTTTTTTTTCAACCAACACTCCTGCAGGAAAGCAAGCTAGTAAGAACTTAAAAAGTTAGGACCGCCCTTGGACTGGAGCAGACACAGAGTCGGTCTGCTCCTGTCCTGTGGAGAAACTGAATCCTGAGTCATCCAGGAGCCACTGCACTCAGAGCAGCTGGTAAGAACTCCATCTCACTCCCTAAGCCCCA
>NW_021620961.1:6311075-6329589 GCF_004785775.1 Grammomys surdaster
ATCTCACTCCCTAAGCCCCAGAAATACATCTGGGAGCCAGGGACATCTAGGGCACAGCAGCTACCCAAACCCTGCCCCTCCGGAATTCCACTTCCATTCGGCCCCTGCCTGGTCCCTGGGACTGGAGCAGACACAGAGTAGGTCTGCTCCTGTCCTGTGGAGAAACTGAATCCTGAGTCATCGAGAAGCCACTACACTCAGAGCAGCTGAAACTGAATTATGAGTCATCAGGGACCCACTGCACTCAGAGCAGCTGGAGCCACTGCACTCAGAGCAGCTGACACAGAGTTGGTCTGCTCCTGTCCTGTGGAGAAACTGAATCCTGAGTCATCTAGGAGCCACTGCACTCAGAGCAGCTGAAACTGAATCCTGAGTCATCGAGAACCCACTGCACTCAGAGCAGCCAAGGAGCCACTGCACTCAGAACAGAAGGATTACCAGATCCAAGAGGTGGCCCGAGTCCCAGGAGTTCTTCCACCCGGGAGATTAGGGGCATAAGACCACAGAGACCTCTGGACTCCGAGGAGCTCTGCAATAAGCAAGATAACTGGAAATACAGATTCCAATCTTACACAGAGAGGGCAGGTACCACTAGAGTTACCCAGATGGCGAAAGGCAAGCGCAAGAACATAAGCAACAGAAACCAAAGTTTCTTGGCATCATCAGTGCCCAGTTCTCCCAATATAGCAAGCCCTGAACACCCCCTCACACCTGAAAAGCAGGATTCAGAATTAAAATCACTTCTCATGATGATGATAGAGGATTATAAGAAGGAATTAAGTAACTCCCTTAAAGAAATACAGGAGAGTACAAGTAAACAGATAGAAGCCCTTAAAGAGGAATCACAGAAATCCCTTAAAGAAATGCAAGAAAACACAAAGAAGGAATTAAACAAAAACATTCAGGATCTGAAACTGGAAATAGAAACAATAAAGAAAGTTCAAAGGGAGACAACCATGGAGATAGAAAACCTAAGAAAGAGATCAGGAGTCACAGACGCAAGCATCACCAACCGAATACAAGAGATAGAAGAGAGAATCTCAAATGCAGAAGATACGGTGGAAAATATTGACACAGTTGTCAAAGAAAATGAAAAAAGCAAAAATCTCCTAACTCAAAACATCCAGGAAATCCAGGACACAATGAGAAGACCAAACCTAAGGATAATAGGTATAGATGAGAATGAAGATTCCCAACTTAAAGGGCCAGTAAATATCTTCAACAAAATCATTGAGGAAAATTTCCCTAACCTAAAGAACAAGATGCCCATAAACATACAAGAAGCCTACAGAACACCAAATAGACTAGACCAGAAAAGAAATACCTCCCGTCACATAATAATCAAAACATCAGATGCACAAAACAAAGAAAAAATACTAAAAGCAGTAAGGGAAAAAGGTCAAGTAACATATAAAGGCAGACATATAAGAATTACACCAGACTTCTCACCAGAGACTATAAAAGCCAGAAGAGCCTGGACGGACATCATACAGACCCTAAGAGAACACAATTGCCAGCCCAGATTACTATACCCAGCAAAACTCTCAATCAATATAGATGGTGAAACCAAGATATTCCATGACAAAACCAAATTTGCACAATATCTTCCCACAAACCCAGCACTTCAAAGGATAATGGATGGAAAACGCCAACACAAGGAGGGAAACTACAACCTAGAAAAAGCAAGGAAGTAATCTTCCAACAACCCCAAAAGAAGATAACTATACAAACATAACTTTACCTCTAATAACAAAAATAACAGGAAGCCACAATCATTTTTCCTTAATATCTCTTAACATCAATGGTCTCAATTCCCCAATAAAAAGACGCAGACTAGCAGACTGGATACACAAACAAGACCCAGAATTTTGCTGCATACAAGAAACACACCTCAGTGACAAAGACAGACACTACCTCAGAATAAAAGGGTGGAAAACAATTTTCCAAGCCAATGGTCCCAAGAAACAAGCTGGAGTAGCCATTCTAATATCAAATAAAATCGACTTCCATCCAAAATTAATCAAAAAAGATAAGGAAGGACACTTCATACTCATCAAAGGAAAAAGCTACCAAGGTGAACTCTCAATTCTGAACATCTATGCCCCAAATGCAAGGGCACCTACATACATAAAAGAAACTTTACTAAAGCTCAAAACACACATTACACCTCACACAATAATAGTGGGGGATTTCAACACCCCACTCTCAGCAATGGACAGATCATGGAAACAGAAACTAAACCGAGACACTTTGACATTAACAGAAGTTATGAACCGAATGGACTTAACAGACATCTATAGAACATTTCATCCTAAAACAAAAGAATATACCTTTTTCTCAGCACCTCATGGTACCTTCTCCAAAATAGACCATATAATTGGTCACAAAACAAGCCTCTACAGATACAAAAAGATTGAAATAATCCCTTGCCTCTTATCAGATCACCATGGAATAAGACTGGTCTTTAATAATGACAAAACCAATGGAAAACCCATGTGCACATGGAAACTGAACAACTCTCTACTCAATGATGACTTGGTCAAGGAAGAAATAAAGAAAGAAATTAAAGACTTTTTAGATTTCAATGAAAATGAGGACACATCATACCAAAACTTGTGGGACTCCATGAATGCAGTGCTAAGAGGAAAACTCATAGCTCTAAGTGCCTACAAAAAGAAACTGGAAAGAGCACACACTAACAAGTTGACTGCACAACTAAAAGCCCTAGAACAAAAAGAAGCAAATACACCCAGGAGGAGTAGAAGGCAGGAAATAATCAAACTCAGGGCTGAAATCAACCAAATAGAAACTGAAAGAACAGTACAAAATATCAATAAAACCAGGAGTTGGTTCTTTGAGAAAATCAACAAGATAGATAAACCGTTAGCCAGATTAACCAGAGGGCACAGAGAGAGTATCCAAATTAATAAAATCAGAACTGAAAAGGGAGACATAACAACAGAAACGGAAGAAATTAAAAAAATCATCAGATCCTACTACAAAGGCCTATACTCAACAAAACTGGAAAACCTGGATGAAATGGACAATTTCCTAGACAGATACCAGGTACCAAAATTAAACCAGGAGCAGATAAACCATCTAAATAGTCCCATAACCCCTCAGGAAATAGCAGCAGTCATTAAAAGTCTCCCCACTAAAAAAAGCCCAGGACCAGATGGTTTTAGTGCTGAATTCTATCAGACCTTCAAGGAAGACCTAATACCAATTCTCTTCAAACTATTCCACAAAATAGAGACAGAAGGAACACTACCCAATTCGTTCTATGAAGCTACAATTACACTCATTCCCAAACCCCACAAGGACCCAACAAAGAAAGAGAACTTCAGACCAATCTCCCTTATGAACATCGATGCAAAAATACTCAATAAAATTCTAGCAAACCGAATCCAAGACCACATCAAAACAATCATCCATCATGATCAAGTAGGTTTTATCCCAGGAATGCAGGGATGGTTCAATATTCGGAAATCCATCAATGTAATCCACTATATAAACAAACTTAAAGAAAAAAACCATATGATTATCTCACTAGATGCTGAGAAAGCATTTGACAAAATTCAACATCCCTTCATGATAAAAGTCTTGGAAAGATCAGGAATTCAAGGCCCCTACCTAAACATAGTAAAAGCAATTTACAGCAAACCAGTAGCCAACATCAAGCTAAATGGAGAGAAACTTGAAGCAATCCCACTAAGATCAGGGACTAGACAAGGCTGCCCACTCTCCCCCTACCTATTCAATATAGTACTGGAAGTCTTAGCCAGAGCAATTAGACAACAAAAAGAAGTCAAAGGGATACAAATAGGAAAGGAAGAAGTCAAAATATCGCTATTTGCAGATGATATGATAGTATACTTAAGTGACCCCCAAACTTCCACCAGAGAACTCCTAAACCTGATAAACAACTTCAGCAAAGTGGCTGGTTATAAAATCAACTCAAACAAATCAGTAGCCTTCCTCTACATGAAAGATAAACAGACTGAAAAAGAAATTAGGGAAATGACACCCTTCACAATAGTTGCAAATAATATAAAATACCTTGGTGTGAATCTAACCAAGCAAGTGAAAGACCTGTATGACAAGAACTTCAAGTCTCTGAAGAAAGAAATTGAAGAAGATCTCAGAAGATGGAAAGATCTCCCATGCTCATGGATTGGCAGGATTAATATAATAAAAATGGCCATCTTGCCAAAAGCAATCTACAGATTCAATGCAATCCCCATTAAAATCCCAACTCAATTCTTCACAGAGTTAGAAAAGGAAATTCTCAAATTCATATGGAATAACAAAAAACCTAGGATAGCGAAAACTATTCTCAACAATAAAAGAACTTCGGGAGGAATCACCATCCCTGACCTCAAGCTGTACTACAGAGCAATAGTGATAAAAACTACCTGGTATTGGTACAGAGACAGGCAGGAAGATCAATGGAATAGAATTGAAGACCCAGAAATGAACCCACACTCCTATGGTCACTTGATCTTTGACAAAGGAGCTAAAACTGTCCAGTGGAAAAAGGACAGCATTTTCAACAAATGGTGCTGGTTCAACTGGAGGACAACATGTAGAAGAATGAAAATTGATCCATTCTTATCCCCTTGTACAAAGCTCAAATCTAAGTGGATAAAGGACCTCCACATAAAACCAGATACACTGAAACTAATAGAAGAGAAGGTGGGGAAAAGCCTCGAATACTTGGGCACAGGGGAAAAGTTCCTGAACAGAACTCCAATGGCATATGCTCTAAGATCGAGAATTGACAAATGGGACTTCATAAAATTGCAAAGTTTCTGTAAGGCAAAGGACACTGTCAATAGGACAAAACGACAACCAACAAATTGGGAAAAGATCTTTACCAATCCTTCATCTGATAGAGGGCTAATATCCAATATATACAAAGAACTCAAGAAATTAGACTCCAGGCAACCAAATTACCCTATTAAAAAATGGGGTATAGAGCTTAACAAAGAATTTTCAACAGAAGAAACTCGAATGGCCGAGAAGCACCTAAAGAAATGCTCGGCATCCTTAGTCGTCAGGGAAATGCAAATCAAAACAACCCTGAGATTCCATCTCACACCAGTCAGAATGGCTAAGATTAAAAACTCAGGTGATAGTAGATGCTGGCGAGGGTGTGGAGAAAGAGGAACACTCCTCCATTGTTGGTGGGACTGCAAGATGGTGCAACCACTTTGGAAATCAGTGTGGCGGTTCCTCAGAAAATTGGACATAGCATTACCCGAGGATCCAGCTATACCACTCCTAGGCATATACCCAGAAGGTGCTCAAACATATAATAAGGACATATGCTCAACTATGTTCATAGCAGCCTTATTTATAATAGCCAGGAGCTGGAAAGAACCCAGATGTCCTTCAACTGAGGAATGGATTAAAAAAATGTGGTATATTTACACAATGGAGTATTACTCAGCTATTAAAAACAATGAATTTGAGAGGTTCCTAGGTAAATGGATGGAACTAGAAATTATCATACTGAGTGAGGTAAGCCAATCACAAAAGAACACACATGGTATTCACTCACTGATTATTGGATATTAGCCCAGAACCTTAAAATGCCCAAGATGCAACTCACAGGCCACATGAAGTCCATAAAGAATGAAGACCAAGTGGGGGTGATTCGGTCCTTCTTAGAAGGAGCAACAAAATACTCAAGGGAGCAAATATGGAGACAAAGCGAGGGACAAAAACTGAAGGAGGGGCCGTCTGAAGACCTTTCCACCTGAGTATCCATCCCATGTGCAGTCACCAAAGGTAGATGCTGATGTGGAAGTCAGGAAGTGCATGCTGATAAGAGCCTGATATGGATGTCTCCTCAGAGGTCTTCAAGAGTCTGACATATTCAGAGGCAGATGCTCACAACTAGCCATTGAAGTGATCATGGGGTTCTCAATGGAGGAGTTAGAGTGAAGACTGAAGGAGCTGAAAGGATTTGTGGCCCCATGAGGAGAGCAACAATACCAACCAACCACAGCTCCCAGGGTCTAAACCACCAGCCTGGGAGCACTTATGGAGGGATCCAGGGCCTTAGCTGAATATATAAGAGTGGAGGGCCCTGCTGGGCACAGGTGGAAGATGAGATCCTTGACCTCATGAAGGCTGGACGCCCCAGGGGGTGGGAGTTGTGAGGGTGGGGAGGTGGGAGTGGGGGGGTAGATAGAGGTTACATCCACAAAGAAGAAGGAGGAGGTGTGAGGGGATTGGGGGTTCCTGGGTGGGTGGGGGATGGGGTAAGGGGACAACATATGAAATGTAAATAAAACATCCAATAAAAAAATTAAAAAAAAAAAAAAAAAAAAAGTTAGGACCATTCCAGTATGCACATCAATGGACCATTGTCATCAAAGTTTAACAAAAAGGCCTGAAAAAGGTAACACGCAGTGTTACCAAGGTCCATTTCAGTCTAAAGTCAGAAAAGCATCCAGAGAACATGTAAGTGTGAGCAGGCAACTGCATGAGAAAGGGTGAAACAAACTGGTTGTAGATTTTTCTGCCTTCACAACCAGTTGAGAATAACGCATGCAGCAGAAGGCAAGTGTCCTTAGAACAGCAGATATTCATGCTTCTATCCACAGCTGGACTTCCTGTCCTGGTGTGTCAGCTAGGCAACACAGTATTCCAACACAATAGTTCCATTGTCTTGCCTAGCTATAAGCAAGGCCCCAGCAAGTCACTCCCCTCCAGGAACAAAAACTGAAAACTCTCTAAGAAAAGCAAAAAGCAAGTGATAAGCTGACATTTGAATTTGACATATAAATCTGAAGTTTATGTTGCAAACAAAAATGGTATCTCTAGCACACACAGTATTTTTCAGTAAATACGAAAAAACATAATGAAGGCATAAAAATATAAATAGACAGGTAACAAAAAAGAAATATGAATGTGTCTTGGGTATTAAATAATTAAATATATTAACCCTGCAAATTATAAATTATCTTTTGCAAGCCTGTCGTCCTCTCTCTCTCTCTCTCTCTCTCTCTCTCTCTCTCTCTCTCTCCTTGGCATTCAAAAATCTAAAGCAAGAGCCACTTAATCACCTTAGTGATTAAGGTGTTGATGGCAAAGTCAGCCACTTCAGGAAATAGAATCAAGGAAAACAATGACCCAAGACCTCGTAATCAGCAATCTGGTATAGAGAACAACAGAATGTCTGGTGACTGTGAGATAACATTGGAATAATTATCAAGAGATGTACCACTGTACGATTAACTGATTACACTGGTACCCACTCATTCGAAGCTGGAGATAAATGTCCTTAAAATGCCCATTTAATCACGCTCTTTGTGGCTGTTAGAAGAGATGCTTCCTTACAGACAGGAGTTTAGCTCTCTTCTCAATACTCTATTGAAATGGCTTCCTTCACCAGCAGTAGACTTGGACTTCCTGGGATTACAGTGTGAAAATGATGTAAAATCTCATTTATAATATGATATAAATTAAAACTCAATGAATTGCTCATTTTTACCTAGTAGGTGGGTTCAAAGACAAACATTTGATGTCTGAAATCGTAGTACTTAGGGAGCTGAAGAAGAACCTTCAGATCAGTGTCAAACTAGGCTAGACAGTGAGATATCCATCAGTAACACCCCCAAAGGGAAAATACATAAAATTTGACAATTATGTTGATGAAATTGACACACTGTTGATGAAACTGTAGGTAAATGGGCACTCTTGCAATATCTTGTAACTCAGTACACCCTTTAACTAAGTATTCCACCCTCAAGATTATAAGATTCATAATATACCATTGAAAGTGGTCATTGTTATTCTAGCTTTTTGTCTATCATAATGTAGTAAATGTAAATGATTATTCATTGTAAATGTAAATGAATAAGGAAGCCATGTGTTGTTATATAATTATTTTCCAGATATTTTAGTAAGTGAGAGCATCAAAATGTCTCCTGGATGTGTATACTTACAGGTAAGCGTAGCTCTCACCCTCACCAATAAAGCTTCTCTTTGTAGCAGAGATGATTACAGAAAGCTACAACTGTTCAAAATCCAGAGAACAACTGACCTTGGGGTGCCCAGCACCAGTGGAAAGATCTACTACATGACTCCTGCTCCTATGTCCTATATAAGGCTGTATCTACTAGAAATGGCAGGGCAGCTAAGCCTGTGATACCTCAGATATGATGGTGACACAAAACCAAACAATGACCCCCAACAGATATGCTAACATGGAAGGTAACTGTCACACAAGGACCCAGTTCTAGGCAACAAATGACTTCTGAGAGAGAAAGAATTAATTTTCTCTAGGGATGAGTTCCTTAATTGGTTATCCAGTACCAGGTGTTTAGTCCTGAAATCAATCATATACATACAAGTAACACTTAATAGACATGCAGGTTATAGTTATATATTTATGCAGATATGTGCATATATATATATATATATATATATATATATATATATAGAGAGAGAGAGAGAGAGAGAGAGAGAGAGAGAAAAGGAGGCTATGAATTTGACAGGAAATTAAGGGGCTATGGGAAGGGTTGAGGGAAGAAAAGGGAAGGGGAAAATGATATAATTATATTTTAATTTAAACATAAAATAAAATATAGAAAAATCTGCACAGTACAGTAGGAGAGGAAAAACATTCCTTTTCCTCTCTGGTGATTTGAATGAGAATGGCCCCCATAGGCACACATATTTGAATGTTTGTTTCCAAGTTGGTGGGCTGTTCAGGAAGGATTAGGAGGTATAGCCTTGTTGGAGAAGATATGTCACTGGGAGTGGGCTTTGAGGTTTCAAAAGTTCCATGCCAGGCCCATTCTGTCTTTCTCTGCCTGCTCCTTGTAGATAAGGTGTAAGCCTTCAGCTACTGCTGCAGCACCATTCTTGTCTGCCTACCACCATGTTCCCTGACTTTATGGCCATGGAGTCACCCTCTGAAACTGTAAGCAAGGCCCCAATTAAATGACTTCTTTATGAGTTGCCTTGGTCATGGTGTTTCTTCACAGCAATAGAAAGTAACTAAGACAGTTTCATAACTGAATCTATAAGATAAACTTACCCAATTTATTCGTAGAAAAAAAGGTACTCATATCTATTCCACATATATGAAAGAAAAGTTACTGCTTGCCAATGCAATAAAAAGTATATATATATATATATATTTATATTTTATATATTTATATATTTATATATATATAAATACATATATGTTTTATATGTATGTATGTACAAACATACATATATGTATATGTGTATGTGTGTGTATGTGTATATGTATATATATATATAAGTTTTTCATGCAAGAAGGAGGGATGTAGCCAATATCCCTAAGCATGTGCAGGAATATTATCCTAAAATGAGCATGTTCAGAAATCTGCACTCCCATAAAAACTTTCCTGTATGAGCAATTATGGGCTCAGTGAGTGAAATCACTTCACTTCCTGTATGCGAGGGGGACATTACTTTGTAAATTATCCCTGTGCTCTCCTTCTGTGCAATAGGTGGTTAAGTGTTTTCTCACATTTCTTTCTTGTCTTGGCTTGTTTGGGATTTGCCCTCACAAAGATGCTAACCCACTGCATTTAATTACCAGTGGGGTATGAAGGAGACTTTTACTATAGAAATAGAGATAGGTTGGTTTTTTTTTTCTGTATTCCTAATAGGTTTTTATTTATTTATTGGAGAGAAAAGAGTTTATTTTATTTCATCTTATATCTTACAGTACATTATGAGTGGTAGTCAGGACAGGAAATCAAACATGAACTTGGAGGCAGGTACTGAAGAGGGCATAAAGGAAATGTTCTATAGAATTACTGTCTTGTGCAGACTGATTTCTTATTCCAGCTGTTCAGGGATGGTATTTGTAATAGTAAATCATCAGTCAAGAAAATACTCAATGATCTTTTACCTACTAGACAATCTGATGGAGACATTTCTCCACTGAAGTTTCCTTTTTCAGTTTGACTCCTGTTACACTATATTTGATAAAAAAGAAAGGAAGAAAGAAAGAAAGAAAGAAAGAAAGAAAGAAAGAAAGAAAGAAAGGAGGAAGGAGGGAAGGAAGGAAGGAAGGAAGGAAGGAAGGAAGGAAGGAAGGAAGGAAGGAAGGAAGAAAAAGAAAGAAAGAAAGAAAGAAAGAAAGAAAGAAAGAAAGAAAGAAAGAAAGAAAGAAAGAAAGATTGGGTTTTTTCTCAAAGAACCAGCTCCTGGTTTAATTGATTCTTTGTATAGTTCTTTTTGTTTCTACTTGGTTGATTTCAGCCCTGAGTTTGATTATTTCCTGCTGTCTACTCCTCTTGGATGTGTTTTCTTCTTTTTGTTCTAGAGCTTTCAGATGTGCTGTCAAGCTGCTAGTGTATGCTCTCTCCTCTTTCTTTTTGGAGGCACTTAGAGCTATGAGTTTTCCTCTTAGCACTGCTTTCATTGTGTCCCATAAGTTTGAGTATGTTGTGCCTTCATTTTCATTAAATTCTAAAACATCTTAATTTCTTTCTTTATTTCTTCCTTGACCAAGTTATCATTGAGTAGAGTGTTGTTCAGCCTCCATTTGTATGTGGGTTTTCTGTTGTTTTTGTTGTTGTTGAAGACCAGCTTTAGTTCGTGATGATCTGATAGGATGCCTGGGACTATTTCAATCTACTTATATCAGGTGAGGATGGTTTTATGATCAATTATATGGTCAATTTTGGAGAAGGTACAATGAGGTGCTGAGAAGAAGGTATATTCTTCTGTTTTAGCATGAAATGTTCTATAGCTATCAGTTAAATCCATTTGGTCCATCACTTCTGTTAGTTTTACTGTGTCTCTGTTTAGTTAGTGTTTCCATGATCTGTCCATTGCTGAGAGTGGGGTGTTGAAGTCTCCCACCATTATTGTGTGAGGTACAATGTGTGCTTTGAGCTTTAGTAAAGTTTCTTCAATGAATGTGGGTGCCTTGCATTTGGAGCATAGAGATTCAAAACTGAGAATTATTCTTGATAGATTTTTTCCTTTGATGAGTATGAAGTGTCCTTTCTTATCTTTTTAATGCCTTTTGGTTGAAAGTTGATTTTATTCGTTATTAGAATGGCAACTCCAACTTGCTTCTTGGGACCATTTTCGTGGAATTTTTTTTTCCAGCCCTTTACTCTGAGGTAGTGTCTGTCTTTGACACTGAGGTGCATTTCCTGTATGCAGCAAAATTCTGGGTCTTGTTTATGTATCCAGTCTGTTAGTCTATGTCTTTTTATTGGGGAATTGAGTCCTTTGATGTTAAGTGATATTAAGGAACAGTGATTGTTGTTTCCTGTTATTTTTGTTTTTAGAGGTGGAGTTATGTTTGTGTGGTTATCTTCTTTTAGGTTTGTTGAAAGAAGATTACTTTCTTACTTTTTCTAGGGTTTAGTTTCCATCTTTGTGTTGGAGTTTTCCATCTATTATCTTTGGTAAGGCTGGATTTGTAGAAAGATATTGTGTAAACTTGGTTTTCTCATGGAATATCTTGGTTTCTCAGTCTATAGTAATTGAGAGTTTTGCTGGGTATAGTAGCCTGGGCTGGCATTTGTGTTCTCTTAGAGTCTGTATGATATCTGCCCAGGATCTTCTATCTTTCATTGTATCTGCTGAGAAGTCTGGTGTAATTCTGATAGGTCTGCCTTTACATGTTACTTGACATTTTTCCCTTACTACTTTTAATATTCTTTCTTTTTTTGTGCATTTGGTGGTTTGACTATTATGTGACAGGAGGAATTTCTTTTCTGGTCCAGTCTATTTGGAGTTCTGTAGGCTTCTAGTATGTTTATGAGCACCTCATTCTTTAGGTTAGGGGAGTTTTCTCTATAATTTTGTTGAAGATATTTACTGGCCCTTTAAGCTGGAAATCTTCACTCTCTTCTATACCTATTATCCTTAGGTTTGGTCTTCTCATTGTGTCCTGAATTTCCTGGATGTTTTGGGTTAGGAGCTTTTTACATTTTGCATTTTCTTTAACTGTTGTGTCAATGTTTTCTATGCTACCTTCTGTACCTGAAATTCTCTCTTCTATCTCTTGTATTATGTTGGTGATGCTTACATTCATGACTCCATCTCTTTCCTAGGTTTTCTATCTCCAAGGCTGTCTTCCTTTGTGATTTCTTTATTGTTTCTATTTCCATTTTTAGATCCTGGATGGTTTTGTTCAATTCCTTCACCTATTTGGTTGTGTTTTCCTGTAATTCTTTAAGGGATTTTTTGTATTTCTTCTATAAGGGCTTCTACCTGTTTACCTATGTTCTCCTGTATTTCTTTAAGGGAGTTATTTATGTCCTTCTTAAAGTCCTCTATTGTAATCATGAGATGTGACTTTAAATCAGAGTCTTGCTTTTCTAGTGTGTTGAGTATCCAGGGCTGTCTGTGGTAGGAGAACTGGGTTCTGATGATGCCAAATAACCTTGATTTCTGTTGCTTATGTCCTTGCCCTTGCCTCTCACCATCTGGATATCTCTGGTGTTATCTGGCCTTGCTGTCTCGGACTGTGGCTTGTCCCTCCTGCAAGCCCGTGTGCCCGCACTCCTGAGAGACCAGCTCTCTCTTGGTGATACTTGTGTATGGAGCACTGTGTCACAGGATCAGCTCTGGGTACAGATGGAAACCAGAAGGATCCTGTCCCAGGCTGCTCCTCAGTTCAAGATAGGTATTTATAACAATATGATGGCTCAGCAGTTAAAAGGACTGATTACTCTTACAGATGTCCTGAGTTCAATTCCCAGCAACCCACATAGTGGCTCACAACCATCTGTAATGGGATCCAATCCCCTCTTCTGGTGTGTTTGAAGACAACTACAGAGTACTCATATACAAAATAATCTTTGAAAGTAATGGAAACAGGGAGGGTCCCTTGGGAGTAAGTACATGCAATTTATCATATCGATTAAGTCTGTTTCAAACTGAAATTATAAGAATGATAAATGTCTAACTTTTCCTAAAATACTTCTATTATGATTATTTATAGTAGTGGAAGACCTGTGCTTAAAGCCTTTTACTGGGACACTAAGACATGCAGCATATCAGGAAGAGAATAAGCCTTTGACTTAGTAAGGGGCATACCCTTTTGCTACATGAAACAATGTACATTCTTGGTTCAGTTGGGCATCACACAGACAGAACTGGCTTTAAAACGGTATTTTAATCGGTCAGGATTTAGCTACTTCTATTTAGTCTTTTCATAGTAGCTTCTCTAATGTTTTTATGTTAAACTGAAATAGAAGGATCACAAGTTAAACCCTGACAGAAAGCAGCATAGTCCCTACCATGTCCTAGCAGTTGACTTAATTAACCTAGGTGGTCAAAGACTCTTCTAGAACCTGATTCATAGCTCTACACACAAGTTATGACTCCAGGAACCGTTTCCATCAGTTTGCTCACATTAACAGATGTGACTGACTTGTGCGTGCTTTTTACTTCAGTTTTTTGTTTGGTTTGGGTTTTTTGTTGTTGTTGTTGTTGTTTTGTTTTTTGGTTGTTGTTTTTTTTCTCACCACAAATCTTACTACATTGTGCATGCAGTCAGGTACGTAACACAATAGCCAATAGGATGCTTGGCCAGATCTGAAAATTAATCACTGCATCTCACAGGGACAAAACTTCCCTCTCATAGAAAGAGTTTAACAGTTTTCCTTTGCTGAGTAAATGCAGGGACTCAGTCCACATGGATGTGCAGTGCTTCAGTCAAATCCAGCAAGGTTTAGGCGTTAAGGGCATGAGGCGGTTAGCAAGGCCGTCACATTAGAGGAATGTGCTGATTTACATACAGTTCAGAGAATGGACCAACAGTCCAACTCTGTTCACAGAAACTTGATTGAAGAAAAACTGTGACAGAGTCAGAATGTGGATGAGCAGTTGCTCAGAGGAAGAGAAGCCTGGCCTGGAGATGGATCTAAAGAGGAACTGGAGGTAGTTCTGTGGGGAGTAGGGGAAGGCTGCTTGACCGTGGCGGAGGAGACACCTAATGCTGGACCTACTGACAAGTCTACAACTCATCCCAGAAAGTAATATCAGAAAAAGTACCAAGTCTGAGCATCTGTACTAAAAGAATTCTGAAAAGCAGCAGGGCCATCCCTTTCTAATATGTCTGAAAATTCTGATGTTTGAAATACAACCAGACTAGCAGGAGTCTTTTAAAATGATGGGCAGGTCATTTATGAAGGAAATCTAGAATTACTGATGGTAGGATGACTGGTCCTGGAAGAAACGAAGTCAGCACATAGAAGGGCGTGGCTGTCTGCCTCCTGTTTAGGGTGCCACTTGATGGAGCCTTGTACACTTGAAGTTATCCTCTGTGTCAAGCTCAGCAAGTTTTGTTTCTTGCATCAGCTCCCTCAGCTGTCTGTACTGCTTTGTTTCCCAGGCCAAATACACATGCCATCAGGATGAGGCTGTGTTTATGATTATGAGTAGGTCGTGTGATAGGGGCTGAGTGCGACCTAGACAAATGGAAGAATGCAGCTCTCTTCCAATGAGATTTAAGTTCAATAAATTAGCTTAAGTAAAGTATACTCATAGCTGAATATACTTTATATATCTTTTTATCACGTTTACAATTTTATTTTTATTGTGGCATCCGTGTGTGTGTCCATGTGTATGGTGTATGTACAAGCACAAGTGAGTATGCAGACTTTGTGTGTGTGTGTGTGTGTGTGTGTGTGTGTGTGTATGCTTGTGTGCCAAAGCACACCTGTTGAGGTGGGTCGCTCGCTCTGGTGGACCTTTGCAGGTTATAAACCCACCCCACTTCCACCCTGAGCTCCATGCTTCCTGGCTTCCATCACAGTGTGACCGGATGCAGATTCCTGTCACCATCAATAGAACTGCTTCTAATTCCATGCCCTAACTGTCATTAATGACTGCGTTTCCAGAGCTGTAAGTCAAAATCAGTGTCTCCTCCCTTAAAGTGCTCTGTCGTTATTTGATCACAGAGACAGAAAAAGTAACTAATACAAGGCTGAGAGAAAAGGCTATTCTTAAAGAGAACGGTTCAGAACATGAAGTCTCGGAGGAAGCAGACTTGGGCTTCCAATTTAGATGGCACCAAGCACATCTATAAGTCAGTCCAGAGTGATGAAACTCAATTCTGCTCCAGCATGGAGAGGAGTGACAAGACCAGTTAGCATTAGCTGGAGTGCTACAAAAAGAGAGGCGTCACATAAGCAGAAGTCTGGGGGTGGGACTGACAGAGTAAGGAGCAGGAACAGGAGGAAGAGACAAGGTACAGAGGCCACAGGGAAACCAGAAAGTGTGTCTAAAGGCAGAATGCTCATAAACAGGAGAGTGAAATTCTGTTTTCCTTTACATACTTACTATGAAAATTTTTATTTAGAAAAATTTCCAAGAAAAGGTCTGTAATCACTTGCTGTTGCCAGAAGCTGCCTTGTGGTTTGCTATCCTGGGTATGCGCCTGAACCAGGAACCACCTAGCCAAAGTTAAATATAAGCTAAGATGAAATGGTTTCTCTCCAGTGTTTATGTGTTTCTCTAGAATGACAGCATTTTAGCAATGACATGGCTCTCATTAGGAAGTAGGATGTCATAGCTAGCTAGTCGAAGCCACGATGAAAATACAGGCATCTTTGCATATTTTTCAATAGTCTATTATGCCCTGTTAAAATGAAATTTAGGATCCCAGTTTTAAACATAAGTACATGTAAATATTTTTTCCTTCAAATGTGTGTATATGTATGTGTGTGTGTGTGTGTGTGTGTGTATATATATATATATATTCTGTCAAATATATATATTCTGACATATACATTTACACATATATACAGATACACAGATACAAAGATACAGATACATATGAGACAGAAATTCATGAGTTTTTGTTCAGCATGTAAGAATAATGTCCAGATTTCTGGATAAAAAAGGCAGAATTCTCAAGATTGACCTTAAGAGTATTTTAGTGTATTAAAATGAAAGCTATTATTCTAGGAACAACTAAGGAAAAATTCATAATTATGTGTTTTCAGAGGAAAGACCTTGCTTGTCCAGCACAACACTCACAAAAGTGAATGGCAAGTCAATACAGATGCAAACAGTGGACCGCTGCAGGTTCAAACATGGAAATGTAGAGCATGAGAGAGTCAGCCCAGCTTTTTTGAATTTTGAGAGACTTACTACCATAATCTACAAGTATATTTTCTGTATAGTATACAATCTGTAAGCAGGCAATCCATACTGTAGTTTTAGAGGGTTAGCTATATTTGAATATTATACCTTTTCAGATATGTAACAAAACCAAAGTCACCAATTACAGCCAGAGTTTTCTTTAAGTAATCTTAGCATGCTTGCCTCTCTATGTGAAGGTTACAACTAGGGAAACTATGCCATTAAACTCTTCCTAAAACATACACATATATAAAAGGAATTTAAGTGGAGTCACCATATAATGGAGAGAGAAATGCCCTGACTAGACATCTTACACCATCAATAAAATCTCCAGTACCAAAAATTAGATTTTGTTAATTCACTGGCCAAAGGGATCCCATAGACCTCTTCCTAACAACACAGACCATGGCCGGGTCATGGTTTCCTCCACAACCTGATGATAAGGCCCTATTGCTAAAGACATCACTTAATTCACATCATCAAACATGGAGAGATCAAGCTGATATCCAACTAGAAACATAACCCCTGCTAACCAGCATTCATGGTGCTGAAAAGTCCTTTTCACACACAACCAGGAGAGACCTAACTATCAATTTCTCCCAGTTTCAGAGGCTGCAATTTGCAGCAGTGACCTTCCTATGAGATTAACTGGTTCAATGGTGGCCCAAGTGTTATGGGAGTAACCAACCACTTTTTGATTGGATTTAAGTTCCACTCCATGAGATGGAACCCATAACAGACTTTGCTAAAGTAGGAAAAAAACTGAGAGTAGGTAGATCAAGAGTCCTAGGGGATAATCTACTACTATAATCCCGACAAATGAACATAGCAATAAAATCACTCCTAAAGACTTATTGCTATCCAATAGATCAGAGCGTTGTTCAGTCCTCTTCAGAATATCTTCTTGCAGTATATGATAATTACAGAGACCCACAACTGGACAAGAGGCAGACAATGACAGACTTTGGATTATTCATCCCTAATAATATCCTTAGCAAACCCCTCCCCTCAAGGTTCAGGCAGCTATATAGAAGAGGAGGTAGACAGATTTTAAGAGTCAGAGTTGATAGATGAACTCAAAAAAAAAAAAAAAAAACAAAAGCAAAAAACAAAACAAAACAAAAACAGCATCCTTCAGGTAGAACAAAGACTTATATACCTATGAATTTGCAGAGAGTGTAGCAGCATGCACCAGACCTGTACAAGTTCAAACCTAACAAAGTCCCAGCACTGAGAAGAAGTAGATATAAAGTCCCACCTGACCAAGAATGAATTTCCAATTGATATCTTCTGGGAAAGGATAAAGAACTTTTCGCCAGTGGAGTGTCAGTGGATATATGTAAATACTCCATGCCGGGCTGCCTGTCTAGGAGGAGCTGGTGAGCACAGACTCCATGTTTTCTGTGTACTTTTCGTTTCGTTATTATTATCTTCTTGTTTATTTTGATTTTCATTTTGGTGAGAGAGAAATGAGTTGCAGTAAAGGAAAGAATATGACCAAAATAATATTGTATGAAAAAATAATTTTTAAATAAAAACTTAATTTTATAAACAATGCAGTCTTTCAGAAACAGAATTTTCTCATATATTTCTCTCTCATGGAATAGTCCAATGATATGAAATTTAGCACCTAGCATCCTTCTTTTGTTATTGTTTCCTTTTCTTACTGCAAGAAAATTACCTAAAAAAAATTTGCGGAAGCAACGGTTCAATTATCTCACAGTTTGAAGCTCTAGTACATAATGGCGGAGAAATCTTGGCAGCAGGCCAAGCTTGAAGCAACTCGTCACACTGCATGCACAGTCAAGGAAGCAGAGCAGTAAAGCCTTAGACTCTTTTTGCTTTCTCCTTTTTATCCAGTCCAGAATGCTGTCTGGATTGCTTCTGCCCCTCTATAGGTGGATTTTCCCACTAACCTGATCAAAAAAAGCTCCTCATAGGCACCCAGAGGCTTGTTCCCTAAGTGGCATTAGATACTGTGAAACTGATACTCAAGACTAATCATTACAAGTTAACTTGCCTAAAATCGCCTGAATATATGCTATCCTATCTAAATGCATCTCTGGCTGGACTGATGCTAAATTTAGTCTGTTGCTAAATGTGCACCCGCCACCCCGTCCCCACTACTCAATGAAATAAAACATGGGGAAAAGAACATCAGAAAGGAAACAGGCCGGCAGTGGTGGCGCACGCCTTTAATCCCAGCACTTGGGAGACAGAGGCAGGCGGATTTCTGAGTTCGAGGCCAGCCTGGTCTACAGCGTGAGTTCCAGGACAGCCAGAGCTACACAGAGGAATCCTATCTCGAAAAAAAAAAGAAAAGAAAGAAAGAAAGGAAAGAAAGAAAGAAAGAAAGAAAGAAAGAAAGAAAGAAAGAAAGAAAGAAAGAAAGAAAGAAAGA